>NC_040912.2:35499444-35802474 GCF_004126475.2 Phyllostomus discolor
TTGTTCTCTGTGTCTATGTGTTTGTTTTTGTTTTGCTTATTTCTTTTGTTTTTTTTTTGGATTCCCTATATAAATAAAATCATACTATTAGCCTTTCTCTGTCTGACTTGTTTCACTTAGCATAGTACCCTCTAGATCCATCCATGCTGTCAAAAATGATGAGATTTCACCCTTTTTATGGCTGAGTTATATCCCATTGTGTATATGTACCACATGATTTTTATCTATTTGTCTTCTGATTGGAACCTTTAATCCATTTCATTTAAAGTAATTATTGATAGTTATGTAGTTATTGCAATTTTATTAATTGTTTTCTGATTATTTTTGTAGTTCTTTATTTTTTTTCTTATTCTCTTGCTCTCTCCTGTTGTGTGGTGGTGGCTTTCTGTAGTGTTGTGTTTGGATGTCTTTTCTTTTTTCATTTTTCCTCTTACTCTCTTGTACAGTTTTGGTTTGTGGTTACCATGTTCTTCATATATACTAAGCTGTGTTTATAGCAGTCTATTTTAAAGTTGATGGTTGCTTGAGCTAGGACACATTCTAAAATTACTACCATTTTTACCCACCCCTCTATGTTTATGTTTTCTCATTATTTTTTTAAATTCTTTTGTTTGTGTATGTTTGTGTGTTTCTCTTAATTTACTGTTGTAATTACACCTGGTCTCCCTACTTTGGCCTTTTAACCTTTGTACTAGCTTTAGTGTTGGTTGATACACCAATTTTATAATGTGTTTGCCTTTGTCAGTGAGACTTTTTTCTTTGCAATATTATCTTATTAATATTTTTAATTTTTTTCTTCTTAAAAAAGTATCTTTAACATTTCTTGTAATATTGGTTTGGTGGAGATGAACTCCTTCAGCTTTTTCATGTCTGGGAGATTTTATTCTTAATTGTGTATATTTTTTCTGAAAGGTAAGATAACTACATTCAGAATTTAGGGCACATTTGTAGTTATATCATCATAAACAATGAGAAGTTAGCATTTTTTTTTCTGTGCCTAGGAAATTGTGAGTGCTGGAGATATATATATATATATGTGTGTGTGTGTGTGTGTGTGTGTGTGTATGTATATATATGTAATACTTTTTATTTAACATGTATTAGAAAAATATTGATTTTTTTCAACTATAGACATTCTTAATTGAAAACAGAGTCTCATTTTATTCTTTGCTAGAGGAGAGGAGTTCTAACCCTCTCATGACTCCTAAGAAAGCTCTAAACACTGAGATATTTGTTGATGCCCTCAAATTAGAGACCGACTTCAGTGTCTCTTTTCTGTAGGTGAAACACAGAAATCTAATCAGATCTGTAAAACTCATTTTACGTGTAAAAGGATAGAAACACTGTACTCAACAGGCTTAGTCTGGGATGTCAATTCATTGAGTTCCAGGTGTGCAGAGTGTTGAAGTTAAATCTGCTCAGCAACACACGAGCAAGGGGTGAAAGGCAGGGACAGATGAGACCGTTAAAAGAATAGTTCCAAATCAGACTTTTCATCAGTTGTAGTGTTTGATGGGAGCTATGCTTGAGAGAGCTGCTCTGAAAAAAAAAAAAGCGTTTTATCAGGAGATGAGAGAACTCAGCCCTGAAAACTGCAGAATCAAGGGCAGAAAGACTACCAGGAAGTAGAGGGTGACTGACACTTTCTAAGAGGAAGAGTTCAGGAGGATAAGAATCAGTGTTAGGACGTAATTGAAAGTAGAGAAGACTAATTTAACAGATGTATTGTTCTGCCCCCACTGGTGACCTCATCAAATACTCTGACCAGTTTCCTTCCCCTGACTTTCACTGTTGCATTTTTTTTTTTCCTATAAACCCTTTGTCATTGACGCCCTATGAACTGGAATTGATCTCCTCTCCCATCAAACACTGAAGCCAAGAAGCCACAGTCAAATACATTTATATTATTTTTAAAGGTAAAAACTGCCTTAGTTAGAATTTGCTGATCAGTTTTCCTGCCAAGAAACTAAGTACACTAATTTTTTTTTTTAAAGCAGAGTGGGGTGGGGGACATCTTCTGGATGTTGAGTTCTGTCTGGGAAGCACAGTGATGACTGTACAGTCCTACCTGATGGAATGGGTGGTCCTACCCATGCATTGGAAAGGATGTTAGAGGTGAGGATTCATTTTCAGAGACGTAGAGGCAATACTTTTGCTAAATATTTGTTTCAGAGGACAGTGAATTAGAGAACATTAGCCAGAACTGATATTAATGTACCTTTTTGTATGTCTCCTGCCTTGATTTCATTTTTATAAAATGAGAGATGAAATGATTTTTCTTCCTTCTCTGTCAAAGAACTTCACAAATCTGATCTTAAACTTTATATCTCTGTGGTCTACAACTTTATCCCCAAGTCTTAATGAAAAATTAAAGATTGTTCCTGATAGGGTTGGGCTTTAGGAATTTGGTTCTAATGGTTTGATCTTGCTGCCTCAGAGTTTATATGGCAGCTTGTGTGTTACCTCATGTGACTAAGCAGGACTGATGGAACTAGAACTTATGTTTTTTGATATCTAAGAAGAGTTTTTAAAAATGCTATTCTTTTTCACTTCAGATGAGGACAGTGGGTTTTTCTTAGCTTAATCACAATAAAATCTTCTGGTTTCATGGTACTGCAAGGAGTCTCTTTATAAGGTAGAGTCCTGGGGTGGGGGTTCAGGGAAGTCTGTTAGATGGAGAGTTTGCCTGGAGTGACTGCAGAAAAGTTGCTCAAGGGCACACAGCTGAGGAACCTTGGGATCTGTATTGGGAGGATTGGTACCAGATAATCTGAAAAGTTCCTTTTGTTCATTCTGGCGGTTTAAAGTATTATTATATATCATGATTTAATTATTCTATGACCAAATCATGCCTCAGATTCCATAACTTGTGAAATACGTAAATTTTCGTAGAGTACTTAATGTGATTGAGAACTTCAGCAAGAAATAGCCTTTTATTATAGTATGGTTTTGGAGTCTCTCTGTCTCATTTTTGTAAAGTGAGAGATAGAAGCTATTTTTTTCTTTTCTAGGAATTTCACAAATAAGAGCTTAAAAAGATGGTGGTCAAGTGTTCTCCTCATCACTAGCACTGAGGGAGGAAGAAAAGCTGAGATCCAACGCGATGTTCAGTGTCTCTTAAATGCCATTCCCTACCTTCATTTGTTTTTTCTGTGAGAAGAATCATGACAGGCAGTTGAAGTTTTAGTTATGTGATAATAATATTGACTTGGCTAAGTGATTAATGAAGGTAAAATTTATCAGCTTTGAGGTCCAAACACTGTGCATTATTTTTCCTGTTTATATGGCCATTAATGGTACTAAATAATAATGGTTGTAGAGCATTCTTTTATAGCCAGTAATAACAATGCCTATAGCTTTAATCTTATTTATCTTATTTAAATGAAACTAAACAATTGGGGAATAGACATAAAGACTTGCCTTAATTCTGGAATTGATTTAATTAAATGTTTTCTCACAAATGTATGTAATTATTTTTTAATTTAGCTAATAGGTTAAAAGATAAGGTATATTTTACAGTGAATTGTAGCTTAGTGAAATGTAAATGTGATCTATTTTGAGGAAGATAATTCTAGACTTGACTAGAATAGAAGATCTATGATAGGAGGGACTGTTTCTTCTTACCAAAATAGCTTTGTTTGCCTAGCAAATATTAGGTACTCCAGAAATATTTTTTGAATGAATTAATGTAATATAGTGTGATATCCCTATACTTACCTATAATGACATTGTATAGGGTCACTAATTCATCTTCTCATTACACAAATGAATTGAATATCCTTTTATTACTCTTTGATATTACTGTTTACAGTTTAAAAAACACATTTCAGTAATAACCTTGAGTTAAACAGAAAATGGATGAATTATGAATAAATGTAATTGATAGCAGTAACTTTTCAAAGCATGAGGTGAAAGTAAAGAGAGATATTTTTATAGTTAGGCATAAATTTTCAGTGATAATCAGCATATAAATGATTTAGTTTAATAATCATTATTTGGTACGTTATACTGGGTGGTTATACAATCCTATTAATGCTTTAGATTTTCCCCTCACTTTTTTACATTCCAAGTAGTTTTCACAGTGTCTCGTTGGACTGTGAGCAGTCTTATGAGGGAGGAAGAGGAAGTGGTATTCTCATTGGAATGTGATGGAGGTGCAGAGGGTCATCCCAGCTGTTTGCAAGTTGGTGACAGATGATGATAAATGGCATTTTTCCATTTCCAGTTCTTCATACCTGCATATTTTAACCTTTACTAAATTCACCGTTACAGAAATAGATGGCAAAAAAGAAGAGGCATAAAGCTGTGACAAAGAACACTGAAATTAGCACATGACCTCTTGGTTACAGTTTAGACTTGAAGAAGTAGGATGATTAGGTAAATATTATGAAATCACAGATTAAGAACGTTATTAAGTATTATGTGACCTTATGCAAATAAGGTCTTTCTGTTCTCATATCAGGACTTTGGAGTTTGCTTATCTTCTATTTCAAGGTTGTTGAAGAAAAATAGTATTTATTTTAGAAGTGACTAAATGTTCAAGTTAAACATAGTCAACTCACATTTACAACAGTTACAACACCCATTTATAATAACTGTTCATCATCCTGCTTTTGTTGAAAGGGTCCTATATTGTATTCTAAATGCATTTGAATGAAAAGAGTGCAGTCAAAGGCTTTTAAAGATTATAAAGCCTTTAAAATCCAACTAAAAACTGAAGACCAAGAAAGCAATATTGAAGTAGAAAGTGGATGTGGCTCAGAAAGAAGATATCAGAAAAGGAAAAGCTGCTCATTGTTGGTGACCGCCCAGAGAGGTTAACAGTGCGGTGCTGACATAATCTCAGGGAGGGAGTTGTGTTTAATGAGAATGTGTGACTCTTGGGTTCCTTTGGCATATGGCTGTAGAGCTGAATTCCAGATGGAAAAAAAGAATGAGGAGTATGAAGTGATCAAAATAAAAGACACTTCACAATCTTCAGCTCCCTGTATTATGATAGTCCCTAGACTCACTTGACTAACTTTGACTACATAATACATAATTACTCTGAGGAGAGATGAACTCATCAATACAGTGGCAGAATTATCATTGTCCCAGGCCCCTGAACTGTATTATTCAAAACTGTAGCTAACATTTGTCATGTGTTTTATGCCAGGCCCATTGCTAAATGCTTTATGTAGAACATTTCATTTATTCTCAAAACAAATAGATATTATTTTACAGGCAAAGGCATTGAGAGTTACGGAAGTTAGTAACTTGCCAAAGTATTTCACAAATATGTGTTTTGGGTATGATATATTAAACACTCCACAAGAAATCTGAGTGTTGGGAATAGTTATTGCTTTATGACACACATGAACATTGTTTAGCAGTTCAAGACAGCAAATGAAGAATGGTGTGAAATATAATAATGAGTTCATTTGGAATTTGCTTGCCCTTTTGCATTGATTGTAATAATTGTTTGAAATGAATTTTTGGGGGACACCAGCTTTAGAATCAGACAGAGCTAAGCTGAAATACCATCTTTGTCACTTGTTAACTGGGTACATTTCTAAACAGGTTACTTAATGTACTGTTCCTCAGTTTTTTCATTTGGTCAGTGGGCATAGTATTTTCTGCATGAGTCCATTATGAATACATCAGTCTGCATTACTCATGGATTCCATATTTGCAAATTCATCTACTTTATACATTCTATTTGTAACCTACAAATCAATACACATGATACTTCTACAGTTATTTGTAGATTTGTGTAGAGCAGTAAAAATTTGAGTCACCTGACCACTTGGTACCAACTGAGGTTGAACAAGGTGACATTCTGCCTTCTTATTTCATTCCTTGTATTGTTAACAAGGGTCCTTTTCACTGTCCAGTTAATACCATGAATTTTGCATTTCTGTGCTTTTAATTGGTGATTTTACTGTTTAAAATAGTACTGAAGTGCTGGCTAGTGATTTCAGTACAAGAAGGTCGGGCTGCACCCTGTGGAGAAAATTGATGTGTTAAATAAGCTTCATTCAAGTATGAGTTGTGATGCTCTTGGCCAGAAACTCAATGTTAATGAATCAACAATATATTAAATAAGATGTTTTTAAACTGAAACACACATAAAACAAGATTATATATTAATCTGTTAATAAAGGTATTGACCAGAGGTTTGCAGGAGCCTAACACTCTGTTTTCTCTGGGAGCAATGGTTTAGGATTCATTGGTGTCCACAGCTTTATACAACCACTGCAGATAGACAGGACTGACTGTAATAAATACTCAGTACCTCACTTTCAACTTTCTCAGTTTTCCTTCTGGTCTTAGACAAGGAAACACCCCTGAAATAGTTGGGTATATTCTTAATTATTTCAAAGGGCAATGAACCCTGAAATAACACAAAAACAATCTTCTCCTTTTTAGCTTCTAGAGTCCTCTATACCAACTTGTCATATAATATTACTTGTTATTAAAAGTCCAATTTTGGACACTGAACTATACTTTGAAGATAACTTTATCAGAAAGTAAGTATTTTTAGCTTAGCAGGCGATATAGTCTCTGTCACAACTATTTGACTCTGCCATTATGGTATAAAATGAATATGTCAATGAATGGTTATGATTATGTTTCAATACAAGTTTATTTACAAACTTAGGCAGGTGGCTAGATTTGGCTTGTGAGCTGTAGTGTACAGATCCTTGATTTGGTGTAACATTAGCTCTTGGTTTATATTATCAATTTACTAGAAGACCTACAAACTGAAGAAAGTAAAATAAAAAAAAAATCATAACTGTGCTTCTCTGTTGCTAGTACTTGTAGTGATAATAATTACATGTGGTGAACATTTATTAAAGCTAGGCACTATGCTAACTACTTTATATTTTATTTTCTCAGTATAGCTGTATGAGGCAATACTATGATTGCCTCAGGGGATTACGCCCTCGGGGGACATAGATTTGCATTTATTGGATGAGTAATAACTGAGCAGCAGCACTACCTTCTTTTCTGTAACTTTGTCAACTACCAGTCCCATTGTCCATGACTTCTGGGCACAGTTCTCAGAATTAGCAGAAAACTTGGCATAAGTAATAAGATGGAGGTTCTGGAAATGACTAGGTTGGAGTGGTAAGTATTAAAAAAAAAGGGCTCATTTTTCAGAGGTAAGAACTGAGGCCTGAAGAAGTGAAGTAACTCACTCAAGGTCACAGACTTAGAAAGTAGTACAATCTGGTTCCTTATTTTGACCTTGTAGCCAGCATTCAATATTCTGTGCCTGACCTTTCCTTATTTTCTGATATTTTACTAATTTGGGGATGCTGATCTCAAAATTAGAAGTTCATTGTATAGCATCTTAAGCTTTTCTGAAAAAAAAAAATCTTACTGTATTTATTTAGTGGTTAAGTAGATGAGTGTGGGTTTTAGCTCTTTTTTTTAAGTTTTTCAAAATTAGCGTGTTTTTATCTTTTGGGTAAGTTTCCAAATGCATTCTAAAAGGAGAATCAACCTAAATGTGAGGCTTTGCTGCTTTACTCTCCAGTGGGAGATTTGTTTTTCTTTATCTGATAATTTGAAGGTTTTATTTTGTTCTTGTTTGTATAATATCCTGATTAAAGGATTAAAAACCCTTTGCTATGATTGAGTCAGTAATACCACGTTGAGTGCAGAGCCACGCACTCAGGGGACATAGATTTGCATTTATTGAACGAGTAATAACTGAGCAGCAATACCACCTTCTCTTCTGTAACTTTGTCAACTACCAGTCCCATTGTCCATGATTTCTGGCCACAGTTCTCAGAATTAGCAGAAAACTTGACATGAGTGATAAGATGGAGGTTCTGGAAATGACTAGGTTGGAGTGGTAAGTATTAAAAAAAAAAGTCTCATGTTTCCAGAGTGGAGATACTTGTTTACTTATTGCATCTACCTTTTATTTGGACTTAGTATTTGATGGCTACAATTACAGGCCCAAAAATAATGACCCTTGCTTTCTAGAAGCTCAAAGCCTCACATCAACTGATAAGTGGTGTTCCTTTTGATGTCTCTCTCTCTCTCTATATATGTATATATAGATTTCTCTCTGTATATTTGTATTTATTTATTTATATTTATATATTGTATATATGTTGCTTTAATGGATGTATGATGAGTAGGGGCACAGAGGGAGGCAAAACCAACTGTCTGGTTGGTTGGGGTCAGGGAGGTCTGTTATAAAGGGGTCATTTTTGAGTTAGGAATGAGAGTTTTCCAAATAGAGTAGGTGGGTTGGTCAGTACCTCTAGAGAAAGAAGACCACAGCAACAAGAAAGAGGATGAAATATTTTAAAATGATATGAATTTTGTTATGCTTGGAAAAGGCTGGGGCAAGGGATGAGGCTGGAGAACAGGTTGGGGCCAGATTCTGAAGTGCAAGCAGTGATGAGGGAGACTTTGGAAAGCTTTAATGAGGTTGTGACATGAGCGGAGTTTTATAAAAAGAATTCTGGTAAAGTGTGAACGGGAGGAAATTGATGGGGAATCTGGTGACTAATGGGTTATATATTCTTCTGTCTCCCAGCTTTCTCCTGTGCTTCTGGAGAGTATCTAGAGATGAAGAACCAGGTATGCAGTAAATGTGGTGAAGGCACCTACTCCTTGGGCAGTGGCATCAAATTTGATGAATGGGATGAATTACCGGCAGGATTTTCCAACGTTGCAACATTCATGGACACTGTGGTTGGCCCTTCCGACACCAGGCCAGATGGCTGTAACAAGTAAGAACCCAAAGGAACGACTGGATCTCCATTGAACAGTTGAGAAGGGTGTAGTTGCTCTTTTCTAAAAAGAAGTTGAGGATAATCTTGGTACTGATTCGGATTATAGATAAACTAATGACAAAGAATCATATTTTTGGACAGTTATTACAAATAATGTAGCTTAATTTTTATGAAGTTAAAATAATTGTTCTCAGGACATAATAGATACCATATGTAAAAATGTGATAAAGCTGTTATAAAAACAAATTAATTTTCTAATAATATATGTATAACTACACTTGAGCCAGTGGCATATCTATAAACCCTTCTCTGATTTTTAATGGATAATTTCAGTTTTTTTTCTTTTCCCTTTTGAAAGGAAGAATGTATAGCCTTTATTTAGACACTTGATTTCCTATAAGAGTGGGTTGAATATGTGAAGTGGAAAGCCCATTTGCTTAATTTCTACTTTTAATTGATTAGATTATTAACGTTGCCTATGATGCTGATGGAGGAATGTGAAAGTATTTTGAAAAAACAAAACAAAACAAAATGTTTATCTTTGGTCTGTAATCCTTTCCATTCCCTTGCATTGACTGTGTAACATTTCCTTTTCCATGGCCATGTTGTTAAGCTTTCGGCCTCCGACTACCTTCTGACAAGGAACTCAAACATTTTCCATGAGCTGAGGATGCTGGAACTTACTAGCTGTGCTGATAGATATGTTCCCTGCCTCCTTCCCTATTTCCCCTCATTTTCATATAGATTGGATGTTCAACTAGTATTACTTTCTCAGCCTATAAAATTTCCTTTATTATTTTTTTACATATTTGTTGCTCAAAAATTCTATCAGCTTTTATTTACCTAAAGTCTTTATTTATTTTTAGTTTGGCCTCATTTTTGAAGAATATTTTTTGGACATAGGATTTACTCACTGTGTTTATCTTTTATTTAATGTTGATTATATTCATAAGGGCTGTCTTAATTCCTTGTCTGTTTCCTTGGAATGTCTTTTTTCTCAATCAAGGGTCAGATTTTCTCATTTCTTTGCCTGTCTAGTAAATTTTATTTGATCCCAGACATGAAGAATGCAAATATTAAGATGTAGGGAAAGCAGATTGTCTTTTTCACTTAAAGGTTGTTGGATTTTGCTCTGGCAGGCAGTCTGTTTACTGGAAGAGCACCTTTATCTCATCAGGTCTGATTTTACTATTTTTTAGGGTGGCTCTGTATTGGTTTCACACTTAGTTCTAGGTCATGACCTTTATTCTAGGGCCAGAGTTGGCAAAACTAGGCCTGTGAGCCCTCCCTCTACTTTTGCAAATTAAATTGCATTGGAACATAGCGGCGCCCATTATTTATGTATTGTCTATGGCTGCTTTGGAGCAATAGTGGCAGAGTTAGGTATTGCAAGGGATAGATTGTCTACATGGCAAAAGTATTTCCTCTCTGGCCCTTTATGAAAAAGTTTGCTGACACCTGCTATAGGGCATGGCCTTTATAAGGTGTGGCAATTCTGGAATTTTAAGTGTCTAGTAGGTTATCAAGTTTTTTCCTCCCTGGCTGGATTTGAGTTCCATTGACTCCCATTAAAGTGACCTTTTTGATTATGCCTCAGCTTTGCAGTGGCTGCTAGGCCTCCATACTCATTCCAGCCCCAAGCCCAGCCCCTACAGAGAAACTCTACAGACTTCCAGAGCCACGGTGTTCTCTGATTCTCATGCCTATCAATTCCAGTGTTTTCAGCTGCCCCAAGCACTCATTTCTGCTCCTCAGCTCAGTGAGACCCCTGTGCTTTGCTTGGGTGCCATCTCCTGGTGTCACCGGTTTGGCAAGTGTCCTGAGGAATGAGGCCAAGGTCAAATTGGGCTTACCTCATGTGTTTTCCTGCCCTCAGGAATCTGGTCCTGCACTGCCTATTGTCAGTGCCTGAAAACGGCTCATGCATTTCATTCAGTTTAGTAGACGGTTGAAGAGAAAGGGCGAATCCAGTACTGGTCAATCAGGTTGGGATGTGAAGGTCTCAGTCTCCTGTTTAGATTGTTTTTCTGGTAGAAAAAGGAAAGAATCTGCCAAAATCTCACTCTTATGATCTAGGTAAAAAGTTAGATCTAAAGAGAAGTATATTAAGTTGTATTATCATACAGTTTGGTTGGAATTTTTTTTACCCCAAAATTTGACACATAACTCATGATTAGGTTAAATCTAAGCATTAACTTATGGTCAGATTTACAACCCGAATTTTGTTCACCAGTGTATTTTTTAATTTTTCATTTTGTTTTTTAGATAAAAATTCCAGACTTTTAATGCTATGAAACTGTGATCTATATTTTATTTAGGTTTCTTTTCTTTTACCATTTAGTCCCCTTATACCTCCCTACCCCAATCACCACACTGTTGTCCATGTCCACGAGTCCTTTTTCCTCAATCCCTCCACCCCCCACCTTCCTGCTCCCCTTAGCAGTCATGCTGCTCTCTATTTATTTAGGTTCATTTGAAATGGGCTTTTTCTAGAACTATTTCTTCTCTCATATCAAGAAACCTCTTTCCCCCCTACTGCTGTGTATGTGTTAATGCATAAAATTTCAGATGTTATTTGAGAGATCAATTTCACCCAAGACTAGTAGAATTAGTGATTGTCTCTTTAGTGATCAAATTTTTGGTGAAAATAGCAGTTTCATAGCAAAATTGATCTTACCAAGATTTAGAAAGTCATGTGCTATACGGAAATGAATCTTTTTCCATAATGGTGTTGGCCTTGGAGTTTGAGAAAAGCTTGTGGTCTTCCCTGCTGTGCCTTGCTGATGGAACTACTTTTGAATCTGAGTTACATAACTTGTAAACAGAAGAGGTTTCTGAATGCTGATCTACAATGCCTCTTGTTTTGTTTCCTCAGCTCTTCTTGGATCCCTCGTGGGAATTACATAGAGTCAAACCGTGACGACTGCACCGTGTCTCTGATCTATGCTGTGCATTTGAAGAAATCAGGTTACGTCTTCTTTGAGTACCAGTATGTCGACAACAACATCTTCTTTGAGTTCTTTGTAAGGCCTTTTATATTCTGAAGTTTACTTTTTAAGGGACATTCATGTAAAATTTACCTTAATCCGTGGTTTCCATCATACTTTATGCCTCCTCAGTTTTGTGTGTGTGTGTTAACCGAATCTTTTGATACTGAAAAGAAACTTTACTTTTTTCTACAATATTTTATTTTCTGGCCAATAATGCCTCTTCACCTCTGAGTTCTTGCCTTGTAGAGTAACACTTGTTTAACTTTTGGTTATGATGATTAGCCAACCATTTGGTGTAGACTTTCTGCATGACAAGGATTTTCCTTCAGATCCCTTTTAAATTGTGATTTTTGTAGCTACAGATGCTATTTTGTTAAAAATGTCTTGCCAGTGTTAGTTTTGTTTAAAACAGTTCTTTTTCCTCTGCAGATTCAAATATTTGAATTATTTAAGTGTAGTCATGGGCAGTATTGCAGAGGCAGAGGTGGATGTATGATTCTGATCCTGTTGGTTTGCGCCATCTGAAGGAACACTGGATGGGACCGCTGATGTCCCTGGCGAGAGATTAAATAGCATTACAGAACACAGGATAAAGTAGCAGTCTAACAGAATCAGCTGTTATCTTTAAAGTTGTTTAACTATTTTATATAGACTGTAGCTAATGTAGCAAATATTTGTTGTGGCAGTGACTGGAATGTTTGAGAAAATGTTTTCAGATAGACCTTGTATATTTAAAAAAGTGTGTGTTGTGCAAATCACTGGCAAAATATCTTGCCAAATGTTTCTGTGGTACAGATTTCAGGAGGAAGTGTTCTAGCAATTCTAAAACAAATATATATTGCTCTCGATAATGGACATTTCTAAATCACAAGTTTGGGAGGAGGAGAAAGTTTTGATTAAAGTATGGACCTTAGATTTGAAGTCTGGTGATTCTGGCCCTAGTCCCATCTCTGCAAGTGCCAGCTGTGGGTTATTGGGCAACTAAGTTAACTTCTCAGCCCTCAGTATTTGCTTTTGTCAAGTGGATGGTGTGACCAGACCTTTAAAGGAGCCCTCCGAGCTCTCGTATCCTTTGATGAGTTTAAGATGTTAAGCAACAATCAAACAGATGTGCTTTTTAAGCTGCTTTTTGTTTGCAAAACACTTCTCAGACTGAGGTATTACCTATTTGATGGGACAGTTTTGCAATATTAGTGAAACTAAAATGAAGTTAAGAAGCAAGGTAATTGTATAATTGTTTGAATAAGCACTTGGTTTTGTGCTGTCCGGCAAGTGCTTTGAGAGCTGTCAATAAAGGTACTCCAGGGCACAGAGTTTCCTTACTTTCTTGCAATAATGCTCTTGTTCTTCTGGTGATAGACTGAAGACGTATGGTAAGTTCCCATTCCTTCTTTTATTGGTATTTCAGCTTCATAGGTTGTGATTTTTTGATTCAGAGGGGCAGGTTGCTCATGATAACCCTACAAGGGTTAATGGAAAGAATGTCTGAGGACCAAAAGATGCAGTTGTTCCTGTGGACATTACATAATTTAAAACAATAAAGTATTTAATTTTAGAATGGCGTGGGACTTTCATTTAGCCCCACCCCCCTTATTAAATGGTGGGACTGAAACCTAGAAAGAGTGAGTGACTGGACCAAGGTTATACCATTGCTAGTTACTTTGAGAACAAATAATGAAACTCATGTCTCTAGAACGCTGGGAGAAAGAAGGTCGTCATGACATATGATGTTTGATTTTGGCTGAAAAAAAGCTGTCAGCTTATCCAAACACTGACCTCCAAAGGTCTATGCTGGGTCCATATCTGTTTTAAAATGGCTTAACACTTACATGAAAATAGCCATTAGGATTATAATATAAAGAAAATAGTTAAATTCAATTAAAGCCAATATCATCAGTAGTGGAAATTCTTTGGTATTTGCATGGTAAAGGATCTATTTTCTAGTTAGTAAGTCTTTAGGAAATTTGTCTGATGGAGAATATGTTTGTGTTGTTTGCAAAGTGGTCAAGAGGATGAATGAAGAAGCAAAATGATTTAGAAAAGAAAGAAATAGCTATTTGGGTGGAAGTAGCATAGATGAAGAGACCCTATTTTAACTCTACTCTGTTACTGACTATTGCGCAGTATTATTCTAAAGATGGCCTAACTTTTTTTTTTTTTGATTTTTTGTTGTTGAGTTGTGTGAATTTTTTTTTAAGATTTTATTTATTTATTTTTAGAGAGGGGAGGGAGGGAGGGAGAGAGAGAGAGAGAAACATCATGTGCGGTTGCTGGGGGTTATGGCCTGCAACCCAGGCATGTACCCTGGCTGGGAATCGAACCTGGGACACTTTGGTTCCCAGCCCGCGCTCAATCCACTGAGCTGCGCCAGCCAGGGCAGATGGCCTAACTTTTGATGTTCTCATCTTCTTGGTAGACCTAGAAGAGTAGGGTCTCGAACCGTAGGCATTTTGGAAGAATTTTCTGGAAAGCACAGAATGTTTGGTGCTAAACGTATTAGCTGTAGCCTTTTGAATTGGTATGGCAAATGATTAATGTTTGAAAATCTGGGACTTTGACTGCAGTTGCAAACCCATATATTCCAGACTAAGTACTCGGGAATGGAAACACACACACAAAAAAACCCTTTATTTATTAACTTAAGATCTTACTGCCCCAAATATTGTAAAAAAATAAACTTAGTTTTTGTACCATTGGGCCTACATGGTGAATGTAAACTTCTAAAACAATTTGGTAAGATTTTTGTAACTACTTTTTCTCTTTAAGTAGATTTTCAATATTAACAGCTTGCTCTTTCTTTCCCTTAACCAGCCCCCTCCTTACTTCTCAGTGAACTAGACTTTTTGTAAAAATAATGACAATGGTTTACCTACAACCTCTCCCTCATATGCAGTTGTCACTTAGGCTTCAGAGGTCATATGTGTTTATTCGCAGAGAGGTACTCATGGGCATTGTTTAATGTACATATTGAAAGAAGCTCCCACAGCTTGTCCTGTGTGGAGTACACAGTTAACACAACCAGCATTCACGAGCCGTTGTGTTGGCCCCGCAGATTCAGAACGATCAGTGCCAGGAGATGGACACCACTGCCGACAAGTGGGTCAAGCTCACCGACGGCGGCGAGTGGGGCTCTCATTCTGTAAGTCTCCCTTTGTTCTCTCTGTCAGCAGCCCTGTTTTCCCCTCCCTTTCCCAACCTTTCCCAACCTTAGAAAGTAAACTTTCTAAAAAGTTTACTTTAACAACAGAAAAAAAAGGTTTCGCAATTATTTATTAATTTAGACAATTTCCAGAGAAGTTTTATGGACTCAGTCTTCAGGTAAGTTTTCTTACCTTTCTCTGTCTCCTTAGGCTCTTTCATTTCTCTCTCCCATCATACTCCAGCTTTTCTCCTTTTCTTTTTAAATATTTGACTTTTTAAAAAGATTTTATTTATTTATTTCTTAGAGAGGGAAGGGAGGGAGAAAGAGAGAGAGAGAGAAACATCAATGTGTGGTTGCTGGTGGTCATGGCCTGCAACCGAGGCATATATCCTGACTGGGAATCAAACCTGCAATACTTTGGTTTGCAGCCCGCACTCAATCCACTGAGCTGCACCAGCCAGGGCTACTTTTCTCCTTTTCAAAGGAGCATTAACAAGAAATGAGGCTAATCAAATGAATATGCAAAACCTCTGAGTATGTAAGTTCACATACGCTCCTGTCATGGGAGAGAAAATTGATGGCTCTAGGCATTGGAAGGACCCTTGAATTCCTTTCATCTAGCCTTCTCTGCAGTCTCCACAATGTGACTTTTCAAGTTCATCTTGTTAGGGATTTTGCTGACCCTGTTGCTGAGGAGCTCTGATTACCACAAAATTCATACATGTTTGGAAACTAAACCTTCTTTCTATCTGTTTGCCACTGATTAGTCGAAGTTTTGTGGCCTCTGAAAAATGCCTTCATATTGAGTAAAGTAACTACCTAATTCTCCACACATAACTGTGAATGCTTGAACGCAAATATCAGGTAACACAGTCAGTGTATCTGTTAGAATTTGAGGCACTTCCTTGGGAGTGAGACATGCACTTAAAATCCAACTCTGGCTTAGAGTAGCTGTGTTTCTTTAGAGAATTGCTTAATCTCTTTGAATCTGGGTGTTTTTTTCCCTATGGAAGAAATAAGACCATTCTTGCAGAGTTAAATGAGATGATGTATGGGAAGGGCCTGTGCAGTGTCTGCAATGTACACTGAGCTCTATTTCATGAATGAAGACCCATCCTTGCCTTTGTGCTGTAGCAGGTGCTTCATCTTGGAGTGAGTGATTAGTACACAGTGTGCCTTTCTGAGTATTTTTTGATCTGTATGCCTGGAAGTGACATTAGTACCACTTAAGATCTATTTGCCTAAACGTTCAGTCACTTGGGCTTTGAAGGTACAAATAATCCTTGGCAACAAATATGCTTTCTTCACTTATAAAGACTTCATACAGGACGGAAGTACTTAATGCACTACTTCTCTGAATCTCTGGCAAGGTGAAGTGGTTGGGTGAATTTTAGGTTTACACGGCTTGAATTTGGCCAGCCAGAGACTGTGTAGGAGAATAAAGGTGGCAGATGAGAAAGCAAGGCACCCTTCAAATTAGTTTGCTCGCCTGAATCAGCATGAAATTTCTCAGAAAGGTAGTTTGATTTATAATTAGAAAAATGCCCCAGTTGCAAAGAAGGCAGATATTAGACACAGTATCATTTAAGTTCTAAAGTCATAGAGTTAAATTGGGTTATTCTATAAAAACAGTTTTATTTTCTGTTGTTGCAGTTGTTTATTAAATACATTCAAAAAGAAGCAAACCCATTCTGTTGTCTTTTGTTCTCAGAGCTGAAATCTACTTATGAATAGTAGCATCCAACACACATATATAACTGGGCTGAATGCCTTTTACTCTCTAAAATGAGTCCATTTTAAATATAAACCAAGACTTCATGCAGATGGCTTGAAAATCACTTTATCTTTTTCTTTAGACTTGAGAAATTTCCTTTCCTTCTTTATTACTGTATTTCTTGGGTTGGCAACATTTTTTTTAAGATAATTTGAACTTCATCAGAGCTTAGGTCTGAATTAATAGTGGACTTATATTTGTGGGTTTCAAATTAATGGTGTTTTAGTATAATGCAAAGAAAACTGTCAGAGATTAGCTTTCAGGTATGATTGGATGTAGCATGGTTTATCTGACCTGAGTGTCTTGTGTTTTTCCTTCCAGGTAATGCTAAAATCTGGCACAAACATATTATATTGGAGAACTACTGGCATCCTTATGGGTTCTAAGGCAGTCAAACCAGTTTTGGTAAAAAATATCACAATTGAAGGTATTTCATAGCAATCTGTTTTAGTAGTCAGCTATCACATTTTATATTGAGTTAAAATATTGATTGAATTTTTGGTTTGACTGGGTCAAGGGTTTATGGGACAGAAACTAATATGTTAGCTGTCATATAGACCTAGAGGTCTTGGTTTTATTCCTGGCAAGTTGACTGGCTCTTTGTTTTTGTTTTGTTTTGTGCCCTGAAACTGAATTGTTTAATCTGGGTGAAAAAGTAAACATGATGACAATTTTAAGTGCCTTTAAATAAAAGAAAAACATCTTTGTTAAATGAATAAGCCTGTTATTCATTTGTACCAGTCCCTGAGCTTACTCAGATTGCTGCTGTATCCATAAAAATAAAAATAAAATAAACATCGTGGCCTGTCTGATAAATCTCTTGTGCTTCTTTTGAACCAGCTAGGCCTTTGTGGCCCAGGAAAGTGGCTAGTAAACCCCAGCATTATTCATTCTCAGGGCTACTTCTAACTAAAGTAGTGATTCTCCTTTATTAAAGTTTGGCTGGTATTTTAATGTTTTAAAAGTGTGCTTGTTCCTGGGATCCTCACTATTAATAATCAGTCATAGCGACATCTTCTGGCAAAATATGGAATTACAAACCAGGAGAAAAGCTCTGTCTGTGACTTAGTGAGCAGATGATAAAAAGAAAACAAACAGGCAGCTGCAGAGATCAGAGAAAATGGTAGCTTATAGAATAGGTGGGACCTTAGAGTTTAGTCTGCTTGTAAGTTCATGGAGTTGTCTTTTGACAAATGAGTTTATACAGTTACTGTACCTCTAAGAAATGTCAGTTCAGCAATTCCACTGCTAGGATTGTATCCTAAGAACCCTGAAACACCAGTCCAAAAGAACCTATGCACCCCAATGTTCATAGCAGCACAATTTACAATAGCCAAGTGTTGGAAGCAGCTTAGGTGCCCATCAGTAAATGAATGGATCAAAAAACTATGGTACATTTACACAGTGGAATTCTATGCAGCAGAAAGAAGGAACTCCTACCCTTCATGACAGCATGGATAGAACTAGAAAGCATTATGCTAAGTGAAGTAAGCCAGGTAGTGAAAGACGAATATCATGTGATCTCACCTTTAACAGGAACCTGATCAACAAAACAAACAAACAGCAAAATATAACCAAAGACACTGAAATTGAGAACAGGCTGACAGTGACCAGGGGGAGAGGGGAGGGAATTTCAGGGAGAAAAGGTAAAGGGTTTCCAGGAACAAGGATAAAGGACACATGGACAAAAACTGGGGGGGGGGGGGGTGAGAATGGGAAGGAGGTGGGGAGGCTGAGGGGGTGGGCTGGGATGAGAGTAAAAGGCAGAAAACTGTACTTGAACAGCAATTAAAATTTTAAAAAATGGCAAAAAAAGAAATGTCGATCTCCTGTTTGTTTGCTTTTCTTAGTGTGTTTTATTCAGTATCAGTCTCAGTTCCTTGCATGCAGCAAACACATTTTTGGTGTAATTAGATAAAGGATTTGGGCAGAAACCTACTGTGAGTAATTCTCTCTCACTTCTGGTAGAAGCTGCAAAAAGGTGCTGATTTGCTTGCTGTTGTTGGGTCCTCGCCCCTACCCTCTGTTTGTCATTGCCCCGCAGGGGTGGCGTACACATCAGAGTGCTTTCCATGCAAGCCAGGCACCTTCAGCAACAAGCCAGGGTCGTTCAACTGCCAAGTGTGTCCCAGGAACACCTACTCTGAGAAGGGAGCCAAAGAATGCATCAAGTGTGCAGAGGACTCCCAGTTTTCAGGTAGGTCTGGTCTCTGCCAGCTTATGCCCTTCATTCTTTTCTTTTTAAATTTCCATTTGTCTGTGTATAGTCATAAGCAGAAGTCAAACATAAGTGGGGCAAGAACAATGGGACGAACAGACACCAAAGTGCTGAAGTGAATCAGCATTGAATGGATAAAAATGACTTCTTCTGCCCTTTTCTGCATGACTTTCCCTTTTGCTCCACAAGTAACTGTTTGGCTGTGCTTACACTAATCTAGATTCATGCTGTACTTTTAGATGATTTGTGGGCATAGAGATATATTTAGAAACTGTTAATTTATTCCAAAGTTACAATTGTAATGATAACAGAATAAATCATGTCTTTTTGGAAAAATGATGGTCTGCCCCCTGTGTGTCCTGGGCACACTTACTGCTCCAGTGAAAATAAAAATGTGAGCCCTCACCTTCTTTAGGCTAAGCTAGTCCTACCTAAATTCCTCTGTAAAGTTACTTTTCCTTCTTGTCTTTTGTATGTGTTTGTTTTGGTTTTCCCCTTTCCTAGAGTCACACAGGAATTGACTCATTTTCGAAATGCATTTTTCTGTTGCAGAGGAAGGGTCCAGTGAGTGTGTGGAGCGCCCACCCTGTACCACAAAAGACTACTTTCAGATCCACACTCCGTGTGACGGAGATGGAAAGGTACTGGCAGTGTTCAGTGGGCTCCATTTCATATCTATTCAATCCTCTTCCCAAGTTGTCAGACTCTAATTTGTGGATGAGAGAGTTCAATGAGCTGATTTATAACATGTGTATGTAAAGTAGTGCAGAGGATATTCAATAATTTATGTTCTGAAGCCTGCCTTCCTGGCTTTGATTTTCCAATCTACTAATTAGTGCTGTGGGCAAGTTATTTGCTATTTCTAAGTCTCAGTTTTTTCATTTTTAAAGTAGTGATAATATCTGTTCTTTTTTTTTTAAGATTTTATTTATTTATTTTTAGAGAGGGAAGGGAGAGAGAAAGAGAGAGAGAGAAACATCAATGCGCAGTTGTTGGGGGCCATGGCCTGCAACCTAGGCATGTGCCCTGACTGGGTATCAAACCTGTGATGCCTGGTTTGCAGCCCTCGCTCAATCCACTGAGCTATACAAGCCAGGGCTCTGTTCCTGTTTCATGAAGCTGTTCTGAGAGTGTAAGATAGTCAACGTAAGGTTCCCATGCAGTGCATATTGAGTGCTCGATAAATTACTGCCATTTTAAACAGTTAGATGTTTTAAAAAATAATAACATCAGGAGAAGCATATTTTTAAATTGTGTCCTGAGACCACATAGTAAGTCTTCACATTGGTGATAGGTTTTGAGACTGAGTGAAGAGACATGTAACCAAACTACTTTTACCATAGGTTAAGCACCTGTAGCATTTCATCAGTGTTATAATGCAACAATAAAGGATGCTGAAGATAATGACTTTATTTGGGGACCTGTCCTATCCTGTAACTTCTCTTTGTTTGGTTTCTCAGTAGGCTTTGGCAATAGAAAAGCCATGCAAGCCATTGGCTAATTTAGTTATGGCAGATGACTGTGTAATTGCCTTTAGAAAATGCAAGGTAATTACCATATAAACCACACTGAGCCAGAGGGAAAATGCACCCACAAGCTCTGCAGTTGACCTGCCATTCTCTTATTTAAAAAGTGTCAGCTGTACCAGCCTCTTCCGTGGGAAAAACTGAGATTACAGCAGCTATGATGGAGCATTCTTTCAGTGTGTTTGCATCTTTGCAATCATGGCATTTAATTTCTTGACCTAGTTTGGAAAATATACATAGTTGTCAGTATTTCTTTATTTCCTTAAGTTTTTATCCTGAGGTCTGGATCTACAGTTTTTGTATGGTTATTGTTCTTATTCTTAGTCCTTAAGTACTTTTTAAAGGAATTTACTTTTGAATGCCTAAGACAAGTCCACTCTACTATCTGCATTCTAGTATCTGAAGTACTTACGAATGCAGAATAATTTGAGGGAAGGCCAGTTTAAATTGGTGGAAAATTTCAGTAATTAGAAGTGCTCCTATTATTTTTAATAAAAACAGTAATTCAGACTAACAGCTCTAAATGACAAGGCACTATGAAGTAAGATCTTGATGGTCCCACAATAATGGCCGAGTATGAGCTGTTTTTACTTAGAAAATATATGTAGAGAGCCACTAAGTGGGCTGAAGTAATTTGGAATAATGTTCCTTTATTTAAGGTTTTCCTAGATGAACTTGCCTTATTAATAAGTAAAGGCAATTAAATTCTATATAATAACTAATACTTCAGCATTACTGAAGCTTAAATGAATGAGATCGAATATAAAAGTGAATCTGTTTTTGCTATAATAAAAATATTTAGGAGTCATATTTTTATTATGTCAATGAGTGGTGTGACAAAATCTAGTTGACTTGGGCCTAAAGGAAGTGAGGCTGTATAATATATGTAGAATGCGCAGAGCACACACACATATGCGCACACATGTGCACCCACAGGCGTGTTGTGTACACATACACACAACATATGTTTTTCTGTTGATCTAGGTGAACTCTGAACCTGGTTTTGTTACAGAGCAAAACAATGGAATAGCACTCCATAAACTCAGTGATTCTTTAAAAAGTGATTTAAAACTTATTTCAAGATAAAACTTCCTAACTTCAGTAGTAAACAAAAGCAATGGGAATTTAATTAAATAACATATAGTGAAAGTATAGATTAGGCATGTGAATTTGAATGTTTTTGGTTTTTGTTGGTTCCAACATTTTCATTTGTTCTGGTTTCACCTTTTTAAAAAAGACTTCATCTTGTTTGGAGTGCCCTGGTGATTTGCTGTTGGTTTAGTGATGTTTCCCAGGTTGTTCAATGACTGCCTGTCTTTGATCTTATTTTCCCCTTGTTTAGAGAGAGGATCATCAGGTGAAGTGGCTACTGTGCTATACAGACTTTGAACATTATACTTTATATGACAGAAATGTTACAAGTTTCTCTGTTCATTTTGAAGCTTAGTTATTTGATTGGTTCCTGACTACTGGGGATGTTTTTTGAGGGGAATTTTAGTTGTTAGCTGGAACCATTCTTATCCTGATTAAGAGACTCTCATTAATGTCATGAAAAATGTGGAGTACCTACTCATTCGTTCATTCATTCAGTGAATTTTACTGAGCACTGGCTGCTACAAAGTGGTGGGTGATGAGGGCAGAGCTTAGGATAGGTGGAAGAATGTAAATGTCTGTACGAATTGTAGAGCAGAGGTTGTTAAACTTTTGTGTGCATCAGACTCGCCTGGAGGTTTCTGTCCCAAACCGTCTGTTTCAGTAGATCTAGGGCTGGATCTGAGAATTTACATTTTGAAGAAGTTCCCAAGTGATTCTGATTCTGCTGGGCCAGGAACCTAATAGTTTGAGTACCACTGGTCTAGACTTTACAGGAAAAGATAGTAAAGAAAAGAACTATTATTTCCAATTGTGATCAGTACTTTTGCAGAGAAATCTTGAGTTTTATGTGGATCTGACCTAGTCTGCAGAGGTTTCAGAGCTCTGTATAAAACCTAGGCAAGAGCTTGGGAGAGAGCATTTCTGGAAGAAGGAGCAGGATGGTGAAGAACTGGTGTGGGAGGGGGTATGGGGAGTCTGAAGAACTATGGAGATGTGGGTGTGACTGGAATGTGGGGCTCTGGGCAGGAAGCTGCATTAAACGCAGCTAAGGACACAGGCTAGTGCTAGAATTGGTATGGTTTCACAGTAGTGGGTTAACTTTTCATGTATGCTTTGTTTTCAAAGAATGCTGAGAACCCACTTTTTATATACATTGAGGTACACTCATATAGCTGTATACAAGCCCATGCACAGATTCAGTGCTTGAGATTTGAGATCAAAAGAATGTTAACCAGTGATAATGGGTAAGTATTCATGAAGAGAAGGCATCTTTAGTGTTAGGAAGGTATTTGATAGAGCTTCTCATGATCTTCCTATGGATAACAGAATTGTGGACTAAATGATATGGCTAAGTGGATATATGGCTAATTGAAGAACTCTATGTAAAATGTTTAATAAATAGATATAAACTAGGAATGTAGTTGATATTAACTAGGAGTACAGTTGGTATCATATATTTGCCATAGCAATATAAATTTAATAGAGGGCTTCATACATATTCCAACTCATACAAAGAAGATTATGAGCTTAGATGACTTTCAGAATTTCATTTTAAAATTCTTAATTTGCATGAAGACATCAGGAACAAGTAAGTATATCAAATTGTAAATTAGTAAAGCTGGGAAAAATGACAGAATTAAGACTGAGAAAGATGCCAGTATGCTTGAACAATGAGGTTAGATTAGAAAAATCAAAATTTATTGTGTTAAAGTCTCAGATATAAAAGTATTTAGAAAGAGAAACATTGCTCGCCAAAAAGATTTCCGAGAGAATCCAAGCTTGAGAAGACCTGACTCACCAAATAAAAAATGCATCAGCTATTTAAAGAGAAAAAACCTCCCAAGAATACAAAGGATACTTGGTTTTTAATTAAGCTGTTCATTGTTGAAAAGCAGGTCTCACGTGTCTGCCATTCCCACAATAGTAGCCTCATAGCAACTTGCAAAAGTCAGGGTGATAAGGCTGTTAGACAGTCAGCAGCTTAGACAAAAGCCATAGAGTTTTATTCATTTTGAGTACTAGAACTAAACAAAGTAACTTTTTGGGAGGTCTGTTTTATCCCAGGGCAAAATATGGTGTTTTTTTTGCCCCTCATTATGGGATGGGATGCACATTTCCTTATAATGGTGGGAGCACAAGGTGTCAGATTTGTTTCCACACTTGGGGATAATTATAAAATTCTGTTAATGAATTTTAAAAATACTTTTCAGAAGTGGGATGGGGGAGGTGGGGCAGAAGGCTCTTGACTCATGAGACTGGGAAGTCAATATAGAGTAAATGATTTCATCAAGACTTTCTCTTGCCCTTCTTGCGCGTATTCTTGGCTTCTTTGACTTCCATCTCAGGCAGGCTCTTTCCTGTGAAAGCCACCAACACCCTCACAGCTTCTGATTGTAGGAGCACAGACCAAACTTTCAGAAAAGACTCTGATTGGCCTTGCTTGGACCACAAGCCCATCTCAGACCAACCATTCAGTCCAGTCATGCGGTCTAATCATGTCGGATGGCTTAGTTCCCCTGCTAGTCCTTGTGGCTCTGGAGGCCAGACATGTAACTCCGATTCTGTCAGCGTTGCACATGTCAGTTCCTTCAGAGACAGAAATGGTTGGGTCTGTTACCACAGTGAAAAGAGGGTGATTCTGGGCAGGTTCACAGAATGTATGCACTCTTTGTAAAAAATCAATTAATTAAAAATTTTATTTTAAGCTTGTCCTATGTTTGATTTTCTAAGGACCCTCCACATTGTTCTTCACAGCACTGTACCAGTCTGCACCCCACCACCAGTGCATGAGGGTGCCTTCTTCCCCACGTTCTCACCAACACTTCTTTGTTGCTTTACTGGTGTGAGGTGATGATATGTCATGAGGTTTTAATTTGCATTTCTCTGATCATTAGTGACACAAATATGAGAAGCATCTTCTCATATTTGTATTGGCCATGTGTATGTCCTCTTTGGAGAAGTATCTATTCAACTCCTTGTGCACTTTTTAATTGGATTATTTTTTTTTGCTTGTTTGGTGTTGAACTCTATTCTTTATAAATTTTGGATATTAACTCCTTATCAGATGTATGGTTGGTAAATATGTTCTCCCATTCAGTAGGTTGTCTTTTGGTTTTGTTGGTTTTTGCTATGCAAAAACTTTTTAGTTTGATCTAGTCCATTAGCTTATTTTTTTCTTTTGTTTCCCTTGCCCATGGAGATACAGCAGAAAAAAATATTGCTCAGAGAAATGTCAGAGGTTTAACTGCCTGTGTTTTGTTCTAGGAGTTTTATGTTTTGAATCTTATATTTAACTAATTAATCCATTTTGAGCTTATTTTTATATATGGTACAAGAAGGTGTTTTAGTTTCATTTTTTGCATGTATTGGTGCAGTTTTTCCAACACCATTTATTGAATAAATTGTCTTTACCCCATTGTATATTCTTGCTTCCTTTGCCAAATATTAATTGATCATATAGGTATGGGTTTATTTCTGGGTCTGCTATTCTGTTCTGTTGATTTCAGTATCTGTTTTTATACCAGTACCATGCTGTTTCAATTTATAGCCTGTATTGTAGTTTGATATTAGGTAGTGTGATACCTACAACTCAGGTTCTTCTTTCTTAAGAGTGCTGTGGCTATTCGGAGTCCTCTGTGGTTCGATATAAGTTCTTGGATTATTTGTTCTGTTCTGTGAAAAACACCATTGGTATTTTAGCTCCTCAGTGTGTGTGCGTGTCTTCAAGCATTGCCTCTAATTCCTCTTCTTAATCAGCTGTGCAATTTAGATATTATTTTACCTTGTTTGCAGATGAGGAAACTGAGGCTTAATAAAATTAGTTAAATAATTTCTCAAAGGTCATAGCTGGTAAATCTTAAGGCTGGAATTCTACCCCAAATCTGTCTCCAAATCTGATGCTTATATATCCTCTTCATGTACTTTTCTTCTTTATATTATAGCAGTTTGTAAACCTGTCTTCTTAGGGTTATAATATAATCTCCTCCAGAGCACCAATTTGTCTTATTAGTATTAAAATTTTCCAGTGCTTTTTTCTACACATAGTAGGTACTTACTAATAATTTCTTAAATAGTAAGTTTAATCATCTGAAGGGAAGTCATAGGAAAGAATAAATAGATTTTTCTGTGTTATTATGCAAGGCAAAATTTGGGCTAATCAGGTGAATTTACAGAAGATAAATCCCAGGGGTATGTAATGATTTTCTAACAAGTAGAGCTGCTCAGTTGTGGAATGGCACGTTTTGTCAAATATGAGATTTCTTGCCAAGGCTAGAAGAGTGCCTAGTAGGAAAGGATGTTTTAGAAGGAAACCTTCTTGAGAGGAGATGTTTGACCTGCAACATCTTCATCTTAAAGTCTAGGAAACAGATGGATCATAGGGGGTTTGCTAGTGTTTTGGTGTCAGATTATCTGGCACTTTTCTTTGGCCTTTAGCAAACCTCAGTATTATAAAGTAGTCCAAGTGCTAAAGGTCTGTAACACAGTACTTCCGAGTCTTATAGCAGGAGTAAGACACAGGAGACATTTAAAAATAGGTTAATAAAGGATATGGGTTTTAGATCAGCCTTTCTTCCTATATGATTTTAGCAAGTTAAATATACTTGTTTCTTAATTAGGATGATGGGAAAAGAGCATGGCCTTTCTCAGTGACTAGGGATTTCTGAATTTGTTTAAAATAAAAATTTTATGATAGTCTTCTTTAAAATCTTTAAAAAAAGTTTTGTTGAGATGCAATTCTGATTCCATATCATATATCCACTTTAAGTGTCAATTCAATGTTTTCAGTATATTCATCCCAATCTAATTTTGGAACATTTTCTTGCCTAAAATTCTGGCTAGAATTTCCAGTACAATGTCAAATCCTGATGGTGTCTTCCACATAGAGGAAGAAGAGAACCCAGGCCTCTACACATTTAGAAAGGAGACAAGTAGGTTACAACCAGGGAAAAGACATAACAGCAAAGGCTTCATAAAAAAGGAATCCTCATGAATGCCAATATATAAATGGGTGGGTTTAAGATGTGGTTAGAAAAGATGTGGATGTTGAGCATGGCTTTAAAACCAGGAATAGGCAAAACTTGACGCAGTGGTGAATGTAATTGCAAGAGAGACAAATGATGAGTTCCCAGTGGGTTTGCAGATAGAAAGGGTCAAGGCTTGCGAGAGGCAGAGGCAAGCAACAGCCTGGTTGGGAACATCTGAGCTGGAACGTCATGAAGCACCAGGCAGTCAGCCTGGAGTGACAGTTGGTAGGCCCTTTTAAGGCATGTGGAATTAATCTATAATGAATTCAGCCAGTCCACAAAGCCTTGGTGCATTTGTGCAGGGACATTTGAAGGAGGAAAGCAGGCAACCATGGACAAACTCAGTTTCAAAATTTGTCTAAATTTTTGTCCTCCTCATCTTGAATTTTATTTCAATATAAGAACCAGCTTCCAACTGATACCTCCGTGGGTATCAATGTGTATCAATAAGCTTATTTTATTCACACTTAATAGAAATATACTTGGACACTAGTTCCTCTGCAATCTTAATAGCAATCTGGTAAGTTTTGCTCTATTAAGGTTTTGGTTTCATGAAACATTTTATAATTTTATCTCAACTTGCCAAAGAGTGAGTTGATTGTTGGTATTTCACCTGCACTGTGAGCCATCTGGTGCTACATATCATTAATATTACTTATTAGCTTTTCCCAGTCAGCTAGACTTGAAAGCATCTGTCCCCATTAGAAAAAAAGGCACAAAATCAGTCTGCTGTGTGAAGCAAGGCTTTGTAAACAAAAGTTGTATTACAGAGAATTTGAAATTTGACTTCTAAATGTTTGAATGTGTAAAGGTGGTGCACATTTGCTAATTTTTAAACATTTATTGTGCTTGGATTGAAAATCATGTGGTTAGCTGACCTCTCAAATACATATTTGCAATATTTTAATATTTTTACCCTCACTACGCCCATTCTCCTTGACTTACCTTACTTTACCATTTACTAGATCTGTTAAACAACTCAAGATCTGTTCAACAACCTTTTTCGGGCAAGTTGTTTAACAGATCTTGTGGAGTGTCCTCATTTATAAACTTGAGGATAATATTGTAATATTGACCTTCCAAAGTGGGGACAGGGAGATTATACAGTGTGTC
This sequence comes from Phyllostomus discolor, assembly GCF_004126475.2. Classification (NCBI taxonomy): domain Eukaryota; kingdom Metazoa; phylum Chordata; class Mammalia; order Chiroptera; family Phyllostomidae; genus Phyllostomus; species Phyllostomus discolor. The sequence continues at coordinate 35,527,065 of NC_040912.2, forward strand.
CCCAAGGTCAGGCCTCAGTGCGCAGCCTCTGAATTGCGCTCACTGCCATGTGGGAACCAACTATTCCTAGCACTGCAGTAACTCACACAACACAGTGCAGTTTTAATTAAAGTCAAAATAAATCAGCAAATTTGTGAATTAGTGAGGATTGAAAAGTTGTTTCCTGTACTTAAGCCAGAATTTAGAAGATGATCCCCCAAATATGATGATTTTTTTTTGCTTAGATTCTCTGAATTTTATATTGCCTTTCCCAGGGGAGTTGAGGACTCCTTATGGATACAAGACCTAACTTATTTTTCCAGCTGTTTAGGAAGCTGTCAGGAATGGCTATCATTTCACAGATGGTAAGAAAGAGGCAGATGAAGTGGTTGGTTAGATTGTTTCATGATGTAGCTCATAAAATAAATGCAAAAAGAGAGTTGGAAAATGAAAAAAAAATTTTATAATTCTGTTGAGACATATAACTTTTAAACCATTTTCTTAAGCATCCTTTTTCAAATAAAGATAGTTTACTTTTCCATAATAGAATAAAATTGAGTGGCCAAAAGGGCTTACTATACATGATTTTCTATAAACTGAAAATGGCTATAGAGAATTGCCTTTAATTTTGATTCTTCAGCTTCAATATTAGACTTATTATTGTGGAAGTTGTTTTCCAGGAGGAAGATACTCTCAGTAGATTTTATGTCTAATGAAAGAAGCTATTGATTTCTTTAAAAAAAACTGTATTTAGTTATGAAAGAACTTGTTTTTTACATTTAGAATAGCTTTCCCCCACTGATAACATCCATTTTACTTTGAAATGGCTAACCCATTTAATGTTTTGGTCTCAAAAGAGAATAATTTTAAAATGGTAACTTTCTGGGTTTCACTGAGTCATAGCTATTTTGTTATATTTTGTTTTGTGTGTGGGGTGGTGGTGTATGCTTTTGCGAGAAAGAACGAAAAGATAAGGTTTAAAAGACTTCCCGCTTTGAAGTTAGAAGCTGTCTTTTTTAAAAAAAATATTATTTTTCAGTTACAGTTAACTTACAATATTACTTTTGTTTCTGGTGTACAGTGCTGTGATTAGACATTTATATAAATTACAAAGTGATTACCCCAATAAAAATGTACCCATCTAACACCATCCATAGTTATTATAATATTGTTGATTATATTGCCTATGCTGCACTTTACATCCCTGTGGTTATTCTGTAACTACCAATTTCTACTTCTTAATCCCTTCACCTCTTTCACCCATCCTCCCAAACCCCCTCCCATGTGGCAACTGTCTAAATGTTCTGTGTATCCGTGAGTTTGTTTGTTTCCTGCTTGTTCATTTATTTTATTTTTTAGATTCCATATCTAAATGAAATCATATGGCATTTGTCTTTTTGTGATACTTCCCTCAGCACAAGACCCTCTAGGTCTATCCATGTTGTTGCAGATGGTGAGATTTCATTCTTTGTTGTGGCTGCATCATACTCCATTGTATATGTGCACCACTTCTTCATCCATTCTTCTTAGGTACTTTTATGTCTTGGCTATTGTAAAAAATGCTGCAGTGAACACATGGATGTATATTCTTTTCAATTTAGGGTTTTTGATTTTTTCAGATAAATACCCAGAAGTATAATTGCTGGGTTCTTCTTTGTCTCTTGTTTTAAAATCTATTTTGTCTGGTATAGATATTGCTATCATAGGTTTTTGTTTGTTTCTATTTTCATGTATTTCCCCCCCCCATCTCTGTACTTTCAGTCTGTGTGTGTTCTGATCTGAAGTGAATCTCTTATAGATAGCATATGAAAGGGCCTTGTTTTCTTATCTATTCAGCCATCGTATGTTTTTTATTGGAGCATTAGTCCATTTGAATTTAAAGTAATTGTTGATAAGTATATATTTATTGCCACTTTATTATTCATGTTTTTATTATTTATTTATATCTTTTTTCTTCTTCTTAAAGAAGACCCTTTAACATTTCTTGTAATATTGGTTTGGTGGTGATGAACTACTTTAGCTTTTTCTTGTCTGGGGAGCTCTTTAGATAAAGATTTGTTGATTGTAAATGATAGCTCTGCTGAGTAGAGTAATCTTTGTTGTAGGGCTTTGCTTTTCATCACTTTGAATGTTTTCTGCCAATTCTTTCTGGTCTGCAAAGTTTCTGTTGGGAAATCAGCTGACAGTCTCATGTGAACTCCCCGTAAGTAACTAACTGCTTTTCTTCTGGTGCTTTTATTTTAATTATGATGTGTCTCAGTGTAGACTTCTTTGGGTTCCTCTTGTTTGGAATTCTCTGTACTTTCTGGACATGAATGTCTTTTTCCTTCACCAGGTTAGGGAAATGTTCAGTCATTATTTCTTCAAACAGGTTTTCAGTCTCTTGCTATCTCTCTTCTCCTTCTGGTACCTTTTGATGTGGATGTTGTTACGTTTGATGTTGTCTCAAGAAGTCTTAAACTATCCTCATTCTCTAAACATTATTTTTTCTTTTTACTACTCTGTTTTCTGCTACCTTGTCTTCCAAATTGCTCATTCAATCCTCTGCTTCATCTAATATACCAATTCCTTCTAGTGTCTTCTTCATTTCATTTATTGTACCTTTTTTAATGGATTCTATGTCCTTGTTTATGCCTTTGAAGTTTTCATTAAGTTTCTTGACTATCCTTATAACTCTGTATCTGGTAAATTGCTTGCCTGCATTTCATTTAGCTCTTTTTCTGGAGATTTCTCCTGTCCTTTAATCTGGGACATGTTTCTTTGTCTCCTCATTTTGGCTGCCTCTCTGTTTTTGTTTATGTGTATATGGTCATCAGTTTTAAATCCTTTTCATCTCATGGCACACATAAAGTAATTACTAAAATTCTGTGGCACACCAAAAATATATTTTTTGCTGATCTTACATGAAAAATAGATATAAGTTGGGTTTATTCACACTGGATGGCTGTTGTGTTGGCTATTGTAATTTTTTAATTGATGATCTGAGGGAGACGAGGTCAGTGCCCCTGACTAAATAGTCAGGTATTGCATGTTTTAAATATTCTTGTGGCACACCAATTTTTTGTTGCATACTAGTTGAAAAATCAGTGTATTGGGGAGATCTGCTGTGTCTCCCAGTCTGGGTAGAGTGGCCTTATATAGTAGGTGTCCTGTAAGGCCCGGCAACACAGCCTTCCTAGTCACCCAGGACCTCCGAGTGCACCCCTGTTTGGGCTGTGTGAACCCTTCTATTGTGGTTAAGCCTTGACTGCTGTTGGTACATCAATGGGAGGGATTGACTCCCAAGTCAGTTGGCTACAAGGACCAGTTTGGACTACAGTGGAGGATCTGCTGTGTGGGGGCTGACCCCATGGAGCAGAGCTCACTTCAGTGAAGCTCTGATGCCTGCTAAGTCCATCCCTTGAGTGTGTTGCTTGTGAAGGCACTCTGGCATGGTCTGAAGCTGGCCACCAGGGGTGCTGGCCCCGGGCCCTTGTTGGAGGTACAGGCCATGTTCAGTCACCTCCTGTGTCCTACTTGGGGCTGCCCTTCATGAACTGTAACGTGATCTGAAGATGACTGCTACTTTTCTTTGTCTGGGAGGTGCCCCAGAAAGGCAAGGCTTCAAACTGAGGCTGCCTGCCACTAGTGCTGGGCCTGGGGCCACTTAGCAAGAGCTATGGAGTTTGTCAAGCTTTTATAGATTTTAGGGAAGTGTGTAGCATGAGCCAAGACAACATTTGTATGGAAAAACCACTGGAAGTGGCTTGGGCATGCCCACCAGTTGGGTGGGGCAGGGTCTCAGGGAATCACTAGGGCAGTGTTTGTCAGGTTGATGGTGACTCAGATATAGTGTCAGCCTACACCTTCACGGGGAGGGCTCAATAAAGGAACAATGGCTTCTGCCAGCACTTATGTCGGGGAGAAAGCTGCCCTTCCACCTCTCACCCCAGAACCAGACAATTCAGTTTTTCTCCGTATGTCCCTGGTGTCTTTTGAGCTGCTGTCCCAGTGCTGGAGCTCAGAGTGAGTGAGTTTGAGTACGTCCGTCCACAGGCCCTTTAGGAGGAATGCCTGGCACTCTGGAAGCCCTCTGTCTCACTTAGGCACAACGCCGACTGGTTCTCACAGCCAGAAATTATAAGAACTTCTCTTTCCAGGTTGGGACCGTGTACTTGGGACCTGGTGTGGGGCATTATGAATGATGGTTATTCTGTAGTTTTGTTGTAATATTGATGTGGTCTGGGAAGGTGTGAGTACCATATCTACCTACCTTGACGTCTTGCCCGGAAGCCCAGAGCTGTCTCAATCCTGATGTTCGGCACACAAGCAAGAGGACCTGGAATCGTCAGAAGGAAATATTTTGCTATAGATCTTGGAGTAATATCAGGATACTGGAAAAGACATAGAGGGCTACTACCATTGTCTATGAAATAACATGATTAAAATGTGAAGCTATATATATTCTTTTAAAAAATAATTGTATTTTTTGGAGGGGGGGCGGTGATCACTATGTGGAAAGCCTGGTGATAGGTGCTGTGGTTGAGGGAAGGAAGAGAGCAGTGCAGGTCTCAAAATGAAAATGCCTCTGCATAGACTTATGTTGGTAGAGGAATAAGGTGAGTGAGTGGATAGAAGAGTAAGGGCTATAACCATGTTATCTGTATTTTAAAGAAGAATTTCATGATGAGGAATGTGCTAAGTATGAGGTAAAGCCACCTGTAGCTTCGGGTAAAAATACTTGGAAATAACAGCCATTTTCCCACTAAAGTTTTTTTCTTTTCATCTCATTTTGTTACTGATGTTTTGGATTGTCTTTATTTGGCCCTTCTATTCTGCTACTATTTGGAATTTTCTAGGCTGTCAGTTTTACATTTGTGTTATTGGAAGTTTAAAGCGCATAAAGGCTGTTAGATGACTTACAGGCCTTTTTTGCAGACGCAGATAATGTACAAGTGGATAGAGCCCAAAATCTGCCGGGAAGATCTCACAGATGCTATTAGGTTGCCCCCTTCTGGAGAGAAGAAGGATTGTCCGCCTTGCAACCCTGGATTTTATAACAATGGATCGTCTTCTTGCCATCCCTGCCCTCCTGGGACGTTTTCAGATGGAACAAAGGGTAGGATATCAGTTGGTCCAATAATTGGACCTTTAGCACAATAATCTTTTTGGACTACTGTGACTTCTTTGCTCCAAATTGTTCTTAGGAAACAATTCTTTGTTAAAACGTACTTTTCTCAGACTGAAGCAGCGTTGAGAAATATAATAATGGCATCACGAGACTGCAGTGGCTTATTTAACATATCATAAGGATAGCTTTTGATGGCATTTTGTGTAATGCAGCCTTAATGAGGTGACTCAGCCTTTGGATACTGATAAGAAATTGCACCATATTACGTGATTAAGGATAAGCACTTCTCTTACAGTGTATGTGTACACATATATCGATATAAGCATAAAATATAATGTCTTCTAATTCAGCTTTGAAGTAATAAATCACATTCTATGCTACAATAATATCAAAAATTGCTCATTTTGATCATATGGCATATTATAGTCCCTAACTAAATTGTTTCAAAGTGTGTAGTTGGGAAAATTTTAGTACTGACCAACTAATATAGAAAGTGGTTACAGAATTTGTTTTAATTTTGGTAGACAAAGATTACAGTACATTTTAGTCATGGGTTTCTTACTTGAATATAGCCATTCCAGATATTTAATATTCAGAGCCTCTGAGAGAGAACATAAAAAGGACTCGGGAGTCAAATTGACCTGGGTGTGAGTCCACACCCTGCAGGCTACAAATAGTGTGATTTATCTAAGTTACTCCAGCCTTCTGAACCTCAATTTTCTCATCTGTAAAATTGCAGGTAATAATGTCTAGCTCATCATCACAGAGCAGGTTATGTATAATAAAAATGTTTCCTGCAGTACTTTGCTACCAGGAACTGTTTGTTCAGTGAAGATTTTCTCTCCCTACCCCTTCCCTTACTGATGTGATAATGCAAAGTGTCTTGGGTAAATTAAAAAAATGGTTAGAAAAGACTTCCATTTCAATAATGCAGATGTTGATTTAAATCAGGTTTATTCAAAAACCTTAACTCTTCCCATAGCCATCAATTCCCAGTATCAGTTTTTTAACATAGCCAATATTTTGAATTTCAAATAATTATTCAATGATTAAATGGCATGCATGATTTTCTGTTCCATTTAATAACCAATAGGGAGTGTGAAATATTTCCTTATTCATGAAGTGGATAGTACTGATTCTTAAATCACACGTAAGAGAACTTGTTTCCGAGTTACTATTCATGTAGAGTAGAATTTAATACTAGCAGTTACTCTCAAAAATGAAGGAGAAAATTATTTTTAAAGATTTTGTATTTGCCCCTTCCTTTTTCATAGAAGTATGCATGTGTATAATATATCCAGAATTATTTTTCTTTCTAGATTAATTTTGAAATCGTTATTAATTCTTAAGGAAATGGGTGGCTCAATATCTCTTCTTCCCACTTCCGTCTTTACTAACTAAAATTTAGCAGGGCTTTAAACAGAGGAAGTGGAAGTTATGGAGATGAAGTTTAACTGTGATTGTTCACCCCACCTGTCTCCTGTAGAATGTAGACCATGCCCAGCAGGAACAGAGCCGGCACTTGGCTTTGAATATAAATGGTGGAATGTCCTTCCTGGCAACATGAAAACATCCTGCTTTAATGTTGGAAATTCAAAGTGTGATGGAATGAATGGTGAGTTCAGAGTCAGCCTACTTGATGTATTTTGGCAGCAGAGACTTTCAGATTCAGCTCTTTAAAACATATTACGTGTGGGTGTGAAGAACCTCAGTCTTATTTGGCTACTGGTATGTCTTTGAGCCCTCACACAGAAGTAGTAAATCTGGTGTTACAGCTGGATGACTTTCCTATAAAACTATAAACAATTGTGCATTTTTGGAGTGGGTTTAAAGGTAGATACTGAGGAGGACCAATTATGGTAATAAATACCTGAACAGGTTACCAGGGGGAGGTAATGAGATCTAAGTTGTTTGCCATTTTAAAGAGTAATGTGACAGCATTTCTGCATGTATTGGTTTGGTCTGGCTCAGCTGTAAGCCATGGTGAGAAGTTAATTAAATCACCTCTGTCTCTCTTTGCCTATGAAGTCCATGACCCTGATTACAAAATACTGATGAACCTCACTTACTGAAGACTTGAAAGTGTGGCAGAGTTGAGTTCTATAGGATGTTTGTTGAATATTCTTTGTTCTTACATTTTAAATTCTTAGTGAGCCTTGCAGTTAGCTGTTCTGCAACATTTGGTGGTGGATTGAATGACAATATCTATATATGTATTTTTAAATTTGGCACTAGGAGTGGGTGTTACAAATACTAAGGTTTTACACCAAAATGCATCCTTTACTTTTATAAACTCATAAAAAACTCATCCTTTACCTTAAACTTATAAATTTAAAAAAATGCTTTTTAATTACATCTGTTTTAAATCAGAACCTGTCCAAAATAAAAAAGCTTGGAATGTAGAAAGTGAGGTGTACACATGAATACAGGGATTAACAAATAATTGGTCTTCGGATAATGCTGGTTAAACATATATGTGGAAAAGCCCTAATATATACTGAACATTATGAAATATTCTTTATTGACCAATAATCCACTTGTAGGAATTTATCCTAAGGAAGAGAAGAAAATATATAGTAGTTATTACCTGACCATGAGTGTTTATGTTTTAAGAAGATACTATGATTGAATTCTAGATTGAAGAAGATAAGGCACTGGAAAAGTAAGATTGGGAAGGCTAGGGTATTGAATGACTTTATGAAAGCATCAATAATTGTGTGTGCCCATGTGTCTATTCACTTACTAATAAAGATTACCTGAAAATTTCATTGGATCTTTTAAAGAATCTACTCCTAGCCTAAATTTCATAGTAATACTTGATTTACCCACTCATTCACTTAGAGGCTACAATTTAAATGTTTGTTAATTTCCCAAAATGTTCAATTAATAATTTGGAAAGTATACATCTCTAATATTAGTATGTGATATCAAAATAGTAAATAATCACTGAAATAGAGGACAGACTGACAGTGACCAGAAGGGAGGGAAGAGGGAATTTCAGGGGAGAATGGGTAGGGTTTACAGGAACAAATTTAAAGGACACATGGACAAAAACTAGGGGGAGGGTGGTAGGGAGGGTTGGGTGGGTAGGCTGGAATGGGAGTAAAAGGGAGAAAACTGTATTTGAACAATGATTAAAATAAAAAAATAAAAAATAGTAAATATGTGAAAAATAAAAAGGTCATATAGGAGATGATCCTTCTTCGCTTCTAGCTTCTGCTAACTCTGGGCATTCCCTGGCTTGTGGTGGCTTGACTCCAGTCCCTGCCTCTGTTCTCATGTGGCCATCTTTTCTTTGTGTCTGTGTGTCTGTGTGTGTTCAGGTGGTGTCTGTTCTCCCTGTGTGTCTGTGTCCAAATGTCGGTCTTCTCATAAGGACATCAGTTATGTTGGATTAGGCTCACCCTAAAGACCTCTTCTTAACTTGATTTTGTCTGCAAAAACACTATTTCCAAATAGTCAAGTCCATTCACAGGCTCTGGGGGTTATGGCTTACACATATATTTGACGAGGGCCACAATTCAACCTGTAACAACAAGCAATGTTCAAAACACGAGAAATGTTTGTTTCCTCTTGCAAGGATGCTAGTTCCCTTCCAACTTAATGTTTTACCGCCCATGTACTACTTTCTTTTCTTTGGCTTTCTCTGTTGTTTTACATCCTTAGTTAGGCTTATTCCTACACATTTTATTCTTTTTGAAGCAGTTATGAATAGGATTGTTTTCTTAATTTTCCTTTCTGTTTCTTCATTATTGGTATATAAAAATGCAACTGATTTCTGAATATTAATTTTGTATCCTGCTACTTTGCTGAATTCATTTATCAGTTCTAGTAGTTTCTTGGTGGACTCTTTGGGGTTCTGTATATACAATATCATGTCATCTGAAAATAAAGACAGTTTTACTTACTCCTTTCCAATTTGGATAGCTTTAATTTCTTCTTTTTGTCTGATTGCTGTGGCTAGGACTTCCTGTACTATGTTGAATAAGATAGGTGAAAGCAGACATTCCTGTCTTGTTCCTGATCTTAAGGGGAACGCTTCGTAGTTTTTGCCCATTGAGTATAATGCTGGCAGTGGGTTTGTCATATATGGCCTTTATTATGTTTTGGTATGTTCCCTCTATTTCCACTTTACTGAGAGTTTTTGTCAGAAATGGGTGCTGGATTTTATCAAATGTTTTTTCTGCATCTTTTGATATGATCATGTGGTTTATATCCTTTACTTTGTTTATGTGGTGAACCACATTTATTGATTTGTGAACACTGTACCAAACTTGCATCTCCAGAATGAATCCCACTTGATTATTGTATGTTGCTGTATTTGGTTTGCTAATATCTTGTTGAGGATTTTAGCATATATGTTCATCAGGAATATGTACCTATAATTCTCTCTTTTTTTTTGTAGTGTCTTTATCTCATTTTGAAATTAAAATAATGCTGACCTTGTAAAATGAGCTTGGGAATCCTCCCTTGTCTTGAATTTTTTTGGAATAGCTTGAAAAGGAGAAGTATTAGTTCTTCTCAGAATGTTGGGTAATTCACCTGTGAAGCCATCCAGTCCAAGGCTTTTGTTTGTAAGAAGTTTTTTGATTACTGTTTCAGTTTCACTAGGTGTAATCTGTCTATTAAGAATCTTGATTCTTCTTGATTTATTATTGGAAATTGTAGGTTTCTAGGAATTTATCCATTTCATCCTGGTTTCCCAATTTGTTGGCATATAGTTGTTCCTAATATTTTCTTACAATCCTTTATATTTCTTTGATGTCAGTTGTTATTTCTCTTCTTTCATTTCTGATTATATTTATTTGGGCCTCTTTATTTTTTTCTTGATGATTCTGGTTAAAGGTTTCTCATTCTTGTTTATCTTTTCAAAGAACCAGCTTTTGGATTCATTGGTCTTTTGTATCACATTAAGCCCTTTAACATTTGTTGCAAATTGGTTTGGTTGTAACCAATTTCTTTAGCTTTTTCTCATCTGGGAAGCTCTTTATTTCTTCTTCAATTTTAAATGATAGCCTTGCTGGGTAAAGTAGCTTTGGTTGTTAAGTCTTTGCTTTTCATTACCTCAAATATTTCATGCTAGTCCATTCTGTCCTGAAGCAGATGGCAGTCTAATGGGAGCTCCCTTGTAGATAAGTACTGTTTTCCTCTTGCAGCTTTTGAAATTCCCTTCTTGTGTTTAAGCTTTGCCATTTCAGTTATGATGTATCCTGGTGTGGGCCTCTTTGGGTCTGTTTTGGGACTCTCTGCACTTCCTGGACTTATGCATCTTTTCCCTTCACCAGGTCAGGGAAGTTTTCAGTCATTATTTCCTCAAACAGATTTTCAATCCCTTGCTCACTTTCTTTCTCCTTGAAAGTGAGATATGGATGTCCCCATAATATGGATGTTGTTAGATTTCATATTTGTCCCAAAGGTCCCTTAAACTCTCCTTATTAATTTTTTTTTCTTTTTGCTGCTCTGCTTGTGTATTGTGTATTCTACCTTGTCTTCTAAATCACTGATTCAATCCACTGCTTCATCTAACCTACCTTTTATTCCTTCCAGTGTATTATTTATTTCAGATATTACATTTTTTTTATTTCTGACTGGTCCTTTTGAATGGTTTCTATGACTTTTTCATGCTGTTGAGCATCCTTATAATCATTATTTTAAACTGTATATCTGATCAATTACTTGCCTCCATTTCATTTAGCTCTTCTTCTGAAGAATTCTCTGGTTCTTTCATTTGGGGCCTGTTTCTTTGTGTTCCCATTTTGGCTGCCTCCTCATCTTTGTTTCTGTGTATTAGGTAGATCTGCAAAGATTCTGATTCAGTCCTATGTCCAATGCTGCCTGTTACTGGCCCTGGGCAACCTGTTTGAAGCTGTCAGTGATTCACAGTTTGTGGATCCCTTTGCTGGGCCTGGATGTGTGTAGAAAGAACAGCTGTGCACCAAGTCTGGCTTTTACTACCACTGGGCCCAGTGGAGAGTCTGCTAAAGTTTCAAAGCTCCAAGAGATCTGCCTCTGCCTGCAGGCTTTCTGTTAGGCTTAATCATTGAAAATGACTTCAGCTGTACTCCTCAGCAGCCCGGCTTAAGCTCCACAGGGTGGGCCAAGAAGGATTCCTGTAGATGGGACTATTGTTTCCCCTGAGACTGATGTTGCATGAAGGGGAGGGCTCTGCCTGAGAAAGGTAGCTTCTGCAGTATGGGGAGTGACTGACCACAAGGATCCTTGCAGCTAATCTTTTGGCTCTCTCCCTAGAGCCACCAACCCCAGACTCTCCTTATGTGGCTCTAGTCCAAACTGCCCTACCACTGCTGGAGCCCAGGGTAAGTGGCTGCAAATGGAATTTTTTGTATTGGCCCTTTAATAGGCTCTCTGCAACTCTAGCCATCTCTCCCTGGAAGACAGAAACTCTACTGCTTTTCACAGTCAAATGTTATTTGGGTTCTTTTTCTGGTTCTGGTGCTCTAGGCTGGGGTGCCCAGCTTGGGGATTAGATCCCACACTTATTAAGGGGAACTCCCCAGTCACTGAAATATCCCTTTAGAACTCTAGCTACCACCTGTGCGAGCCCAGCCAGCTCCCTTGCATCTTCACGCTCCCTACCAGTCACGTTTTGGTGAAGTCATTTCTTCTGTCTGTCCTTGGTAATAAGGCTTCAGCTAGTGTTCAGTTTGTTAATTAGGATTTTTCTATAATTTTCTTGTGTCTTCCCTCTCTCAGTATAGATGTCATCCATTTGGGAATATCTCTCTTCCTCTAACCTCAGACACAAGTTTGCAGTCTGCCTAAACCTAAATGCCTTTCCCATCAGTGCAGTCAAGGGCCTGGAGTCCTACTGGATCAGACTGTTTTATGGCTGTTCAGCCCTTAGCATTAGAAGTTGATGCCTGCTTGATTCTCTTTTTAGCCTCATGAACTTTTAGACAGTAGAACAATTGGCATTTCTCTCAGAAACAAGTAGATTGGTGCATATTATTTTTTAGGACTAGTTTCATTTATGTACATTTAACATATCATCTTTCTATAAACTGCTGATTATAACATTTCAAAGACTGCCAAATCACTACTCTAGCACTGATACTAATCCCTTCCTGGCTTTCTCCTTTATGCTCATTGAAATAGCAGATACTGACATCTTTTGGAGATGGAAGTGTCAATGCCAAACCATTGCCATGAATTAATAACCTTGCTTGATAGTGTGTGGGGGATGCTTCTCTTTTCCTCATTATATCGTGGCCATTGCAGTGTATGGTATGTTGATTGTTTTTATGCCAAGTACAGACCACCCCCCAACACCTTCTATGTGCATCTGTATCACCCCACATTGATGACAATTGTTTGTGTGTCTCTCCCATATTCTGCTGGTTCTTCAGTGAGGGAGAACGCAGTCTTGCCTTCTATCCCTAGGTGCATAGCATGGTTCTTATCACTCAGGATATGCCCGTTGAGTGAATGAATAAATGAATGGATGCAGAACAAGGGTTAAAATTGGGAACAACAGCATAGTAAACTATAAGAAATAACTCCACATCTCAAATCTTCTTCACTAAGTAATTAAAGGTTTCTATTTCCCATTGGTACCAGGAAACTAGGATCTTCCTCCTTATTGTATTAGAATGCATAAAGACCATCTGTTTTAGTTCAAAAAAGGTAATCATGCCTCATTGAGAAAACTGTTGTTAGCACTCTCATTAAATAAGTTTTATGCAAAAAATACATTATTTGATTATTTCTGGGGAATCATATGGAATGCCTTTATTGGTATGTAGCCTTTATAAAATATAGCAATATATTTTAATATATTCCCAATATTTCCCAATCCTAACCTCTATGTACAATTGTAGATGAAATTTAAAAACAGGAAATTCTTTTGGAGTATTTCTAACTTTGAACATAAACACTAATGGTCTTTCCTTAAACTTACTTAAAAAATTTGTTAGTAATCATTAATGGAACTTTTACTAATAAAGATAACCTTTATCATTTCCAGGCTGGGAGGTGGCTGGAGATCATATCCAGAGTGGGGCTGGAGGTTCTGATAATGATTACCTCATTTTAAACTTGCATATCCCAGGATTTAAGTAAGGAAAACCAATTCTGATTTCCTTCTGTAAGAATCCTCATGCCTGTTTCCCTATAGGAATAGATGGAATAAGACTGCCTTTATAAAATATAGCAATATTGTGATACCCTTAGCAAATAACAAGTAGGACAATATAGATAAGAATATCTATTGAATCAGTGATTGAGAAACTATAACTATTAATTATGTATTAGTTAGATCCACCTGAAAGTTTTCAATGTTTTATCAAAATGTTACAACAGTCATGCTTCTTGGATGGTTCATGAAGTAGTGTCTTATGGTTTGCATATTTATTTTTTCTTGGTTTTATCTGTAAAGCAGTATGCTACACATTTTAAAAATCATTTTGCTTTAGTCCCTAATGTTGAAATTTCCCAGTAGGTATATTTTTGTCGCTTCAGAATGGATGGTAGCATTTTTACCAGGAGAGTGAAGCATAGCAATGTTGTTGTGGAGACTCCATTTAGAACAAAGTGTGTGGCCATGCACAGACCAAGTGAGGAGGGAGTTGGGTGGAGGGGTGCAGTGGATTAAGGGAAGAGAAGAGCATGGCTTTCAGCTTAAAGAAAGAAGTGACAATTTTGTTCCAGAACATGTTCTAATGTTGTAAACTTAATCTGTCAAACAGACCACCAACCTCTATGACGGGAGCCATGGGTTCTGAACTGGGAAGAATAACATTTGTCTTTGAGACACTCTGTTCTGCCGACTGTGTGCTGTACTTCATGGTGGTAAGTGAAAGAGTGCCTTTCAAAGGCAGACTTAGAAATCTGGAAGCTTAGCATTCTCTTTCAAGTGTGAATTTATTTATGCAAGTTGGGATAAGAATCCTATTTTTCTTTCCATGCTTATGGCCTTCCAAAAATATTAAAAAATGTCTAAAGAAGTCACTAAGAATTGTGCAATGACACCCACAAAGAAAGCATTTGTTCCTAATGGGGAGGCTGATAGAGGGGCCTGGGCAACTGACAGAAGTTGGAGAATATTAATCTGGTAGAAAATTTCTTCATAAAAGTATGCCATCAGCAGGATGAAAATTTTCCTCTAATAACCACTCAGCAGTTCAAGCCATCGGTGGTGGGGCAGGGGTGGGAGTGGGAGACATGTATTAATAAGGGGAGAAAGTAATGTTGTAGACACTTGGAAGAAAGAAAACACTTCCTCATTAAATTTAATCAGTGTAGACAAAGGACTTTACTATGTACATGTCATCATTTTGCCCTTTTTCTAGATGTCCTATCAACTCTTAGCTTAAAATTTTACTGGACTTCATGTGGATATTAGAAGGTTGTTGGCTAAGATTTTAGTATGATAATTAAGCAGTGATTTTATAGACATGATTTATTTTGTTTTTCTTAAGATTCTTTAATAGCTAGTTAACAGTCCATTAACAATTCCCTCTGTGACATACAAGATACATGGAACTTCAGATATTTGTGCTTACTAAAAGCTCAAATGAAGGCAGACTATTTTGTTCTGGAAAAAAAAAGACATTGTAGTGTAAAAGGAGAATATGAATAATCTTCAACATATCCATCTATATTATGCCTCAAATAACCATTAAATGTTCAATTTTCCAAGCTCTGTCTCCCTATTTCTTTGATCTGTGAGTCCTTCTTCACTCTCAGAACCATTGCTGAAATTTAGATTCCTATCATCTTTTAACAGTAGTCTCCTATCCAGCCTTCTTATCTCCATTCTCCATCCATGCTTCTGTCGGAATATCTTTAGAAACATAAAAACAATAGTAGAGGCATCCACATCAAATCTACCCCCTTACCCTTTGTAGCTTTTTATTGCTATGGTAGTGGTTCTTGAAGTGTGGTCCCTGGACCAGGTATCACCTGAGAACTTGTTAGAGATGCAAGTTTCTCAGCCCCACCCTTGTCTTAATGAGAAACTCTGGTGATGGGGCCCATCATTCTCTGTGTTTAGCAAGCCCTGAGGGTAGTTCTGAGGCTGAATATTGAGAACCAATAGTCTATAAATACACTTAATTTTTTAATTGATTTTAGAGAGAAAGGGGAAAAGCGGGGTGAGGGGGGGAGACCGAGAGAGAGAGAGAGAGAGAGAGAGAGATTGATTTGTTATTCCACTTATTTATGCATTCATTGGTTGATTCTTTATGTGTCCTGCCCCTGGATCAAACCTGCAAACTTAGCATATTTGGATGATGCTCTAACCATTGAACAACCTGGCCAAAGCCTGAGATTCTTTAGCATGGCATCTAGATGGTCTTTGCCACCCTCTGTTACCAAACCTACTGTGAGTGTTCACCCCTCATCAAGCACCTCAAATTTGTTAGTGGAATACCCTGTATTCTTTCATTTCTCTTGCCTTGGCACTCTGGGTTAGAATGGCATTCTTCATTCTGCCCTTTTGTCTGGTGAGCTTCCATTCATACTGCAAGGGCAGCTCAGACTTCACACTTTTAGAAAGATTTTCTATTCCCTAATGCAAAATTAACAACTCTTTCCGTTGTGCTCCTAAAAGCCTTTGAGAAAATCTTATTTTAATTATGTGAATGTATTCACTTTTTTGTCTTTCTTATTTGACCAAGCACTCCTGAGGTTAGGTATTACAATTATTTGTTTTGGTAAATCCATACTAGAATTGTAGCTCATTGCAGAATCTGTTAGTTGTCTTTCTGTGTGATTTGGTCTTCTTGCAAGATTTTTTGAGATATCAATTAAGTAGCATATAAAAATGCTTTTGAAATTGTCTAGCATTTTACAAATATTAAGTGGTGTTAGTTGCAGTAAAGCAATAAATTCCACTTATTATTGGAATAAACATCCAGGAAAGTTGTATTTAGCAGAGCACTATCTGTGTATACGGACTCCTTTTAGGAAGTGGCATGTGTGATGATTTGGTTGTTGGGTGACGTGGGGAATTCTGTCGTACATGACAGGTATATTCTCTTATTTCTCTCTGAACTCAGCATGCACCTCTTTATAACATATTTGACTGCTTTATAACATGTTTGACTCCTATGTTTACATCATAGGAAGAAACAGATGCGTCTTGAGTTCATGTCACCATATTGTCAACCCCCAAGATAATTAACAGAGGCCCATCCAGGTTCTTAAGTCATGTATTAGGTGTTCTAAAGGGAAGGCTAATGGGAAAATTCAGGGTTGGTCTTGGTTTTCATTTCAAGTAAATTAGATGAGTATTACATTATTTGGTTGGTTTATTATATTTGCTTTAACAACTAACCATGTTAATGACAATGTATTGGTTGAAATGACATATATTTATATAGTATTCTAAATATTGAATTTATCTAAGGAAATCAGATAAAATATTATATGAATTTATTCTATTGAATTTAAAGTGTAAGCAAAAGAATATTTCATGAACATAAAATAACATTCTGATTAACCTGAAGTTGGATAACCCTGGAAGTAGCAAGTATAAATCATGGAGAACTTACAATGTCTGTGTGAGGGCTGCCTATCAGAATGTCCCAGGGAAAAAGAGGAAACTAGAAAGCATTGTCATTTTATGAAGTTTACTGTGAGAAGTTTAAGGAATTATATTTCTCCTCCTAAGTGTATTTCTCCAAGCTAGACACACACACACATACAAATCCCCCTTAACCATACTATGATTTGAGACCTCTTTCAGGTTATATTGCCAATGTGGTTGGTATATTGCACTTACTAAGCTAGTGAGTGCTTGTGTAGACTTTAAGGGAAGTTTCAAGAATTCTAGGGTTAAATGTTCTGCAGATAAATATTTACAAACCCTCCAGGGTATGCTATAAATATAAACACATATTTGTAATGCATACACATATATATTAATACTGAGTTTGTGCCCTTTTTGTATATATATTTTAGGATATTAATAGAAAAAGTACCAACGTGGTGGAATCATGGGGTGGAACCAAAGAAAAACAAGCTTACACCCACATCATCTTCAAGAATGCAACTTTTACATTTACGTGGGCATTCCAGAGAACTAACCAGGGTCAAGATGTAAGTTCCAAGTTTTTTTTTTTTTTAAGATTTTATTTATTTATTTTTAGGGAGGGAAGGGAGGGAGAGAGAGAGAGAAAGAGAGAGAGAGAGAGAGAGAGAGAGAGAGAGAGAGAGAGAGACATATCAATGTGCGGTTGCTGGGGGTTCTGGCCTGCAACCCAGGAATGTACCCTGGCTGGGAATTGAACCTGGAACACTTTGGTTCCCAGCCCGCGCTCAATCCACTGAGCTACGCCAGCCAGGGCTAGTTTGTTTTTTTTAAAGAGTTTATTTATTTATTTTTAGAGAGGGACGGGAGGGAGGGACGGGGGAGGGAGAGAGAGAGAAAGAGAGAGAGAGAGAGAGGGAGAGAGAGAGAAACATCAATGTGTGGTTGCTGGGGGTTATGGCCTGCAACCCAGGCATGTACCCTGGCTGGGAATCGAACCAGCGACATTGGTTCGCAGCCCGCACTCAATCCACTGAGCTATGCCAGCCAGGCAAGTTTTTTTTTTTTTTTAAATACAAAGTTATTGCCTCCAGTGGAGATTCATAGAACTTGATCACTCAGATCTCCTGGAGGAAAAGATAGCTTTTTACCAATGTGGAATCAAGCATTTGATTATGAAATAGTTTGGTACAAAAATGTTTTTTTTTTAGAGCAAGAATGTATGAAATGGAATAATATAATGAATCTTTAAATTGTCCTAAACTGTGGACAATTATAGTTACTGAAAGCTTAAGAGAAAGAACATTTCATTTTGTAGTTATCTGAAAAGCTCTCTGAGACTCTGAGAAGGCTGGTGACTTTCTTTCTCTTCACCTAAATGATCAGACGTTTGTCCAGGGGCCATTAACAGATGTTGGTTTATAATTTCATCACAGTAATGTCTCCTTTTATAGCCTGGAGGATGTGTATGGACACTTGGTTGGGGTTAACACAGAGAGTTATTTACTTTCTATTACTTTCCCTGCTAGCATAGACTTTAATCCTCCCCTTAGTAAATTCCATTGTATGTTTCAATGGTAGCAGGACTGTTATTTTTGTGAATCTCCATATGTGATCTTCTCAAGCAGAGAACAAGGAAAACCACTTGTTCAGAAGTCGCCTTAAAGCTGTGGTGGCAGATAGAGCATTTTCTCTTTTCTCTTGAGTCTTTCACTGGGGAACCCACTACTCATATTTTACCTGACTTCACCTTTTCTTTACGAGTGCTCAGATTGCCATAATGAATGGCATGAACGTGCTATGGGATGCCTCCTTGCCTTCCTTTTGCCTTTGCTCCAAACAAAAAGCATTAAGTAGTCAGGGTAATGCTGTCCTGTACTGATAGGGTGATGCCCACTATTTGGTGAAAACAAGATCTTAATTGACCCAGTATCTCAACAAGGAAAGGTATAGTAAGTCACAGATTCTTGTTCTCTGTTCCAAATCCTTTCAGTAGAAATCAGAGAATGCTGGTCAGGGCAAGCACTAGAGAGGGAGAGAGAATAAGGCCTGGAGAAGTCATGTGACTGCATCAGTGTTGCAGAGCTGGTGTTAGGGTAAGGGCCAGAGCCTTAGTCTTCCAAGGCTCCTACCCTGCCATTGTCAGATTCCTATTGTAGCATTAGTTTGGGCTCTCATCTGAGTGAGTGATGATGAGAGATAAAGTTGCTCCTCTGTTAAACCATACTAGTTCTTTCAGATACAAAGTCTATCAAGTATGTCCAGTTAGTACCAATTTTGAAATCTCTTATGATGATTGTAACAAAACTCTTGGAACTCCATGACTGTAGAATTTCACTTCTAATGTGAAGATTTGATTTTTTTCAAAGAAAAGAACCGAAAAATTAATCTATTGTCATCTATAAACTAAAAGGCTGGAACACTCTGCTTATTTTGGTGATCAACATGAAACAATCTGGTTGTCCAATTAAGCCCCAAAGCAGAAGTCATTACTTTCTGCTCTCTTTTTAGAATAGACGGTTCATCAATGACATGGTGAAGATTTATTCTATCACTGCCACTAATGCAGTTGATGGGGTGGCGTCCTCATGCCGTGCCTGTGCCCTCGGTTCTGAACAGTCGGGCTCATCGTGTGTCCCCTGCCCCCCAGGCCACTACATTGAGAAGGAAACCAACCAGTGCAAGGATTGTCCACCTGACACCTACCTGTCCATACATCAGGTCTATGGCAAGGAGGCTTGTATTCCATGTGGGCCTGGGAGTAGAAGCACTCGGGTAAGTGAGTATATTATATTTCATCATCTCCAGGAAAGCACATTTTAACAGGGAAACTCAGAAGTTCGCTGTAATGTTTCTTCAGGAGCTATGAGGTTGTTAGTTATGTGTGTAAATGACTTCTTCATTCCGTTTCTTGTTTTCTCTCCTTTTACATTTACCAAACACTTAATATATTCCATGTAAGTGCTAGTTTCCGGGAACATAAAATATTAAGAACAGCACTCAAATAAAAATGCTTTCCAAAAATATAAAAATTGATTTCATGTGTGTTCTGTTAAAGCAGAGCAAGTAAACAGCCTCTATAGGTTGGCTATAGGAGGATATGGAGAACAGCAAGTGTGTCTTATAATATTTTAAGGGCAAAGGTTAATGCTATATTATGGGTGAAGGAGAAAGTAGTTTTACTTTAGTACTTATTGTTTATTTAAATAGACATAGGGAATTTCAACTATGTAGTAAAATACCTTTCTACAGGATACTAACCTTGGAATAACTGCTTTCTGAATCTTTTAAATTTTGCCTAAGAAAATCTAATTAGCATTTTGAAATTCTCTGTATTATTATAGTAAAATATATTATAACCAAGATGAAATTACTGCAATATATTTTAAACCTAGATTTTTGGAAATATTTTTTCATAGTACTTTCCTATTTTTTCATAATACTTTCCTTTCTGCTATATTATTAATTTTTAAACATTTCTTAATCTCAATCAAAGGACCACTCAGTTTGCTACAGTGACTGCTTTTTCTACCATGAGAAAGAAAATCAGAGTTTGCACTATGACTTCAGCAACCTCAGCAGCGTGGGCTCATTAATGAATGGCCCCAGCTTTACCTCCAAAGGAACAAAGTATTTTCATTTCTTCAATATTAGTTTATGTGGGCATGAGGTGAGTATTGACTGTCAAGGGGAGATGGAGCTATGTTTCAATTCAGATTGAATTGACATTTTCTATGCTGATGGCTCAGTAAAATCTCTATGGAAACTAACAACCAAATGTCAGAAACTGAGCTTAGATTGCTTACATCCTCTGTTGCCTCCTAGCACGCTGGTTGGCAGCTTTCTCCACCAGAGGCAACTTTGTCTGGTTCTTGTTGGGAACCGCCCTGAATGGTATCAGAAGCTGTAACCCCCGCCTAGGCCAAGGCTAAGGGAACGCCCTTGGAACCGTAAGCCAGCAAGGAGACAAAAGCTTATCTCCCTGGCAGGGGCACTGCTTTTGCTGCTTCTTTCATAACTGACCCCCAAAGCTTTGTCGATTAGCCAAAGACGGGTAAGATTCCCCAAGGGGGGAATGATCTAAGACAGGCACGATCACGTGGGAGGCCCCCCAAAAGAAGGACTTTGGGGGCTGCAGCAAAAGGGGGTGATGGACCCTCGCTCCTCGGCTTTGACATAGCCTGAGTTCTCATTGTCTGGGAGAAAATCTCATCTCTTGGTTGCCTTAGTTCCCATGTTCCCCCTAAGCCTGAAACAATGACAGGGTGGTGCAGCTCTGTGCTGAAAAGGGTGGATTCCCCAGGTGATCAGGCCTAAGAAGGAACATGTAAATTACTGTGAAACCTCCTTTGTTTAGAATGCTCTCAGATGAATGAGAAGGGTCCAAGGAGGAAGTTAGTTTGATTCTCAAAGTCTTACAGCTTTTTGACCCTGACTCAAAATAGACCCTCAGACTTCCTTGTTTTCTATGGGTCTTTACTTCCTCATAATGAGTACTGTACTTTACTTGAATTATTATGCAAGCCAAACGAGCCCAATAAAAGCAGGTTTGGATGGTAAATCTGTGCGCTCCCCACTAGAGGGGGTGGCCATTCCGTCCCTACTTCTCCACAGAAACTAGTCTGTCTCTGTGTATGTTTTTTCTTGTGTTTCATGGAGCCATCCGCAGTGTTCCGTGATCACTGCTGGCTGGTGACCCACGCAACAGGTTCTCAGTCCATCAAAGCACTCACCCCCAGTCTCTTGAACCCTAAAGCTTAAGCTATGGTGGAAGTGCTTTGAGGCTCTTTCATATTTATAAAGGTGGCTGAGGCTTGTTATCCCTCCTATATTTTAGGCAGGCAGTTATAGTTTGAGAAAGGTTTACTGTTGTTTATACTATTGTCAATTCTGTGTTTTAAAAAGAAAAAGACTTCCAAGAGGCAGTTTGTGTAAAAATAAAAAGGAGTTAAGCAGGGAACAACTATCAGTTGATCAGGTAGCTTCTGCTAATAAATAATGGGATTTCATTTTTTGTGAGAAGAAGCAGAACCTTCATTGACACTGGTAATGGGGAGAGTTACAGAACTATATGTTCAATATTTTTAAGGGCAGAAAAGGTTGGGGTTGGGAGGTATATGTCTATGTAAGGCCTTTCCTCTGTGTCTCTTTCTACATTGACTCTTGTATTGCTAGTGGTCTTCATTATGAGGTGTTGTGGCAACCTGTGTACAAAGAAATAAAAAGGAATATGATGACCACAGAAGTTTTCAAACAAAAAAATTCTATACATTTTGCATGGTATGACATTTGTCCTGTCCTAATTTTACATACTCATTCAATCCATTAGTCAATTACTCACTAAGTACATATATATTAAGTACTTATTATGTTTAATACTATGTCGAGCAGTGAATGAGAATTCCATTATATATCATACTTTTTCTTAGTCTTATTCCTGTATTACAACTGTTTTTTCTTCTCTCTTCTCTTTTCTTCTCTGCTTTCTTTCTCTTTTTTCCTTTATATTCTCATTCCTTTCTGCTTAATATTGCTTTTCTCTTTCCTTCCTCTGTAGTTTCTCTATGCTCTTTCCCATTTTTCTCTCATTTTGGCCTCAACAATTTAATTTAATCTCAGTAAAAATATACTGTACATGTATGGTGGTGAGAAGGCTTGGTGGAGGGAGAATATTTTAGGTTATGATTGCCAGCTACAGTAACAAAGCAAAATCTGTTCTTTACTTTATACCCACTTGTGCACATTCTATATCTAAGACCAATAAAATAGTGTTCCTATTTTCCTTTGCACATTCCTTCTCAGAAATTATAGAGCAAATTATAGTCCTTAGCTTTAGAACTGTAGTATATTTAAACATACTATGTCTAAAGAGTCCTCCAGTTTTTATAAATTATATCTTCCCACTACCCTCCAAATAATTAAAAAAGTAAACCCTTGTATTTCCTTCAATTTATTGTGTAGCTGAGCAGATACATGTCATTAAATCTAAGAGTATGTGAATAAAGACACTTGTAGTGACAAACTTTAGAATTTTGATGTTGTCCTAGGACTTTGCAGCAATATGGTTTTCATGCTTTCTTCTTTAGCCTTCGCATTGCCTTTTTGGCACACATCAGCCTGTGAAGGATAAGGAAGAGCAAGTCTTTCTCCTTGGCATTAAAACCATCATCAGCATTCTGGTCTCGTTGCATGCATAGTTATCCTGTGAATTGAAGAGTTCATAGATGACTTTTCCTTCCTTAAGTTAGATGGCTTTCACCCAGCACAAATGTTGCTTGTAGTTGGAGGAGAAATGCAGCCTTGAATTAGTGTATTCATGATAACTTTAGTGGCTCTCAACCCTGGCGGAACATTGGAATTGTCTCAAGAGCTTTTAAAAATTACTGGTGGTTGGGCCCCTCATCAGATCTAACAAATCAGAACTGCAGTGAGGAGAGAACCACTGCTCTTCTAGAGTCACTAGCTAGCTGAGGTCCAGTTTAGAGAGTGACCTTCAATAAAACCTCTATATGATGTTGTTTTTCTAGGGGGAGAAGATGGCTCTCTGTACCAACAATATAACAGACTTCACAGTGAAGGAAATGGTGGCAGGCTCAGATGATTACACAAATCTGGTTGGAGCATTTGTATGCCAGTCGACTATTATTCCTTCTGAGAGTAAGGGTTTCCGAGCAGCCTTGTCATCACAATCCATCATTCTGGCAGACACATTTTTAGGTAAGTTTCATTTTGTTCATATCTTCATGCATGAATTTTTTAAAAAAAATTATGGTACTGATAACTTGTCATTGCATTGGTGCTTATCATAGATGATTAAAGCCTACAGGTGATTCTAAATCATCACTTTGTGGCATGGTCAAAAAAACCCTTACAAGTGAGGTCTATTGATTAATCTCCATGAATACAAGAAACTTCTAAATTTATGTGTTAACCCATATGAGTATGTGTTTTGCTTTCTGAGAGCCTGTCTATCAGACTCTCTAGGAGTTTAAGAGACAAAATAATTTATGACCAGAACTATAAACAAAAGAACAGTAAACAGACATGACTTAAACCTAAATCATAGTATCTGCCATTGGAGTTCATCATCTTTTTTCCTATCAGAAGTAAGCTGGTGACAAGTAGCAAAGGCAAATGTGCTGAGTTTTATTCCTCATCTGTTTGTCTATCTCTGTGGTGTCAAGAACATAGGAAAGTTTTAAGATGAATTCAGGTCGTGATTAGTAATTCCTAGGGATCAAGTTCATTAGACTTCTGGGGTCGGGATTAGTAACTGAATAAGGCATATAACAATCCAAAAATTTAACAAGCTCCGTAGATGATTCTAATATGCAGCCAGATTTAGGAATCATTGCTATAAATTCCAGAGGAATTCAGCTCTAGTTTTCAGCACTAAGGTCAGTTGCCAAGCTTGCAATCAGCATCCAAACTCTGTGTTGGAAGCAAAAGGTGCTATTATTCCTTGCATTTTAGCCCTGTCATCATTTTGCCAGGGGAAAATGCCTTACATTGAGATTAAGCAATTTTTGGAGTTATTTTTTGAAATTATTAGGACACAAGGATTTTTTTTTGTCAAATAATGCCTATAATGAATGTGAACAAAAAGCTATATTAGCCAAGTAGACCAACTCGTTCGACAAAACTCACCAGGGGCTGAGTATTATAATAGTACTCATTGTTCAAATGTTAGAACTAGAAGAGACTTTAGATATCCTCTAAATATTTCATGTATTTTAAAGATTCAGCACAGGAGACCCCTGAAGTGGAATCCATTGCTAGATTTGCTGCCCCACTGAAGTACACCTGTGTGGTCATCAGTCCCTCTGCCTCTGTTTTCCCCACTCCCTAGTACCCCCACAGGGACTCCAGGTCAGGTGGAATCATGTTCTGCAGCATCAGCTCCAGTGGGCTTCACAAGGCACCTCTGTCTAAGAGTCTTTTACTGGTCCCCAGTGCCCTGTCTCTTTTGCTAGCCCTTCTCCTGCTACACTGTCAGAGGTTCCTCCTGTATGACCTCGAAGCAGTCAAGGGTGACTTTCAGTAGAATAAAAATGAACAGCTGGACTTCCGGTCAAGATGGAGGTATAGGTAACCATGCTTTGCCTCCTTGCAAAACTACAGCAAAAATTACAACCAGACTACAGAACAAATATCACCTACATTCATCAGAAAATTAAGCTGTATGGAAATACAACAACCAAGGGTTTAAAAAAGCCACATTCATCCAGATGGGTAGGAGGGTGGGAGAGGCAGAGAGGTGGGGAGAGGTAGAGTGGTGTAGACAGGTGAAGACACATGGAAAAGGCAGTCCCACATTCAGATTAAAAGTCAGGAGGGATATCTTGGGACAAAAGGATCCCAGCCCCAAACCAGCCCACCCAGTCCCGGGTTCCAGTGCCTGGAAGATAAATCTCCATAACTTCTAGCTATAAAAACCAGTAGAGGTTGTGGTGGTGGAATAAACTGCAGCTTTCTGAGAAGATTCCTCTTAAAGGGCCTGTAATAGTCTTAGGACTTATGCAGATCCACCACATTTGGGATTCAGCACCAGGGCAACAGCTGGAAGGGCTCCAGTGACATACAGGGAGAAAACAAAGTGATTGGCAACGGGGATAGTGCTGGGAGGCAACTTCCTCCCAGGGAAATCTCCGGAGGCCAGGCAGCAGCATTGTCCTCTCTCTAAGTTATCTCCCACACAGAGCCACAAAGCAGTGAAACAGGTTGCCCCACCCTGATGATTACCTAAGGCTCCGCACCATACAACTTACAGGTGTGCTTTTCTACAACAGGCCATGCTACTATGACAGCAGTCAAAGCAGCTATCTAATGCACAGAAACAAACACAGGGAGGCTGCCAAATTGAGGAGACAAAGAAACATGGCCCAAATGAAAGAACAGAACAAAACTCCAAGAAAAGAACTAAACCAAATGGAGATAAGCAACCTATCAGATGCAGAGTTTGAAACACTGGATATCAGGATGCTCAAAGAAATCACTGGTATTACAACAGCATAAAAAAGACCCATGCAGAAATGAAGGTTACATTAAGTGAAATAATGAAAAATCTACTGGGAACCAACAGTGGAGGTGATGAAGCTGGGTTTCAATCAATGATTTGGAACAAAAGGAAGAAAAAAGCATTCAATCAGAACAACAAGAAGAAAAATGAATGAAAAAACCAACCCAGAGGTTTGGCTAAGGAGCCTCTAGAACATCTTTAAATGTACCAACATCTGAACCATAGGGGTTCCAGAATGAGCAGAAGAGCAAGAAATTGAGAACTTATTTGAAAAATTAATGAAAGACAGCTTTCTTAATTTGGTGAAGGAAATAGACATAGAAGTCCAGGAAGCACAGAGAGTTCCAAACAAGTCAGACCCGAAGAAGACCACACTAAGACACATCACAAAATGCAAAAGTTTCAAGATAAAGAGAGACTATTAAAAGCAGCAAGAGAAAAGCAGATAGTTACCTACAAAGGAGGTCCCGTAAGACTGTCAGCTGATTTCTCAGAAGACACTTTGCAGGCTAGCAGGGATTGGCAAGAAGTATTTAAAGTGATGAAAAGCAAAGACCTACAACCTAGATTACTCTATACAGCAAAGCTATCATTTAGAATAAAGGGCAGATAAAGTACTTCCCAGACAAGGTAAAGTTAGAAGAGTTCATCATTACCAAGCCATTATTATATGAAATGTTAAAGGGAATTATATAAGAAAAAGATCAAAACTATGAATATTAAAATAGCAATAAATTCATAACTGTCAACAAGTGAATCTAAAAAATAAACTAAGCAAACAAGCACAACAGGAACAGAATCATAGATATGGAGATCAATTTGAGGGTTATTAGCTGACAGGGGAAATGGAGAGAATGGGAGAAAAGGTACAGGAATTAAGAAGCACAAATTGGTAGGTACAAAATAGATAGGTGGATGTTAAGAACAGCATAGGAAATGGAGTAGCCAAAGAACTTGTATGCCTGACACATGGACATGAACTAAGAAGGGATTGCTGGAGGGAATGGGGGTACTGGGTAGTGGGGGGATGTGGAAAAATTGGGACAACTGTAATAGCATAATCAATAAAACATATTTTAATAAAATAAAAATTCAGGACATAAAGACCCAGGGAAGTAAAATGACTTAAACAAAATTACAAAGCTAAGGAGTAGAATCGTTTGTTTTTGTCAGAGACTTTGGAAAGTTTCTTATTCTTACCATGAATACGTTAATTTAATACAATATTTCTTGTAAAGTGACAGTGTCAAAGTAAAGCTATTTTTTATTCAGATATACAGAGACTAAATAAACTTAATTTTCCCATATGGCTCAATAATATTTTTTTTTTTGTTATCTAGGAGTGACAATTGAAAACACATTGCAAAATATTAATATAAAAGAAGATATGTTCCCAGTCTCACCAAGCCGAATACCAGATGTGCATTTCTTTTATAAGTAAGTGAAGATGCTGTTTCCCTTCACATTTTTTAAAATAAATAAATGTCACTTCAGGGTGCTGGTATAGTAGTTTATAATGAATAAGCCGTAATTGGTTATTAAATAAAAAGGCTTAGTAAGAAGTAGGACACATGGAATAGTTTGAAGGCCTTATATAATTTCTCTCATATATATGATATTTTAAATTAGGCAGTAGACTCTTTCGTGTAGGCAGTACTTATTTGTAATTTATACATCAAAACATCATCCTGAGTGGGTATGACATTTTTCCTTTAAAATTTCTTTTGATTATAATTCTAAAAGCTTTACTAAAGACCTTTATTGTAGCTTATCACTTTACCTGGGGAAATAGTCAACTTTTCCAAGCAAATGACATCATTTGTATAACAGCTAGTGGTAGGGGGTTTAGGGGGTGGAGGGATTGAGCAAAAAAGAAAAAGGGCTCATGGACATGGACAACAGTGTGGTGGTTGCTGGGCAGAGGGGAGTATAAGGGGGCTAAATGATAATGAAAAATATAATAAAGATTGAATTAAAAATAATAAAATCAATTAGCATGCAAGAAAATGCTAAATTAGCGAACTTTGATACATTTTTCTTTTTCATTTGTTTTTATAGCATAGAAGTTATATGCAGGATATTTTTATCTTTGTAATCTGTGTCATATGTATTTTGTAAAATGATAATTTATTTTTAATAGGTCTTCTACAACTGCAACATCTTGTATTAATGGCCGGTCAACTGCTGTGAAAATGAGATGCAATCCTACTAAACTGGGAGCTGGTATGATTTCCGTCCCCAGGTATTATTATTTCTAAATAATTATTTACATTTCTATTTATTATGAGGAAGCAAAACTCTAGAATCTTAATATTTTATAGCATAATCTCTGTGGATGCAAAGCAGAAAGAGGACAGAAGAATCTTTAGATTTTTGTTGTAGTGATGTGCTGAGTGCCTATTTGGAGGTCCTTGTTCCATCTCAATACTTCCCAGTCTCCTCAATAACACATTTTTACCCTGTTTGCCTGAGTGTGTTAATCCCTTAAAATTTTTTTAAGCAATATATAGTTATATGGTTTGTATACTTGTATTTATTCATACTATTTTGCCTTAACTTCTTTGAGAGCTGGATTAGAAACTTTACTGGGTTACAGTTCTTTATAACCAATGAATTATTTGGGTGATCTAGATTTAGTCATCTAACCTGTAAGTTATAGTTTCTTTCTCTGTAAGGCAATGGGGCCAGGATAGATAATTTGTATGATCTATTTCTAACTCTTGAGTTTCTAATAAATGTTGGTGAAATCACTGAGGTGTAGCCTGACCTACAGAATATGTAATATAGTTCATTTAACTGGATTGGCATTGAGGCAACAGCTGTCCACACTCTAGATCTGTTTAATACAGTTCAATTTGTGTGAGAATGCTAAAAGAAAGTAAGCAATTTCATGGACTCAGAAGAACTGTCAGCTTAAATAAAGATTGCTTTCATGGCATGAGTGACACTTTAATGTCTCCTGATTTTTATTTTTCACAATTATTAATTGTTCAGTATGTAGATTATTTATTTTGCAGATTTTTTGGATCTTAAGTGGGTTTTATTTTATTCAATTTTAAAATCATTTTTATTTTTTAAGTTGGCTTACATTATTATATGAGCTTTAGGTATACACCCCAGTGATTGGACATTACATAACCATCAGGTGATGGTCCTGATCAACCTCGGACCCATCTGACACCATACATAGTTATTAGAATGTTGTGGACTATATTCCCAATGCTGTACTTTGCACCCCCATGGGCATTTTGAAACAACCAATTTGGACTTCTTAATTCCTTCACCTTTCACACCCATCCCACCAACCCCTCTCCCATCTGGCAACCATCAAAATGTTCTCTGTATCTATGCTTCTCTTTCTGTTCTGCTTGTTTGTTTATTTTGTTTTTTTTTTTAGAGTCAATTGTTGGTATATATGTACTTATTGCCATTTTGTTGTTTATAGGTTTTATCTTTTTTATTCTTTTTTTTTGTAAAAAAGGAAAGGAAATGTTTATTTAATGCTATACAGACTTAAAGTAGTGACCTAATGTCTTCATAAAAAATCCCAAAGTCCCTTAAAACACCAATAAACACACACAGTCCTTCCTTCCCTCCTCTGCCCAGTCTGGGGTACCATATCTCAGGAAAAGAAATAGAAGTCCATGGCTCAGGCAGCCCCCAGTTCTTCCCAGTAACCCATCTTGGCTAGTAGGCCTCCCTTGGTTCCTGGCACCATGAGCTGTGTCGCCGGGATCTCTCCTAAAGCCTAGTGGTGGTTCCCCCTTCTAAAGCTGCGGGGGTCCCCACTCTGCTAAGGACTGCATGGTTCTCTCTCCCAGGGCGGAGGGAGTCCCCACTCAGCCAAAACGCGTGGTTCTTGTCTTTTTTTGTTCTTAAAGAAGACCTTTTAACATTTCATGTAAGAATACTTCGGTGGTGATGAATTCCTTTAGCTTTTTCATATTTTTTCATAGTTCTTTATCTATCATTTGATTCTAAATGATAGCTTTGCTGTGTAAAGTAATCTTGGTTATAGGTCCTTACTTTTCATCACTTTGAATATTTCTTGCCAATCCCTTCTAGCCTACAAAGTTTCTTTTTGAGAAATCAGCTGACAGTCTTATGGGAGCTCCCTTGTAAGGAACTAACTGATATTCTCTTGCAGCTTTTAAGATTCTCTCTTTGTCTTTAATCTTTTGTATTTTAATTGTGATGTGTCTTGGTGTGGTCTTCTTTGGGTCTAACTTGTTTGGGACTCTCTGTGCCTCCTGGATTTCTGTGTATATTTCCTTCACCAAGTTAGGGAAGTTTTCTGCCATTTTTTCAAATAGGTTTGCAATTTCTTGCTCTCTTCTCATTTTGGCACCCCCATAATGCAAATGTTGGTACACTTGAAGTTGTCACAGGGGCTCTTTAAAGTACTGTCCCCATTTTTTCATTCTTTTTTTCTTTTTGCAGTTCCAATTGGGTGTTTTTTTGCTTCCTTATATTTTAAACCACAAGCGGATTCTCAGCTTCATCTGTTGATTCCCTGTAAATTCTTCTTCACTTCAGTTAGT
Organism: Phyllostomus discolor; assembly: GCF_004126475.2. Taxonomy (NCBI): domain Eukaryota; kingdom Metazoa; phylum Chordata; class Mammalia; order Chiroptera; family Phyllostomidae; genus Phyllostomus; species Phyllostomus discolor. The sequence goes on from NC_040912.2 coordinate 35,557,205, forward strand.
GTATGCTTTATTTCTGACTGGTCCTTTTTTATGCTGTTGAGGTTCTCACCAAATTCTTTATAACCGATGTTTTGAACTCTGCACCTAGTAGATTGCTTGTCTCCATTTTGCTTAGTTCTTTTTTTTTTAAATTCACACCCATAGATGTTTATTCATGAGCGAGAGAAATTGATGTGAGAGAGAAACATTGATTAGCTGCCTCCCACACATGCCCTGATTGGGGATTGAAACTAAAACCTAGGTATGTGCCCTGACCAGAAATTGATCCCATGACCTTTTGGTGTATAGGATGATGCTCCAACCAACTGAGCCACCTGGCCAGGGCATTTTACTTAGCTCCTTTTCTTGAGTTTTGTTCTGTTCTTTTATTTGGGCCATGTTTCTTTGTCTCCTCATTTTGGCAGTCTCCCTGTGTTTGTTTCTGTGTATTAGGTAGAGTTGCTATGTCTTCCAGGTTTGGTAGACTGGCATAATGTAGTAGGTATTCTGTAGTGTTCAGTGACACAGCTTCCCCAATCACCCAGGCTGGGTATTTGAGGTGTGCCCCCCAATGTGGGCTGTGTGTACCCTCTTGTTGTAGTTGAGCCTTGATTGCTGCTGGCACATCAGTGGGAGGGATTTACCCCCAGGCTTATCAGCTATAAGGACTGGCTGCAACCACAAGTCTCTGACCACTATGGAATCTCAGCTGTGCAGGAGCCCACCCCACAAAGCAGGACTTGCTTCATCAGGGCTTGGATGCCCTCTCAGTCTACCTCTTGAGTGTGTCACTTGTGGAGATGGTTGGGTGGTGATACTTTGAAGTACTTTGAAGCTGTACACTGGAGGCATTGACTCTGGGGCCTTCCTGGAGGTACAGCTGGAGGTACAGGCCAAGATCAGACACTATCTATGTTATGCCTGGGGCCACCTGGCATGAGCTAAAAAGTAATATGCAGGTGGCTGCTATTTGTGCTGGGCTTACAGATGCCCAGAGGAAGCCAAGCTGTTTACCAAAGCTAGCTGCTGCTAATGCCAGGATTGGGACCACTTAGCGAGAGGTAGAAGACATACTGAGGCCAGCTGTTGCTTATTTGAGATTTTTTTTTTTTGAAATCTGAAGCATGAGCCAAGACAGGCCATTCCTATAGAAAAGCCATTGGAAACAGCTTGGGTGAGCCTGAAAGGTGGGTGGGATGGGGCCTCAGGGAATCACCAAATATGGTACCCACCTTCAGGCTCTTTGAGGGGAAGGCTTATCAAAGGAACAATGGTCTCTGCCAGCACTTCTCTCAGGGAAAAAGCTGCCCTGAGCTCCTACCCCAGAGCCAGACAATTTTGTTACTCCCTGTACGTCCCTGTTGCCTTTCAAGCTGCCCCATCACTGTAGCTCAGAAGGAGTGAGACAGAGTAAATCTATGTGAAGGCCCTTTAAGAGAAACTGCCTGAGACTTTTGGCCAAGATGGAGGCATAGGTAGATATACTTTGCCTCCTTACACAACTAAAAGAAGGACAACAACAAATTTAAAAACAAAAATAACCAGAACTGCCAGAAAATTGAACTGTATGGAAGTCTGAAAACCAAAGAGTTAAAGAAACATTCATTCAGACTGGTAGGAGGGGCAGAGATGGGCAGCCAGTGGGGAGAGGATGAATGGAGACTGGTGGACCAGGTGGTACCACATTTGCATGAGGATAAACCTGGAGGAACAACTGAGGAGCAAGACTGACTATGCAACCTAAGGTTCCAGCTCAGGGAAATAAAGCCTCAAAACCTCTGGGGGTTGTGGTGGCAGGAGAAACTCCCGGTCTCACAGGAGAGTTTGTTGAGAGACCCACAGGGTACTAGAATGTACACAAACCCATCCACCTGGGAATCAGCATCAGAACAGCTCAATTTGCTTGTGGATAGAGGGGAAGTGGGTAGGGAGGTAGAGGGGAAAGCTAGCCAAGAGCTGTGCAAGTGACATTGTTCCCTCTCTGACCCTTATAGCACATACAGAACCACAAGGCAGAACTGTGGGTTGTCCCACACTGGCAAGTACCTAAGACTCCTCCCCTTACTATGTAACAGGCATGTGGAGACAAAAAAATATGGCCCAAATGAAAGAACAGATCAAAGTTCCAAAAATAGAACTAAGTGATGAAGAGATAGCCAACCTATCAGATGTAGAGTTCAAAACACTGGTAGTCAGTGTTTTTGGTATGCTCACAGAAATGGTTGAGTATGGTCACAAAATAGAGAAAAAAGTGAAGGCTATGCAAAGTGAAATAAAGAAAAATATATAGGGAACCAACTGTAAAGGGAAGGAAACAGGGACTCAAATCAACGATTTGGAGTGCAAGGAAGAAATAAACATTCAACCAGAGTAGAATGAAGAAACAAAAATTCCAAAAAATGAGAAGAGGCTTAGGAACCTCTGGGACAACTTTAAACACTTGAACATCTGAATCATAGGGGTGCCAGAAGGAGAAGAGGAAGAGCAAGAAATTGACAACTTATTTGAAAAAATAATGAAGGAGAACTTCCCTAATCTGTCAAAGGAAATAGACTTCTAGGAAGTTCAGGAAGCTCAGAGAGTCCCAAAGAAGTTGGACCCAAGGAAGCAAACACCAAGGCACATAATAATTATGTTACTCAAGATTAAAGATAAAGAGAAAATCTTAAAAGCAGCAAGAGAAAAGGAGAGAGTTACCTGCAAAGGAGTTCCCATAAGACTATCAGCTGATTTCTCAAAAGGAATCTTGAAAGCAAGAAGAGGCTAGAAAGAAGTGTTCAGTCATGAAAGACAAGGACCTACATCCAAGATTACTCTATCCAGCAAAGCCATCATTTAGAATGGAAGGGCAGATAAAGTTCTTCCCAGATAAGGTAAAGTTAGAGGAGTTCATCATCACTAAGCCCTTATTATATGAAATGTTAAAGGGACTTATCTAAGAAAAAGAAGATGGTCAAAACTATGAACAGGAAAATGACAACAAACTCACAACTATCAACAACTGAACCTAAAAAACAAAACATAAACAAAAACAAGCTAAGCAAACAACTAGAATAGGAACAGAGCCACAAAAATGGAGATCACATGGAAGGTTATCAGTAGGGAGGGGGGAGGGGGAGAATAGAGGAAAAGGTACAGGGAATAAGAAGCATAAATGATAGGTACAAAATAGACAGGGGGAGGATAAGAATAGTATAAGAAATGGAGAAGCCAAAGAACTTATATGTATGACCCATGGACATGAGCTAAAGGGAGGGGAAATGCTGATGGGTGGGGGTACAGGGTGGAGGTGAATAGAGGGGAGAAAAAATGGGACAACTGTAATAGCATAATCATAAAATATATTTCAAGAAAAAAAGAGGAACTGCCTGGGACTCCTGAAGCCCTCTGTCTCCCTCAGCCTCAATCCCTGCTGGTTTTTACAGTCAGAAGTTATGGGGAATTTTCTTCCTGGCACTGGAGCCTTAGTATGGGGGGTCTGGTGTGGGGCTGGGACCCCTCACTCCTCAGGAGGCCTCTGTGGCCAAGATCTCCTCCCAATTTTTATCCACCAATTATGGGTATGGGACCATCTCATTCCCATCTCTGCCTCTCCTACCAATCTCGATGTGGCTAATTCCCTAGTTGTAGGACTTGCATTTAGCCAGATTGCAGGTGTTTCTGAATGATGGTTGTTCTGTAGTTTAGCTGTAATTTTGATGTGGCGAAGACCACATTTTCCTGTGCTGCCATCTTGCCTGGAAGTCCCAGATTTTCCTTCAATAGCTAGCAAAGTTTATATTTTTAAAAGAAAATGATTGATTTAATCTTGTTTTTTGATAGTTTCACAGTAACCCTTGAGAGATCTTAAGTTATTCTGCTCATGTTACGTCAGGATTGTGGGGGAGGAACAAACGTTCCTCCGCCCTCAAGATTCTTTTGGCTGGTCTAGTCATCAAATAGACATGAGGCAGATTAGCAAGAGAAAATAACCATACTTAATACACACATATGCATTGGAACCCCACATAACATGAGAGAGTCCGAGACCCCCATGCAGAAGAGGTTCAGGGACAGAAAGGGGCACAGAGGTACATAAGACTTCCTGACCTAGGGATGAGGTAATGTACCTTGGGAGCTTCAAAGGGTTGTTGCAGGATGATAAGAAGAGCAGAGCTTTAGTAAATAGAACTTTGCTCTGCTCTATAGATAGTAGTTAAAGGGAAGGGCCAAAGGTTTTTGAGCCTGAAGCTAAAATTGCCTTGAGCTCAAGTAACCTGCATACCATTGAGGCACATCTTGGGGTGGTTTGTTCTGAAGCTCACAGTATCACGTGGTGGAAGGTCCCTGGGCCAGCATCCATGTGAAGGTCGAGGCAGCAAACCACACTTTTTAATGAGAAGGTGTGTGTTGAGTTTTCTTTCATTGTTCTCTGATGTCCCACCATATGGCTCTGAGTTCACATGCTTGTTCTCTTTACTTGAGCACTTCTGAGGTCCTTTTTGGCCCTAGCAACCAACCCCTCTGGGTCTAGTCCCGAGGGGCCCCCACGGATGACTTCTGAAGCCTCCTCTGGATCTCAGACTCAAGCAGATAATGTGGCTAAAAGACTAGGCCTATCCTTTGGAAAATGTATATCTCTAACTATCCCAAGGTGGGTTTTGATTCTTTAAAGTAGTAGTAAAAAAAAATAGTCTATGTTAAATGATGGTATCTAGAAACTGCTTTTTTTGTTGTTGTTGGTTGTGAGGAGAGGAAAGTTGACCTGTAGTAGTTTTTTTTTACTTAGGGAATTTAACTCTCTTCTAAAGATCACCCACAGCAGAATACCTTGGGGTGTCTATTTGAGAAGCACTGATATTAACCCATGTTTTAGAGATTTGGCTTTTTCCCCCCGAGACAGATTCTGGAAATTTGTTCAGCATTTTAGTTTTCTGATAAGCTATTTTAAAATGTCGTGGTTTACAGGGTGGATTTCTTCACCGATATCTTGATAAAACTTTATTTTATACTTGTGATACACACTGAAGTTTGAGGACCACCACCTTAGGGAACTGCTTGAACCCCAGAATCTATATTGTGGGTCCTTAGTTATTTTTTGAATCAATTTCCCATCAGGGCACAAGGGGGAGCTCTGGGATCAGAACACGAGCAGCAGCAGCTTGTTCTGCAATAATTAGAATTATCTTTAGCTGCAAGGCTGAATAAAGAAAGATTCGCAATTTCTCCTAATGAAAAAGAAATGTTAACTAAGCCACATACTTAGGCTACTTTTGAAGAGGATTTAACTAGCATTTTGGGGGTGCTGTGGGAGCTTTAAATTCTCAAGGAGAGAGAGGAAGGTGCTAACCAGGCAATTGCCTTGAGAAGTCTCTCGTGCTGATCAAGAAGCCTCAACAGTGAGACTGGCAGATCACAAGGGATTCTGCCTACAGGTAGCATCTTGGCCAAGAGCCTTGGCAAACCAGGCAGAGGCAACTGGCAGTAGTAATGTTGATTGGGGCTCTGTATCTCGGTAACCTGGGAAAATGTCGTAAGATGCCCAGCCTTGGAAAAATGACACTCTTAACAGACAGTGAAGGAGGCAGGAGAAAAGGGGAAATATGTGTTCTTTGTATTTCATGTGAAATTCAGAGAGAGCAGCAAATTAGTAGGGCTGAGATTGCCAACATCAGCCTGTGTCTGGTCTGGCAAATGCCATTGGTTTCTAATTCCACCAAATGCCTGGAGGGTGTGAGACATTTTAGATAAAAACTTAACAGCATCATTCTGTGGTAGATGAAATCTGAGAGCCGGAGTGGACTTTGGAGATTATCTGGTGCGCCTTGTACCTTGTCCAAAGAATATATTGCTAACACAATAGAGCTCTAATGTTCCTAAATGCATGCCTCTCCAGCCTCTGCTGAAAAGGCTTTTCAAACCTCTAATCATGATCGTAGGTGGTTAGAGGAATCGAAGGTTCTCCTTTCATTCGGAGTAATTAGACCTAAGCATTGTGTCCAATGTGCTCTTTCAAAAATGAGAAACGTCTTTTAGTGAAAAGGTTATAAAAAAAGGCTTATTACGAAACAGACAGAGGGAACCAGTTTTACTTTGATAATAGAGATGTCAGCACATCAGAGATCCTTACGTCAAACCCGTTTACTAGACACAGTAGGAAACACACAAGACGCCCACGCTGTCTAGCCATCTAGTGGCACAGACAAAATGGGATGATTTTCTGACTGAGTCTGTTGTTCTTTTCATGCCATCATGTTTTGATCTTTTTGTTTATTTTTTTCCTCCTGTTCTTTTTAGGCAGAGATTTGCAAGGAAGTGTGCTAAGCAGAGGCAAATATCACATTTATCTGGGATAACTCAACTGATCTGCATATCACTGGTGCCTTCTTTTCATGAGTCATCTTTCCTCAAATACAGTCCTCTTTATTAATGTTTTGAGGGAGAGGAAAAATGAGCATCCCCAATCTCTCAAAACTTACAAAGATATTTAATTGCTTGGGTAGTTTATAAATCAGTCTAAAATCATTTTGCCAAAACCTCCTTCAAATTCCAGATTCATCTTCATTATAAGTGTAGCCTCTGAGAATATTGTCTGTCAGAAAAGGGATGTTTCACAGTCCTGGTGGTGTTCAGTGGTTCCGTGTGCCAGGGTTTATTGCGCAGGCTCTGATTTATGTCTGTTAGACTTATTGGATGCTAGTATAGTGTTTTCTTTGGTCTTTGGGGAAGAACTGTGAAAGCCCAAAGTCTGTCCATTTTAAGTTGGTAAGAGCAAGAGAGTAATTATTGGTTAAATGAGTTCCTTGTTTTCTTTTTCTTTTTTCTTAATCCTCATCCAAGGACATGTTTATTGATTTGAGAGAGAAGGGAAGGAAGGGAGAAAGAGAGAGGGAGAGAAATATGTGTGTCCTGACTGGAGACCAAACCTGCAACCTAGGTATGTGCCCTGACCAGGAATCGAACTCATGACCTTTTGGCTTATGGGAGGACACACCAACCAACTGAGCCATACCTGCCAGGGCAATTCCTTGTTTTCTTTTTCCTCTGTACGATTTATGGACAAGTAATAGATATCTAAATCTGTGTAAGTTAACTTAAAAAGAAGGCAATAGACCTGCAAAGATTAAAACCAAATATTGTCCTATAACTTTAAAAAATAAGAAGACATATAAAGGCATTATGCACATAAGGGAAAGCAGTGAAAACTTGCTCTGATCAAGAACTGGGGAAACTCTAATACAGAGTTATTAAAATTATACAATTCAGACACTAATGAGTAATCTTAAGACATGATATAAAAATATCACAGAACAGTCATAAAATTTTAAGATCAACTTTGAAATAAAGTTGCTGAAGTTTTGCCAGGTATTTATGTCACTGCAGAAGATACAGAGTCGATAGATAAAAAGAACTAGGGAGTGCCCATTACTGTAGTTGGTCCAGGTCTCAATCAGGTGCTGACTTTTGGTTATTAACCCTCAGTAGTCTTTTGAAAGGGAGGTTTTTACAGGAGACTGGTAGAATTTTAGATGCCTGGATCTAAGAGCTGTGGATCAAAATACTTTATGTTCAAGGCCAGTCAAAAGTGATTTATGCTCTTCAGTGTTAGGGAGGACAAAATTGGAGGAAGATGCAAGTGCCTTGTATGCACCCCGCACGAGAGGGGTTTCTGCTAATGACAGGGCATCGTCAGCAGAGAAAGGCTGGCCTTCTTGAGATGCCAGAGCTGAGAGAGTCACTAGCAGCAGGTCAGAGAACATCACCCATCCCAGAGGATGTCAGTCTTTAGACCCCCAAGACTGGGACCCTCAAGAAGCCTACCAAAACCCCACACAGAAGAAGCTCAGCAACAGTCGTCCCCTACCACCAAAGGAGAAATGTTCTAGGCACGCAAGGCTATGGCCTTTCCCCCCAGCATCCTGAGACTGACTCTGGGAGGATCAGAAATGTACTGACAGCGTAGATGGATTTGTTTTAACTTCAGACTTTGAACAGAGCTTAGGCAAAACAATTTTACACTGCTCTGTCAACTACCCAACAATTTATTTTTTTTACTTTCTAAAAATAGCTTATTTTTATTATATTTTTTCTATTACCATTTATCCCCCTTATACTCTTTACCATCTCTACCCATGTCCCAACACTGCAATCCCCATCCTGTTGTCCATGTCCATGAGTCCTTTTCCTTTTTTGCTTGATCCTTACACCTCCACCCGCTCCACAGAGCTGTCAGCCTGTTCTCTATGAGTCTGTCTCTATTTTGCTTAGTTCAGTTTGTTCATTAGATTCGACATATGAGTGAAATCATGTGGTACTTATTTACACAATGGAATACTACTCAGCCGTAAAAAAGAAGAAAATTTTACCCTTTATGACAGCATGGATAGACCTGTAGAACATTGGCTAAGTGAAATAAGCCAACTATCCCAACAATTAATGATAGGTTGAGTATTAAGTCATAGTAGTTCCAAAGAAAACAAAATTTTTCTCCACAAATTTTTAATATGAACCAAGTAGAGTCTGCTTTAAGTAAAATGATTCATTTAAAAGAGGACACTAATAACTCATAACTCAGGCCAGTTGTGCCCCTAGGCAATGCATTATATTTTAGAGTTCAAGACACCACTTCTTAAAAAAAAAAGATTAATCCAAATTCTTACATGTTGCCAGTGCTGCCCTGCTTGGTAAGGCAATCCCAAAAGCAAAATAAACTGGGGAGCCTCCTTCTCACTTATCAATAAAACCAAAACAACCAGGTTCAGCTGGTTGTCCTTTCCATCTAAAATGGTCTCTCTGCCTGGAACTCACAGCACGCCCAGTCATCCCGTAGGGCTCTGGCCTTGCACGCCCCAGCCATCTGTGACTTTGTCCTGTCTCTCAACCTTTACTCTCTGGTTTCTCTGATGATCACGTGGACCAACAGTTGTAAAGGCAGCACAGCGATTGATGCTTCTAAAGAGATGGGGGCAGGCGGTGAAGATGGTGGGGACTCAGGTCATCCAACAGAAAAGTGTTTTATATATTTGGCAATAAAGCATTTATTGATTTAGTACTCACTTTTTTGTTCTTCTCTTAGTAGGAGAAAATATTTTTTTTCTTTTGCATCTTTTTTTCTATTTTCATTTTATGTACAAGCACTTTCAAAATTGTTACTGCTTTATATACCCTAGTTTCATAGGGAAGGCCTGAATCAAACTATGAAACTTACATTTATAACAGAGTCAAATTTAAATATTCTACATTTTAAATGATTCATTGGGTTAAAAGAATTAAAGAATCAATTCTAAATTAAACTGCTTTTAACCTGAGAGTTTCTTTTCAAAAGTGAAGTCTACCAAGGAAATGCAATGAATCATCGTAGTATTTTGACACCTCATGGCAGTTTATAAATGACATCAATGTCTTGATTTTCTTTTCAGTTCCTGTAGCTCTACCAGTTCTTTAGAAAGTGATGTGCATGGGTAATAGCATTTTATATTTTGCAGTGCTTTAAACTTTCCGAAGTTGTTTATTCATTTTATTCTTTATAATCACCCCATGAAAGCACACATTCTGCTTTTGACAAATGACAAAAATGAGAATGTGAGGGCATTGAGTTACTTATGAAACACACACCATCAGTTCAAAGTCCAGTTAGAATTGCAACCTAAGCCTTCTCTCCAGAGCTTTTTGCAATTTTGATTAATTTTCTTTTTTTATTTGGGTTCCTTCTTCTCAAACTTTAGCAGGCTTACTCTTTAATTTCCCCAAGATAAACAGTACCCTCATCCCTTTAAAACTTCTCTGTGTTGGACAGAAAAAAATGGAAAACAATTTGAGGAGGAGAGGTTTGTGCAGGAAAGCATATTGGATAATATTTGCTAAATGATCAGAAAAGTATAATTATTTTTAAAGTTGCAAGTCATTGTTAAGAAAATAATAATTGTATTCTTGAAGGATTCTCTTAATTAGTTACCCATTTTTTTTTTCCCAATTTTGGCTTGCTTTACTGATCTGGAGGGTGGACATTAGGAGTAATTTTTTAAAATTGACATTGTTTTTATCTATTGCATTTAAGATTAAATTTTTTTGTTTATTAGCCTGAATATATTTATTACTCTGCTTTTACAAACAGAGGAATTCAGAGTTCAGTCATTTTTCCAAAGAATCACTGTTCACCATTGTTCTTAACTCTGACAATAGTGGGCCTCTGTTTCTGCCGCATGTTATAAAGAACTTGGCTTTTACTTCCGTTTCCCCCATGTTCACTTAGTCTGCAGCACACAGACACTTTGGGAAGGTGGTTATGTAAAAATGCAGTCAATTTTTAGGCACATAGAACTTTTTGTGTTCATATTTTAGAGTAACATAATATATTTAAGTAACTAAGAATATGAAATTTTACCTTTTTAAAATGAAAATTATAGCTTTGACATTTGACGTCTTAAAAAGGGGTATTGTTTGGATTCTCCCTGTTATTCTGTGTCTATCTTTTTGCTATTCAGTGTTTCCAGACACCTGTGCTTGGCCCCAGCTAAGGCCTGAAGGAGGTTTGCAGGGCAATGCCTTGTATATATGTGACTTGAATTAAGGGAAGTGTAGTAGACAAATTAAGAGAACAATATTTTCCTAGTTTCACTGAATTCATAAACAAAACAGTCATTTCCAGTAGAAATTGTCCAAATACCTTCTTATTTCATTCAGTAAGAATTCTGTACACAGTAGCAGCAGGTTAATTTTTGGGCCATGTTGTGTTTATCTGCTCCTAAAATGAGAGTGGCAAGTTGACAATAATAGGGACAATAATAGGGCACCCCCACCAGAAAGCAGTTTCAAAAAATCTCTATTCAGTCCCTGCCTGGTGGTTGCACCTGTGTCTGAACTTCATCCAGCATCACTCAGTGATCAGTGGAACCACATCTTGATGGAAGTCACTGTCAGGTCAAGGAAACCCAGGATTGCAAAACATTTGCATCACTGAGCTGTGTGTTGCTTTGATGGTGGTTTTGTTTGTTTTCTCACTTTAGACAATTCTGTTTTCATGTTGTTTTGCACCTTCTACAGACTGTAGTTTGGTGTATCATTCTGTTCCCTAAAGCACCTTGTCTATGCACATTCCCTTAAACAGAAATTGCAACCTCCCATTACCACCCTGTGCCTACCTGGGTACCGACTGCTCACTCCTGGCCTTGCTCTTGAAGCTCCGGCTACAATAACTCACTTGTAATTTCCTCTCACTTCATCTGCCCTTTCATTCCTTTGGAAGGAATTCCCTGGCCTTCTTCCCTCCTATGCTGGCTAACTCCTGCTATTCTAGAATATTTTAGATTTGGTTTGGGCATCACTTCCACCAAGAAACCTGCCCAGAGCATTTTTTGTCATTATCTGTGCCTGTCTCTCCTTTAAGATTTTTAAAAAACAGTTTTAGAGAATGGTAATTCACATACCATTACAATTCACTAATTTAAAGCATCTAATTTAATGGTTACTTTATATTTTGGTATGTGCAAACATCACCATAGTCATTTTTAGAACTTTTCATTTCCTCAGAAAGAAAACTTGTGTACTTTATCCATCATCTCCCTGTACCCCAGCCCCACCCCAGCTCTAAGCAACCACCAACCAACTTTCTGTTTATAGATTTCCCTCTTATGGATTTTAGGAGAAGTAACATCACATAAAATATGGAATTTTTGATTGACTTCTTTCATTTAGTGTAATATTTTTGAGGTTTACCCAAGTTGGGGCATGTATCAGTAATGTATTCTTTTTTATGGCTGAGTAATATTACATTGTATGGATATACCAGATTTTGTTTATCCATTCATCCCATCTTAATGTTGATGGATATTTCCGTTGTTTCCACATTTTGGCTGTTCTGAATAATGCTTCTCTGAACATTCATGTATAGATATTTTTGTGTGTGAACACATTTTCATTTCTCTTGTGTATTTACTTAGAAGTGGAATTTCTAGATCATATGGTAACTTCCTGTTTAATTGTCTGAGAAACTACCAGATTCTTCCAAAGCACCTTCCCCATTTTACATTCCCATCAGCAGTATGTAAGGGTTCCAGCTTCCCCTCATCCTTGCAACACTTGTTATTTCCTGTTTTTTTTTATTCTAGCCATCCTAGTAGGTGCAAAGTGGTATGTCATTGTGGTTTTGTCTTCTTAAGATTATTATTTTTTGTATATTTCCTTAGTATCCACACATTGCATCTTGGTATGCACACACACAAAGATTGATTGGACTTGTTGAATGTGTTATGAAAGCTGTCATTTTTGTTGTTTTTCACTTTTCACTTCAGCAAGTGTCCAGCAGGCACCTGTGATGGTTGTACATTCTACTTCCTGTGGGAGAGTGCTGAAGCTTGCCCTCTGTGCACGGAGCATGACTTTCATGAGATTGAGGGAGCCTGTAAGAGAGGGTTGCAGGTAAGGAGCCAGCCTACCTAAGCAGAACTGTGTCACTGCAGATGTGATTATCAGTTTGACATTGCTTACATCATAGAAACTCGGATTCGAGAGCAGGGCTAAAGCTTATAGTTCACTCAATGTGACATTAATATGCATTTAAAATCAAATTTGGTAGCTAAACTCCCATATGCTGAAGTAGCTCAATATGTACACTGAGATTGGGAAAAGGAATTGTGGCAAGGGAGTTGTAGGCTGTGGGTATCTACCTGGATCATAAAGAAATGATATTATTAAGCCAAGGTATGATTATGTAATGCAGTTATGGGTATAATTAAGGTGGGGATGGATAACTGACTCGCCACAAGAAGTGTCTCTAAGAGTAAAGCATACATATGTATAATCAAGATCTTATTCTACATTTTCTCTTCAGTCCTGTTTGCTTATCTGCTTTTTAAAATAAAATTTGGGTTCAAATATATTTTTGTTCACTTTTTATATTTCCTTTGTCATTTAAACTTTTTTGAAAGACATGGTTTTTAGTTATTGACAAATGTTCATATATATATATATATAATTTGGGATTTAATAATTCTGTTGTTAAGACAGTTGAGAAAAATTGAAAACAATCTTTTTGTTTTCATTCATAACTCTGTAATGAACATGCATATTGGAAATTTGATTATTTCCTTAGAATTCATTACTATAAACAGATGAACTGGATTCTAAGAGATGGACATTTTAAAGGCTCTTGATACTTATTACTAAGTTGCTTTGGTTCTATCAGTTTGCACTTCTACTGGTAGCCTATTTTACTGCACCAGCCTTCAGTCATCACATATGAGAAACAAACTTTTCTTCCTTTAGACCACTTATTTACCACCTCACCCTCTCCACATTCCGCTGAAATGACAGTCAAGAAGCACATATGAGAATAAATCAATACCAGTGTGGAACCCTATTGGAGAGTAGGCAGTAGCGGATCAGAGGTTCCAATGAGTTTTCTGAGAGCCAGAAGGTAGATGGGGCAGGACTGAGCTTCAGGTCAGCATGCAGTGGGGAGCACGCTGCAGTGCTCATGGCAAAAGGAGAGCAGAGGGAAGGCATCCTGTCTGGGAAAGTGTTTCCCAGGCTTCTGTAATGGGCAAGTTGGAGGGCAGAAGAGTGAGAAGTCAGAATGCCCCCATCCAATCCATGCATTCAAGCATATTTGGAAGAAGTAGTGTTCACCTCTAGGGGGAACCCCCCCCCAGAGAACAATTCTCTAAATTGCTGTTTTTCAAACTTTAATGCTAGTGATCCTGTAGTAAGAAATAACATTGTCCATCAAACCCAGCTAGTTCACATGAACAAACTCAGACATGCTTAAAAATGAGATTGTTTCATGGAACAATACTTATGTTTATATTTAATGATAAAGTATAAGCATAACATTAATATAAAATGTTTTAATAACTTCATAAAAAATGGGGAAGTACCAAGATATACAACACTAAAACAAAAACCAGAAAATTTTAATTTAATTTGGCAAGTGTGCTTACCTGTAGACAGCTCATTCCAGTGTAGAGCACTCACGATGGTGTTGCTCACTCATCTGATGACTGCTGAGCCAGTTTCTTCTGACATTTTAAGGAGGTCAAGGGTAAAAAGTCCAAGTTCACAAAAATGGTGTCTTTTAAATCCTCATAATAATAATGGTATACTTTTAATGCTTCACAGTGGAAATTCATCTTTACCTTTTTTCTAAAATTATGATAAACTTACTAGAGTAAATGAAAAACTAAGATGTATTCTCTTCTTTGTCTACCAAGTTTAAGAGTTTTGAAAAGCTAAACTACCTTTTACTGAACTATTCTTTAATATCTAACATTTCTATTCTGTAAGGTAATAATTTGAGGTTTAGGACAGTGAGGTGGTATCAGTTTCTCTAATTTTATCTCATTCAAACTGTCTTCAGTGAAAAAGTTCTGTTCATGTATTATAAAAATATTAGGAGCAGATAGTTGTAAGGTGATTCTATTTTAAATATTGTTTTGACCTCATGAATAATATTTTTTGGAACACTTTGGTGTATGTGACATGTTGAAATATATGATTACCCCCCTTATTTCCAACTTAATTTGAGAGATACCAAAATCAGTTACATATACTCTTTTGTCATATTTAGATGCCAATTTTGAAAGTATCTGCCAAATGAGATTAAGCTTCAGCTGGAAAAATATGAAATGCCATTTGTAAGCCCATGTATCTTGCTTAGTGTATTCTATTGCAACAATAAACAAATGGGTGTGATGCAGTGAGTGGGTATGTTTACCTCCAACCTCTGAATACAATGTTTCAGAAACTCTGCTCTTCCATGATCTTTATATAATACAAAGGGCAGCTTTCACTTTGTTTTGCATTATGTCCATGGTCAACGGTGGATTTCTTTGGATGCTGAAGTGTTCTGGTAGAAAAAAAACAGTGATTGCAAAGTTATATGGGTATCTTTTAAGCTTTAAATAATTCCACAGTATTTCTGCCCTAGTTCTTGCTCCATGCTGCTTTGTAATTTTTCATTTTGTATGCCACTTCCCCAATTCTGTAAATACATCAAATCCAGATGTGTATAAAGTTAAAATCACACACCATAGTCCTTCACATATAGCTGATATAAGCTTAAAGAGTTACATAATGTGTAATAAAAGTTTTCTTATCAAATTAGATTTCCAAAATCTATGCTAGGTCCTAAGGATGTATTA
This sequence comes from Phyllostomus discolor, assembly GCF_004126475.2. Taxonomy (NCBI): domain Eukaryota; kingdom Metazoa; phylum Chordata; class Mammalia; order Chiroptera; family Phyllostomidae; genus Phyllostomus; species Phyllostomus discolor. The sequence continues at coordinate 35,572,300 of NC_040912.2, forward strand.
AGTATTACTTCTAGATGTCAGATAGTAGTAAAGATTTGAAGAGATAACTGTGTGATCATTAAAGGGAATGTTTTTAAATTTAGCATCAAATTAATCTCACCCTGTTCACAAAATCTCCCTACATGCTGGAAGAATAAATTTTTCAGCTGCATTGTCAGCCATTTTCTTATTTGCCCATGACATGTGACTTAATGAAGGGATAAGACTTCCTAATTAATAGAGTGACTAAGAAATGTATAAAAGGACTAAGTTATAGATGACTAAGAAATTTTACCAATAGCTGGATTTTTTTGTTGGTCTGACAATTTGAGGAGTGTATTAAAAAGTTAAGTATACTAGGTTTACAAGTACCTTTTTAATTTTAAAGTTTTAGTGCTTTTTAAAAAATTAAAACCATCATGAGACATTAGAGCTTACTATTTTCACTGTTGGACATTTAATAAAACTGTATAAACTCTTCTACAGTCTGTTTTCTTGTTGGAATGTACTTCAGATGAAGTCAACATTTGCTGACTAGGATTAAATTTTTGTGTTAATTGTCATTATTTACACTTAGAGACGCAGTAGTCAGCTTGAATATGCCTCTTCATTTCTCACCTCATCTTTTTTATAAAACTGTGACCCATTTTAAAAGTAATTCATTCACACTAAGTTTAATGACAATGTTACATTTATCATGCACTGAAAATATTCTTAATTTTAATGTCCTTTTTCTAATCCTCACCCAATAAATTTATTGATTTTAGAGAGAAAGTAAGTAGGAGAAGGAAGGAGGGGAGGGAGGGAGAGGAGGGGGGTGGGACATTGATGTGAGAGAGACACATCGATTGGTTGCCTCCTGTATGCATCCCGACTGGGGACTGCACCCACAACCTAGGTATGTGCATGTGCCCTGAACACAAAGCAGATCCACAACCTTTTGGTGTATGGGACACAGCCTTTTGGTGTCACTCCAAACAACTGAGCCACCTGGCCAGGGCTTAATGTACTTTTAAAAAATACATTATGAAAGTTCTTATCCAGAATTTGGTTGAAACTTTTTCTCAAAGTAAATAACAATTCTTCTGCACATCAGTCATTTCATGACTGACTGCAAAAAATTGTGCATGAATATAAAATCAAATTAAACATTCTGGTGTTATCCTTGTGTTAGGGTGTTGATAAGTGCCATCATACACCAGAAAATTTAATGAGACACCATGAGCAAATAATTTAATGCCCCATAAGATTTAATGTCACAGGATATAATCATCATGCAGATAGCTACTGGTAACTGCATATGTTGAAATATATTAGGAACTATGCACTGTACTCTGATTTTTAGTTCTAATCTGTTTTATTTTATCTATTTATTTAAGAAAATTGCTGGTTGAGACCCAATATATTGATTTCATTATTCACTAGTTAGTTGCAACTTGCAGTTTGAAAAACATCGCTCTAAATAATTGAGTCACCTACTTTTGGAGGCTGAGAGCAAGCACCTCGTGTGGGTGGTTATTTTGGCATGCGGAAGAGGGATGCAGTCTGTGTACCTCCCCCTCCACCAGTCACTGCAGCCTGCCTCTCATACTGTATCTACTGCTCTTCTGCTAAGGGGCAAGGCTGTAAGAGAAATGAACCTACATGATGGGTAGGTGAAAACATTCCAATTATAATCATATTAAATAGCTAAACTTTCATTTAAAAACATGAGTCTGAAGTCAGAGATCATCAGGAATGTGAGGAAAATAGCCCAAATGATATATCCAGATGGAATCATTTTTATTTAGCTTCCTCAGCATGTAGCAAGCCTTCTGATCTGACAATCCATGGTTTTATTTGGTTTTGTTGCATTTTAATTCATCATTTCCTCATTCACTCTCTTCTGCATCTGCCTTACATCTTCTATATACCTCCTACATCTCTGGAGCTTCTCCTACATGAATGCTGAGTTATTCTCTTTGCCTACTATGAATAAAGGGCTAGCAAAACCCATCCCCTTCTGAATCTTATTTCTCATGTCATCTGACTGTGTGTGTGTGTGTGTTTTTTTTTTAAGGAAACCTTATATGTATGGAATGAACCAAAATGGTGCATTAAAGGAATTTCTTTGCCTGAGAAAAAGTTGTCAACCTGTGAAACAGTTGACTTTTGGCTGAAAGTGGGAGCAGGTGTGGGAGCTTTCACAGCTGTTCTGCTGGTGGCTCTAACTTGCTATTTCTGGAAAAAGAATCAGAAGTAAGTAACCTCACTGGAGTGACCATATAAAAGCATATAAAGCTGAAGAGTCTCTTTTGTGAATGTTTTAGACTTAATCATTATATCCGATAGTTTCCGTTAGAGACAAAAGACATTTCTCCTAGAGAAGGAGTTATAGGAAAGCCCTTTAAGAAAGCAAATGGAAGTAATTGTTATTCTGATGATTTAGAGATCAGAGACCATTAGAGATTATTCAATTAGACTCATTAAATAGAAAACAAAAGTGGAGGTCCAGGTGACTTAGGTCTGAGGTTGGAAGGCAGATTTTCTCTGCATCTATTTTTCTTGTCATGACATGATGTATTCTTGCCCCAACTTTTCTTTTTTAGTTTCATGTGGGAAGATATTTACAAAGAAACAGACTAATTGTATGAGGGAGTATCACCTTTATTTGCTCAAGGGCTCCAAGAACCTGGAGTTGAATATTGAGTCTAACTCCTGATTTTATATTGATACATTACATTATTTGACTCATTTAAAATGATTTAGGTGATTCTGTGAGAGTTCCACATGATGATATCTCAGGGTAATTGGAATATCTGGGGTTTTTGAATAGAGAGGAACTAGGGCTAGAAACAGTAAGGGCCAAAGCAATTGCCTGTCTGGTATTTGTAGCCTTATGACCTAAGCTTTGGAACACTGCATAGTGAGTTAGCTTCCAAATATTTATAAATTAGGAACATGCATTTAGACCTTAAGGTTTCTCTTTGTTTTTCAAAAGTTCATAAGTGGACAATTTAGTCTAGTAAAACAGTGATAGAGTTAATGGATTCACTGAAATCCTGGAAAAGATTTGTTTGTCATTGGTAGATGAAGATCATATAGTGTGATAGCCGATGGTGAGGAAAATTTGTCAGTAGAGCAACTACACTACAAGACAGTTCAATGAGCTGGTTTGTGACCACCTAAAATAAGTATTACTTTATATTAAACCTCCACTTTATCTATCTATTTGCTACTGCTTAGATTGGAGTACAAATATTCCAAATTAGTAATGACAACTAACTCAAAAGAATGTGAACTCCCAGCTGCGGACAGTTGTGCTATTATGGAAGGAGAAGATAATGAAGAAGAAGTTGTATATTCCAATAAGCAGTCACTATTGGGAAAACTCAAATCCTTGGCAACAAAGGTGAGAGCAGAATTTTAACCTGGTATTACTGTGTACTTATAAATTAGGGCCCTATTAACTTAATACGGTATTGTGCAAGCCCTGTCCTTCAGCATGTCAACGTCACCATCAGCATTCATCCAATGAAAATACTCTTACATGTTCATAAGGATGTAAGTACCAGACAATTCACAGCAGCATTGTTCTTACTGGCTAACCAAGCAGAGATAATCTTAAACACCTTCAGTATGGAGTTAGATAAAACACTTCCATACATTAAAGTAATGGAATACTGTGTGACTCTGCAGCTATTAAAGATAGAAATATCTGTGTCAGTAGGTCCAAGACCAAGTGAAAACAACACATAGACTGTCACACTTCTATTAAATATTCATTTGTGTTAGTATTTGCATAGCAAACCACTAACAGTCGCTGCTCTTTGGCAGTTTTGAACTAGTAGGTATCTTTAGTCTTCGAAGTAATACATTTTTAAAAAATATTTTATTTATTCATTTTTAGAGAGAGGGGGAGAGAGAGAGAAAGAGAGGGAGAGATACATCACATTGCTCGGTTGCCTTTTCCATGTGCCCTGACAGGGGAGCAAACCCTCAACCCAGGCATGTGCCCTGACCAGCAATTAAAATGGCGACCTTTCGCTTTGCAGGATGATGCCCAACCAACTGAGCCACACTATTCAGGGCTAAAGTAATACATTTTTGTCATGTTTGAATTTTTACAAAGATAATGTATCATAATATGTAAAAAGAAAAATTTTAATAAAACAATTTCATGTTCATTAATGCTTTTTAAAAATTTTATAATGAGATTGCCTCATGCAGAGAAAATAAAAGCTATGTGAACTGTTGAGGTATTAAATGTCCCTTCTCAGATCCCATCACATTTGTTGGCTTTGAAATGATTACTGTATTCAAACAGATAACATGAAGTCTTACATATTATTTGTAAACACACTTTATTGATATTCTTCATCACTGACTTGAAATAGGAGGAATTATCAGTTTATCTACTCAGGATTAAAAATAGAATCAAACAGAAGAACAAAATTACATTTGAAATGATTTTCTGAAGAAAGGATAAGTGGCAAAAGATGACATCTATTGAAAGCATTTTAGTAAGCAGTTCCTTATACTCAATTTAAACATATAAATATAGAGGATCATTTAAAAATAAAATTAATAAGACATCTCCACCTTCTAATGGTTATTCTTTCCTTAATATGGTAGTTTAGGAAGGACACTGTTGCTATGGAATAATGAACACACAGTGCTTGTCAAGAACTGACATTTCACCCTACTTTCAAGCCAATAAGTGAACCTGCCACAGTTTCATGGACACTTTAGAAGACATGAGCTTCCTAGACAGGGGCAAAGGACAGCTGAGCACTCACAGCAGGAGCACCAACTAGAATATCAGCATTTACACCAGTTCCCAAAGTCCCTCTGCCCCAGGGCTATGTGAACAGGAACTGATGACTGCTGCGCACGGGAATAAGTGGCATGTAGTACAGGAAAGGAACCCTAAGCTTTGGGAACTCGGATCTTTTAGGATGGGCAGTGCACATCCCTTCCCTCTGTTTCAAAGAGAGATACCATATTATCGTTATCGTACTGGATAGATAGTGCACCTGTTCATTGCTTCAGAGGGAGACACTATTTCCAAAACTGTAAGCAAGCCTGCCCTTTGCTCTGGAAGGTGACAGTACCTTATCTCCCAAGGCTGCTTTCTATACAAAGATCCCTGAAAAGATTGTCTAGTCAAAGGGAAATCAGTGTTTCACTCATAAGATGTTCAGAAATGCAAGAGAATCATGGAGAATTGTCTCCCAACAATATTTAAATTTCACTTCGACACCATCTTGGCTTCTGGTGAATTTTTCCATTAGTATAGCACCCTACTGAGTAGTGTGATTAATCCAACTGACTGAGGCTGGAATGAAATCTGGTCAATTTGCTTCATACAGCACTTAAGTAAAACTACTACTAACAGGACACCAACCAGCAAGATGAGACTAGCTTGAATTACTAAGCTCAATCATAACCCCAGGGATGCAGACCTAACTACCTGCACAAAGCCCATAAACCACCAAGGTTCACCTTAGAAAGCTAAGGGGCTTTTTCTTTCAGTCCCAGTATTGGCATTTCCACTCAGCCTGTGACCTTTTCACTGGTACTGAGATCTTGACTCCATAAGATTCAGGAGGAAAAGGGCGAAGGGAATTTTCAAAAATTTATAGAGACCAGTATATTTCCCACTTTGGTCAGCTTGGACCTCAGAAGGGGAACTTGGTGAGCAGTGCAGTCAAACAGGTGGTTCTTATCCTTTTTTATCTAGGGTGATGACAATTTAACAAGACAATCCAGGTGAGATTTTAGTAGTTGCACAGACTCTGTCTTAGTGCTTAAGGAGGAAATGTAGGACAAATATTTTGTCCATAACAATGTGTGGGCAATGAGTTGATATTAACCTGAATGCCCGAAAAGTCTGAAGTGGTGTCATTCATGACTTTAGCTAAAGTCAGAGACAAATTTTGTACCACCTTTTCTAACTGAATTAACTGCCCATAGGTTGAGCACACATAACAAATAATGAAGAGTCTCATTTGGGGAAGAGTTTCATTTGGGGAAGATCCTTGTTTTTGTCTAAGAGCAATATGATCTACTGGGGATGTTTCCATAAATAGTTGAAATATGACCACTCCTAGGGTGCAAGTGCAAGCCCCCTTGTTTTTAGGAGGGAAGCAAGACATTGGTGCACCTGGAAAGAAAGTATTATTTATAATTGTTGGGGACACCAAGTGGTACCTACATAGTTAGGAAATACGGGTTAACAGCACCTGCAGCCTTGTTGCTTCATGGTTCCTAATTCACCTTAAATAATGTGTCTCTTCTTTATCTTTGGGTAAACTGCCTGAGTGTAGTCGGTTCAGCTTTTCCTGTTTGTCCATGTCACAAACTGGTTGGTATTGGTCCACCTCATGGAATGACTGAGTGATGGCACTTGGGTTGGGGCCATCCCCTGCTGTTTCTGATAGACTTTGTAGTAAGGTTAAGGAGAATGACAACCAGATTGTTGTAGAGCATCTAGTGGGTATGGTAGACCCAGTAGTCCATTAAGTTTAAGGCACTTACAACAGTTCAAGAGAGAAAAAAATTAAGACATTTGGCTTCATGAGAAGGTGCCTCTGAAAAAAAATGATCACTAATATCTCTATATCCTTCATACCTCTCAGGGTCTAAGGTACCCCCTCTCCAGGTACCTCATTATCTGACTGCATTGTTCTCCTTCTGCCACAAAATCAATTTGTCCCATTTCAGTAGCTAAAACTTTACCTTATTTCTACCCATCCCCGACTGGCACCTAGACCTATGTTCTAGAACATTTAGGTGAAAAAGGGACACGGGTACTTTTAAAAACTTAAGGACACCCAGTGTGTCCCCCATCTTTGTCTGCATGGGCACAGGGGACTTGTTGAGCAGCACATTCAACCAACTGGTCATTATCCTTTTGATCTAGGATCCTGACAGAACAACAAGATAATACAGTGGCTAAACCAGAGTTATCTTTGAATCTTCTAGGCTCCTTTCTGGAGTGGTTACCACCAGATGAATCCTGGGGTTTGCTGTTGGGGTAAATAAGAACACATCATGCCCAGGAGTGGTCAGAGAAGAACCCTGGATTTTCATATAATGTATATAACCTCATATAGAATCAGTCAGCATTTTTCCCCCAGTTCTCCTTTCCATGGAGTGGCCAAGAGGAGATGACCCCTTTCTGGGAACAGCCATATTTAATAACCAAACTGCCTTATTACTAAGATGTGTGGACTAGGAAGAGATGGGGGAGATGGAGTCAGAAATATTTTTTGAGTCAATTTTTGAGGAGGCCATTCCAATGCTCAGTAGCACTGTACAACTTTGGATGGTCAGAACTGTGGAAGGTCCACCAAATACTCCTTCTCTCAGCCCACTACTGGGTAGCTTTTGCCATAAAAGGACACTACTGTCACACTTTAAGTGGTCTAGAAAGCCACAAACATTAAGCAGATTTGTTATTATTGGTGAGGCACCCCTATAACCCTGAGAAGTGGACCAAGGTCTGATGTAATCCAGTCACCAAGAAAAACTAGTCAACTTCTGACATGAATCCCGAGTCTGGAAACCTCTGCATTGGAAAAATGGAGTACTTTGTGTTCAGCCTGTGATTGCAGGTTCATCACCGTGTTGGGAAGGTGATGGATCCATGCGGCATTAGTGGCAGGCCGTCTGGTGCAGGCCGTTTGGTGTGGTTTCTATCAGGTGCTTAATTCTGTTTGGTATTTTCAGAGGATGGCCATCCACATGAGCAACCCAGGTGATTTGATCAGCACCTAAGATCTGTTTCCAGGGTTTGTTCTCCCAAAGAAGGGTGACTAATATATTGGTCTATAGTTTCCCAAATGTCAGACCAAACAGTTGATTGACCTATAATGGCGTAAGTCAGTAAAAGTATAACAAGTCTTATCAAGATATATATTGACCATAGCTATAAGAATGGCTTTGGGTTCTGCTTGTGGAGCTGAGTAATTGTGTAGGTTTTCAATTGTGTGTACCTGTACTGAGATTGGATAGCTGCAGCAGCCAGTGGGCACCACTGTGTTTCAGCTCAACCAAACTTTCAGTGAACCAGGCCCAGACATACAGTAGAACATCAATAAATTCAGGGCTCCATGGAGCTAGTGACTTTGTTTGAATTGGTGAGATGGGGGATAAAGTTTCCTCCAGAGGGTATGCTGCCATATCTTTGTGTGAGGCTGAGATGCTGCAGGGGCCAGACCAGCTGTATTACTCAATATACCACTTAGATTCAACAAGTGAAGCTTATTGTGCCTATTGTGAGTCTGACCTGTTGACTCACCATGAATGGGACTGTCAGGCTATAGAGTCACAAGGTATGCATGAAAATGGCATTCAGTTTTGACAGGAGCTTATTAATAAGCTAGTAGCAATTTTTTTAAAGAGTAGCCATGTCAAAGAGGTGACAAGTCTAAAACCCCAAAGGATTCCTCTGGGTGAAGGCTGCTTCCTGTTGCCAAAGTCTCTAATGGGAAAACTCATTAATCATCGTGAATTGCATCACAAAGTGGTCCCTAGAGTTATGAGGCCATAGAGGGCATGGCTCCACTTGCTGGATAGCTCTTAGTTTAGCCTGTTAGTTTGGGCCCAACTCATAAGATATCACTTTGTGGGTTAGCTGATAAAAAAGAGCAAGTAGAATACTCAGGTGAAGCCATACTGTGTCCAGTTGCAAAGAGCCCAGTGAAGCGCTGTTTACTTTTCTTTGACTGCTGGCTAGATTTAGGACTGTGGACCTGCCCATGCAGTCTCAAGAAAGTTAGTTAGCAGGTCCCTGGATTTTGTGGGGGTTGACCAGCCATCTCTGCTGGCAGAAGTCTGATAACACAGGCAAGACTGTTGAGACAGGCTTTTGACTTGACACCAAAAAAACATCATTTATATAGTGACGATTTGGGGCATCACAAGTGGTATTTGTCCACCTCATGGAATGACTATAATCCTGAGTCACGCATTTGTTGCAAATGGCAGAGGAGTTAGGACCCCTGTACTAGTCCTTCTGTACATGTGGTTGCTCTTCATCAAGGGACTCTCTTCTGGCTTTTATGAGATGAGGAAGTACAAACATGTATCACCAATTCCTACTATATATTCAGATATAGAAGCAGCAACAACAGTATCTTGAGTGCGCATGTAGAACCCCTCACACTAGGTCACATTATCTTCCCTTCCCCACTGCAAACCTTACTTAAACCCCATTTGTTGAATTTGCATGCCTTTTTGTTGATTTAGGCTTGACTCGCATATTGTAGTCTTTTTTTTTTAAAGGAATCTACCTTATTTCTTGTTCAATGTCATAACATCTCAGTTAATGTCCAGTTTTAAAATAAAGATCAGGGGAAATTTCCAGGGCAGGGCTGATCCTACTAATCTATCAAGATTCCCTTGGGTCAGTTTCTCATTCTCCAGTGACCTTCCACCTTGTAAACCCAGTCTGAGGCAGTATGGGGTCAAATACTAGCCATCGCCACATTAAGTTTTCCTGTGGGAGTTAGTCTCAGTGAAATTTCCCAGAGAAAGCCAAATCTCTGCTATTGTAGTCAGGACCCACTATAAAATCTCTGAGGCCTTTTATTTTATTTCTCATTTTTTCTGAGACTTTTCATGGTCATCTTTAAATGGATCCAGAGTTGGTGTGATAGATTACAAGAGGTGTTGAGCCTTAAGATAGTCCAGTTGTTGTCATTCTTACCTGTGAGTCCTGCCATAATAACCTCCAAAGAGAAGCAGCCAAAAATTCTAAAAATTCACCTCGCTTCTACCCATAAGTGGACTTCATTTTTGTTTTAGTGCTCATTGTAGGTGCTTGTCTCTGTAACTATTGACAAAGAGGGGGTGAGACCTTCTTTTCCTATCAGGTTTGAGTATTACTGGTTACCGTGGGGCACACCTGAAGGTGATGGCCTGCTTGGTGAGGAAGTCCCCCAGCCCACAGGAGAATTAACAACATCCAGGTCACAATTTAGGCAGCTGAACTGTGAGCTCTTTAAACCTGCTTTCCATACTCAGTCGACAACCACCTTCTGGTTCTTCTTCGTTTCAAAGCAATAGAGGACCGTTTTATTATCTCGTTGAGCATACATTTTGTTCAATATGTTTGCTACCAATTCTCACAGACTTCCCTGAAATTCTGGTAACCAGTGTGTGGGGCTATCATCCTCCATCTTCCAGAAAGACACCTCTGTGTCAATTTCCCATCCTCATCTGCAAAATAGTGAAGAACTGTGAAAGTTATGAAGTTCCATTCTACTTACTAATGGCCAACAGATGAACATGTCCTAGTTTCATGGACACTTTTGAAGGTGTGGGTTTCCTGGGTCCTCAGAGACAAAATATAGTTATTACTCAGAGCAATAGCAGTAACCAAATGGCTTTGTTTGCTTTGATTCTTGTACACACACTGGGTTACGGGATAGAAGAGGGGCCCTTAGCTTGGGGAACCTAATCTTTTATAAGAGGCAGTAAGCATGTCTGCCATTTGCTTCACAGGGGGAGACCCGATATTTAACTTTCAGGACTGTAAGCAAACTTTTCCTTTGTTCTGGTAGAAGACATTATCTGTACCATCCAAGGCTTTTTGTTCTATAAACATCTTTGAGATGATTATCTAGGAAAAAGGACAGTCAGTGCCTTCCTCACAACACAGGCAGAAACAGAAGACCCATTAGGGCTTACCTCCCGTCACCAGTTTACTTAGACTTCTCCCCTGGTCTGTCTTATGGTTTCCTATTTGCAAGGGCACTGTCTTAGACTGACAGGAGCATTCAGGTGCCAGGCAAGACTTTTAAGAGAAAGTGGCATCTAAACTGAATCTAAAAGAATAAGTGGGAACTATTTAGGGGAGAGTGTGGACTAAGTATCACATAAACTTTTAAGTGTTTCCTCATATAGCAGTACCTCCTCTGTTATTTAAAGCTAGAGAATTGAAAACTTGAAAGGGTTCTTAGAGAAAATCACAGGAAACAAGATGTAGGATAAAGTTTTTCTCTTTCAGAAGGTTCAGTATATTGTACCATGTTTTGTTTTGAATAGTGATTTCAGTTGATATAATAATTTAAAATCATTTTAATGAAAAATGTAAATATTGTGGAAAAGAGGAAAAATCACACAGTGGTATAGCCATATACTTACCACCTAAATTTTACTATATTTGCCTTATTATATATTTCTAATATCACCATTCCTCTATCTGCTTTTGAATACATCTTTTTATGCATTTCACAGTAAGTTACTGACTTTAATACATTTTACCCCTAAGCACTTCAGTATACATATAATTGATGAGAGAATTAAATATCTTTATTTTTAGGTAAAATGTTTTCCTAGAGTGAAATACATGCATCACAAGTACATGATTTGATGAATTTTGAGAAATACATATACCTGTGCAATTGCAAATTCTATTAAGATAATAGAACATTAGCTTCACCATTGAAAATAAACTCATGACCTTTGCATGCAGTCAGTCCCCATCCTCATCCCCCCAAGGGAACTACTGTAATGTTCTTTTAAAACTATACATTTGTTTCACCCGTTTTATACTGCATATCATTGTAATTACACAGTGTCATTTTCTGTGTAGGTTTTCTTTCACTCAGAAAAATATTTCTGAGTTTCATCCACCTTGTGTTCATGTGTAGTAGATTCCTGTCTCTTCTGGAGTGGAATTCTATTTTATGGATTTGCCAAAATTTATCTGTTCTGTTGATGGAGACTTATGCTCTTTCCAGTGTTTAGCTATGAATAAATATGTAATGAATATCATTGCACAAGTCTTAGTGTGTGTCCCATTTAAAAATTTTTGCTTTCTCATGTTACTCATTTTGCAATTTTACTTCTCTACTTTAGAACACATCCACTTGCACCTAGGGCTGGTCTGCCTCCTCTCTCCTTTGTTTTAAAAATAATTCTAGTTCTCTTCATCTTTGTTCCTTTTGATAGCATGCATAGTTCCATGAGCAAAGTGTTTCTAATTGTCTTAACTTCTGTGTCATATAAATTTTGCTTTATCTTATGTATCCTTCCTTATTCATGTTCTAAAGGCCATGCCTTAATTGGTGTTTTCCTACCAGTGTATTGGACTTGTGAGGTTTTATTTATAGATTTGCTTTTCTTGACTTTTCTTAGCAATTAAAATTAAAAATTTTTCCCTTTTATTTGTTTATGCCACAGTCATTTATGGGACATTGTGTGAAGACACTCCACTAGGTCTTTGTGGTGTGTCAAATTAGACACAGTTTCTTATCTCACAGATGACCTAGTTTATTGTGGAGAACACATCACACTACACACACACACACACACACACACTCCTCCAATACAGTGAGAGCACTGACTGGGCCTCCTGGAACATGGAGGAGAGTAAGGTGTGTAGTGATAAGGTAAAGGGGAGCCATTGGGAGAAGTTGAATTTTGAGTAGACTCTTGAATTTAGCACTTAAAAATATGTTTTGTATGGCATCTTTAATTCATGAGCAAACTGAGACCTAGAGAGTTTCACTTATTTGTCTGAAAGAGTTAGATAGGAATTAGAAACCACATCTTCTGAGTTCCAATCCATTGTTTTTCCTTCTACAAGTGGTGTTTCATACATTGTCATAACCATTCATTGACAGTCTACCACATGCTAGGCCTTGGGTCATGTTTTAGGAATTAAAAATAAATGAGATACAATTCCTGCTACCAGGAAGTCCCAGTCAACTAGCAGTGCTAACTAACTACACACACATGCTTATGTCCCACCACATCAGTGATAGGAGCAAAATCCCCTGTAAACACAGAAGCATGGCAACTAAAGCCCCTATAAAGCTAACCTGATTTATAAAGGGTTTTCAATGATTACTTTAAATATTACTTTGAAAATAGTCAGCAGGTCTCTAGCCCCCCACCCCTGAGGACCTGTGAATCAAATCTTCTCGAGGAAAGGCCACAAAAACCTCAGATTTCCTTTCTAGTTCACAGAGCTACCCAAAGGCTCTTTTCTGTAATGTCTTTTGAGTTCCTTGAGGGCAGACATTTCATGTCCCTAAAGTCTAGCCCTGTTCCTACATAACATGGTGGGCACTTAGTAAATATTTGAATTATCAATAGTTATTCCAAAAAAAATTAAGTCTGGTGAACACGAGAGTTCGGGCAAGTCTCACAGAGCCGGTGAGTCGGAGTGCCGAGATTTGCACTCTGCGTCCCCAGGGACTTGTCATCACAGCAAAGGCTGGGACAGGCGGTATGCTGGTGTTCACGCTGTGATTTTTTTCTATAATCCTGTCTCTGTAGCCTCAAAGCTTGACTGAAGTCTTGGAATTCTCAGCTCAAATGAGAGAAAACACAAAAGCAACTTTCTTATTCCTGACAGATACTCAATGTCAATTTCCTGCTGCTTTCTCATTTTACTTCTCTACTTTAGAACACATCCAGTTGCACCTAGGGCTGGTCTGCCTCCTATCTCCTTTGTTTTAAAAATAATTCTAGTTCTCTTCATCTTTGTTCCTTTTGATAGCATAGTCCCGCCTTCTCATTACAGCAGCTTTGAGAAAGCTTTTTCTAACTTATACAGTAAAAACATTGGGAGAAATTGCACCTCTTATTTCTTTTTCACCATTGAAGAATAATTTATTTAAATAGGCTACATTTTTAAATCATTTTCTATTAAATTTATTGGGGTGACATTGGTTAATAAAATTATGTAGGTTTCAAGTGTATAATTCTGTAATGCATCGTATGTATATTGCATTGTGAGTTTACCACGCAAAGCCAATTCTCTTTCAGTCACCGTATATTTGACCCCCTTTAACCTCTACTAACCATGCCCCCCAACCTCCTTTCCCTTTGGTAACCACCACACTGTTGTCTGTGTGTATGAGTTTTTGTTTGTCTTGTTTGTTCTTTTGTTGCTTTCAGTTTTATATCCCACATATGAGTAAAATCATGGTTCTTTGACTTTTTCCATCTGACTTATTTCACTTACTGTGATATTCTCAAGATCTATTCATTTTGTTGCAAATGTCAGTATAACAGATCCACATTTTGAATGTACCATATAACAAACACCAGTAGGGATATATCTGAGTTAAATTTTGGTTTATTATCTAAGATGACTTGTTTTTAATATCTTTGGCGTATGTGTACCCGGAAGATTTTTCTAATACAAATGATCTTATATCCTATTGGTATTTGCCTTGTTTGTTTCTACTGTCCTCTCTCTCATTATTTAGCCTATGTTATTTTGAGAATATTTTGTTTCTGTCAGTTCTGTTTTGTCCACAATTTGCATGGCAAGGTCATCTAGTTCAGCACTCAGGTCAGGCGTCCCCTTAGGAAAGTCTCAGTGGTTTCTTCACAAGAATCACAGCTACATCTTTTGGTATCTATTGCAATCATGTGTTCACTTCTATTTTGGATTGTCTGTCTTATCTCTTGGATGTCAAAAGCATCCTTCAGGGTAGGCAGGCTCTTTGCTGTATATCTGACACCCTTATTTAAATGTAAAATCCTAATTACAAGTGGCAGGTACATAGATTAAAATGACTGCCGGTACTTTCCTTCTGGATATGTAAGATCCTAAAATCTTACTGGAATTTCAGTGAGTTGATTTTGTTTTAATGTTTTTCCTTTATAGGAAAAAGAAGACCATTTTGAATCTGTTCAACTGAAATCCTCAAGATCTCCAAATATATGAAAAGACTATGCTGTAGCCTTCAGACTAATGAACAAAGAAACCCGCTCTCTAGTTTCGCAGGACCATAGTCTAGAGCCCGTCCTTGTACCCGGCACGTTGGTGATGTTACAGAGGGGGGCCATGCCGCTGGAAAGGGCAGGAGGTTGAAATGTTTGATTGCCTTATCCAATGGTCACGTATCTTGCCAAAAATAGGAAAGCAAATGGTTTGGGTCTCAACTGAAGAGGAAGCTCAACTCAGGAAGAGATTTATCTGTATATACACATAACTGAAAACTGAGGTCAAGCCCACCAGCGCACTGTTGATGCATGCCATACAATTAATGGGTAACTTTCATTCTTTATAATTCTACACAAAAAATGTGCTTTGGAGGGCAGCTGTCAGCATATGCAATGTGATCCCATTTTTGTCATTTTTTGGTTTATATTTTGGGGAAGATTTGAAAACTTTTTAAAGGTATAGTTATTTTTTCCCCATTACTTATTTTCCTGACAAGACCTTAAAACACCTTTTTTAAAAAATTAAAAATGGTGAACCAAAAAGACAATAAACTTTTTGTTTTTTTATAGGGTATCTTTCTTGATTCCAGAAGCCTAAGTAAGCAGTAATTTTTTAGGAAGAGTCAGCATGTGTTTGAATTAACTAAACTTATAATTGCCTTTGAAATTCCATTCTTCTTGGAACTGGGAAGATGAACTTAACTAAAAGTGTTGAAGGAATCTTTAAAAGAAAAGGAAGGAGAAACCTTGACTTTCCATTAATATAATGAAGTGACACTATCATAGAAGTCAAATGGTTTGGAACAGTTTATATAATGCTTGAAGCATGATTTAAAATGAGTGGGAGATCTTGTTTATCAAATGACCTTGCAGAATCATGAGGAACAAAGTGGGGTGACCTGTGTACATGTACAGGTAACCATACAAATGTATTAGAATAATTTTGTGGTCTCTAGAAAAAGGCAGCAGGATATTTGCCCTATGTCAAGCATCAAAGGTTACATGGTTATTGTTCTACTTCAAGACTTAGGGGATTATGGCTTCCATAGAAGTCTTTCTCTTTTAAGTCAATAGGGCAGGAATTCAATTTTGGAAAATTGCTTATAATTGTACTCATAAGAAGAATGTGGTTATACCATAAGTGGTTATGAAATAAGTGTTGCTGTTCTTATTCAAAAGTGATCCAGATGATTATGATCTTTCCTATGACAAATTACTAGTGTTAGCACATCTTAAATATTTGTTAAAAGAGGTTTGAATGAAGTTGAATTTGACCAACCTTGTGTAAACCCTAATTGTTTTAGAACTGAGAAAGAGGGGGGTTTCCTGGCCATTGATGATCTAAGGTGCTCTGGTTTCTTTCCAATTTTTCCAATTAATAGTAATCTTTATAGATCTTAATCCACCTTTTTAAAAAGACTGGTGGTTGGCTGATGGGAGCAGGGCACATGCGCAGGGTTTGGTAAATGTTTTGACCTGTATCTTTAGATGAGGTATGATTTGTTAACTTTTGATTTATTGGGTTATATCTTTATTTCTGTGGAAACTTGGAGAAAAATAAATAATTACATTTATCTGGCTGGTGGGTAAAAGCCTGAATGGTGCTGTTATTGTCGAATGAATGCTCTTTATGTGTATATCTCTGCTGTTGGATTCATGAGCATATCGCCATTAGTTTATTGTTGCTTGTGAGATTCAGGGAGGGCATCACTTATTATGAACCTGTTTCATGTTTAATTTTGAAAATCGTATTATAAAGAAGAAATTACTTTGGCCTTGCTCATTTTTATCTTGCTAAAAGTGCTGATGAGCCTTTTAAAATTTAAACAGAAGAATGAAAATGCATTTGAAATGCCCCCTTTTAAACAGAAGATCCCTGGTGAAGTTGTACAGCTGGGCAGAGTCAGAAAATTTCCACATAGTCACCTGTCACTCTCTCTTCAACTACATCTGTGCTCAACATGCATGTCCCAAGCCATAGAGATAATTGGGATTTGCTCTCGGGTAACTTCTTTTCTCCTGTCACAGGACTAAAATTTCTGACATGTCAAAATGCCTTAAATTTTAATGAACTCTCTGAAAATGTAGTTGGTATTGAAGAATTTATTTATTTCTAATTTTAGCTATTAAACAGATTTTGTCAGGCCAGTTCCATCTTTGGAATGGAGCTGCCTTTTCCCTTCGGGTCCCAGTGGTTGTCATTTTATCCCGAGCACTAAAGAGGTATGACAGAGAAAATATTATGAGTAAAATGTTCAGACCAATCCTGGCTATAAAGCTCACTTTAGTTGTAGATCTTGTCTTTGCAAAGTTCAGTGGAATGCTGAAAGGCATAAATAAATTAATCATGTATCTATGACTTTTAATTGATATTTGTTGTTTTCTTTTCCCCCCTAAGTGGTAGAATGAGTTACTCATTGTTTTTCTGAAAGGCACAGTTTGAAGCCTTAAATAACTTTATTAAGTCAGTCAACTGTCACCTATAATATCTCCTAGCACTCTGTCAAAATATATTTAAATCAGTTTTTCACTGGATGAGGCCATAACTTCTATGGATAAATTATATCATGACATTTAACAATGCTAAGCAATTTGATATGTGTTCACATGATTTAAAAGACTGAATTTTATTGTTGACTTTTCCCATTTTTGGTTACTGGTAATCAAGTTCTTTCCGGGATTAAAAATGTTTCATAGTATTTTTGTGTAGACTTTTGTCATTATTTTCTTCCCATGGAGAAAAGGTGGTTTAAATGACTAATGGAAGAATTGCTTGGGTCCAGTCAATTACTAGCTGTGGTCTTCAGGTTTCCAGCTGGTGGGTCATGATTGACAATGATTTTCAAGATCAATATGCTCAACTGTCTATTGACCTCTATCAATAAACTACTTCCTGTGGTTCATGGTCATTCCTAATGGGAGGCTAATGTGCAGATTGTTTCTCTCTTCATCATGAAAGCAAATTTCCTGGGAGTTAGAGCAGGTAGATGATTTCATTGGCAAGTTTAAAATCAGTGTGTTGTTCATATTTACCTTTGTACATAAAAGATATGTAGAGTAGATCTTCAAAGGATGTAAAATACCCTCAAGTTTATTTTATAGTAACCATGAATATTTTCTCAGGTTTACAGGCCCAAATTATAAATTAAGGTGATCCTAAAGAAAAAGTCCCAATGGGAATAAACTTA
Organism: Phyllostomus discolor; assembly: GCF_004126475.2. NCBI lineage: Eukaryota > Metazoa > Chordata > Mammalia > Chiroptera > Phyllostomidae > Phyllostomus > Phyllostomus discolor. Next base: position 35,590,143 of record NC_040912.2, read on the forward strand.
AAAAAATAAAAAAGTCTCAATAACTGACTCGCTTTTTTAGCTTGTAGATATTGGTAATTTGGTTTGGAGGATGGCAAGATTTCCTTTATCTGCAGTGGCTGATTTCTGATTAACATTGCTTGGGTTAAATAAATGAGTTAAACCAGTGGGAATTATGTAAACCTAAACTTTCTGTCACAGAACAGGAGTGATAATTGCCTTATTCATGGGCTTGGGCCTTGGTTATTTGAGCTGTAGTGGTTGTAACCTGCGCTTGTGTTCATCTTCCTGGTGCCTCACTGTTCTTGGCTACTCTCGGCTTACAGCCCTTTGCTGATGAGCTTTGAGACCCAAAGCTATCATGGCAGGTGAGTGAGGAGAGGGGGTACCTGAGACAAGTGTGGAGTTGAAGGCGGAAAAGGGACACTGCCCAAATTACCTCCTTTCTTAGCCACTCTCTTCATCTGTCATGTGTGTGGTCAGCTTGAAAATGGTACCTTTTTATTTTACCATAAAGCTGAGTGGGCAAGAAAATCTATTGATGTTTAAACAGAACATTTCAGAAAATACAAACACTTAGAAAACTGATGATAATCTACCATTCCTCTAGGTTCTGATATGTTTTTTAATGAGTGTTATGTATCATTCTGCTTGAATTCCTTAAATTCAGGAATTCCTTGCAAATTCTTGCAATTCCTTAAATTGCAAAGATGGACCAGTTTTGTATTCTAGAAGAGTGAATGTTAGTGGAGTAAAAAAAAAAAAATCAATGCCAAACCCATTTGTTGGAAATGGCTTATGTAAAAAAGATTTTATAGCATCTATTTTCCATACATACTCTGAATATTTTTAAAACATTATTTCTAGGGATCACATGTTAGATGATGCACTCGAAAACTGGAAACACGGGTTGTGGCAGGGAAGGAGAAAATGACGAGAGCTGTCAGTTAATGCATTTTCAGTGAAATACAAGTATAGTGGTCATAGATCAAAACGCAGCTATCAAAAACTGTTTTCTCAGGATTCACCCACAGCCTAATTGTCTTGTTTAAAAAGATCCATGATCAATTTGATTGTTTTAGGCATCAGCTGTGTCTCTGAACAACCCATTTGATATTGCCTTCCTCCAACTGTCACATTCCATCAGTGGACTGACTTTATTTTCTCTCCCATCAGCCTCGCCTCAGCCTTTGTCTTCAGCAGATGCTCATCCTGAGCACACTGGTCTGGCACTCCTGCCCATTTCAGTAACAGCAGAATTCTCCTTTGCCATCTAGTTCTGTGGAATCTATTACCCAGTTTCTCCACCACTCCTGAACATCCAGGTCCTTTTTTGAATATGCAAATTCAGGGTTGGCAAAACACTGTCGTCTTTGAGCATCTGCTGGGTTTCGGAAGAATGATTAGTGGCTGACTCAAATGCATTCAGAAGGAAAAAGAGAATTTCTAACATCTGACTCCTCACTTTATTTCCTTCAAGGCCAGTCCTGTTGGCTCCTTGTGTACCTGCTCATTATTTCTGGATGTTTGGAAAATACTACCAGCATGTCTTTTTTTTTTATGTTTTCTTGTCTTTTTTTTTCTTTTTTCTTTTTTTTAATATATTTTATTGATTATGCTATTACAGTTGTCCCATTTCCCCCCTTCTCTCCCCTCCACCCTGTACCCCCTCTCCCACCCATGTTCCCCCCCTTTAGTTCATGTCCATGTGTCATACTTATGAGTTCTTTAGCTTCTACATTTCCTGTACTATTCTTGCCCTCCCCTATCTATTTTCATCCTACATTCTATGCTACTTATTCTCTATACCTTTTCCCCCTCTCTCCTCCTCCCACCCCCCTGCTACTAGCCCTCCATGTGCCCTCCATTTCTGTGGTTCTGTTCCTGTTCTAGTTGTTTACTTAGTTTCTTTTGGTTTTGCTTTAGGTGTGGTTGTTAATAATTGTGAGTTTGCTGTCCTTTTACTATACATGTCTTTTCTTTATCTTCTTTTCTTAGATAAGTCCCTTTAGCATTTCATAAAATAAGGGCTTGGTGATGATGAACTCCTTTAACTTGACCTTATCTGAGAAGCACTTTATCTTCCCTTCCATTCTAAATGAAAGCTTTGCTGGATAGAGCAATCTGGGATGTAGGTCCTTGTCTTTCATGACTTGGAATATTTCTTTCCAGCCCTTTCTTGCCTCTAAGGTCTCTTTGGAGAAATCAGCTGACAGTCTGATGGGAACTCCTTTGTAGGTTACTGTCGCCTCATCTCTTGCTGCTTCTAGGATTCTCTCCTTCATTTTTACCTTGGCTAATGTAATTATGATGTGCCTTGGTGTGTTTCTTCTTGGGTCCAACTTCTTTGGGGCTCTCTGGGCTTCTTGGATTTCTTGGAAGACTGTTCCCTTTGTCAGATTGGGGAAGTTCTCCTTTATTATTTGTTCAAATATGTGCTCAATTTGCTGCTTTTCCCCTTCCCATTCTGGTACCCCTATAATTCGGATGTTGGAACATTTAAAGGTGTCCTGGATGCTCTTAAGCTTTTCCTCGATTTTTTGAATTCTTATTTCATCATGCTTTTCTGCTTGGTTGATTCTATCTTCCTTCTGGTCCACTGTATTGTTTTAAGACTCAGATTCCTTCCTTTCACTATTGGCTCTCCTCCGTATATCTTCCTGCATCTCTTTTATGGTAACCTGCATCTTTTCATTTTAATTGTGCCCAAAATCAACCAATTCCGTGAGCTTCCTGATCACCAGTGTTTAGAACTGTGCATCTGATAGATTGGCTATTTCTTGGTCGCTCAAAAGGATGAGTCCTGGGGGACTGATCTGTACTGTTGGAAACATGTCTTATGTCTTTCCCTGTCTCTCCTTTTCGGTCTGGTCGCTCATGTTACGGTGAGGGGCAGAGCCTTAGGTGTTCACCGGGGCTGGGCACCCCAGTTGCTAGATTGTGACGTTATATGTGGGAGTGGGGGCGGGGGCGGGAGTGGGGATGGGAGGGAACAATGGCGGTAGTTCCGTTCTCCTGGGCTCAGTCCCTGCTCTGGGATCCTGGGCTGTGAGCTCTGCCCTGGTCCACAATCGCCGCCTCACTGGGTCCGCCAGCCACAGCTTGCGTACTCAGGGGTCACTGCTGCGTTCTTGTGCCCTGGATGGCTGTTGCGCTGATTTTGCGCCAAATTTTCCCTGACTTCCGCGCCAGCCCCACACCCACCCGGCTCGTAGTCTCCTACCAGTCTAGATGTACGGGTCTACTTCAACTTCTTGGCTGTCCGACTTCCATTCAGATAAATCCTCTATCAGTTCTGAGTGTTATTCTGTCTGTAAATTATTGTTGTTCTAATCTTGGTTGTGCGAGGAGGTACGGTCCACCTATTCCTCCATCTTGCCGGAAGTCTCTATCTTACCAGCATGTCTTGATTCACTAGGCCCTGGTTTTTTAGCCTGCAAGTCTCTCATATCCTTGATTCTACTTTTTCTTCCTCTCATTGTCTTCTTCAGTCATAGTTCCCCCATTAGAATACTTCATAGTCTTTATACTAAAGGCAGGAACTACATCATATTTTTCTCTTTTTCATGGGCTGAAGAGCGGCCCCCCCCAAAAAAGGTGAGTCAACATGCTATCCCCAGAACATGGGAACATTACTTCATTTTAAAAAAAAGGCCCTTGTAGATATAATTATGATCTTGAGATGTGATGGTCCTGGATTATTCAGATGGCCTCTAAACCCAGTGACAGGTGTCCTTGTTAGAGACAAATGGAGCAGACACAGAAGGCAGTGTGGAGATGGAGGTAGAGTTTGGAGTGATGTGGCCACAAGCCAAGGAAGCTGGCAACCATCAGAAGCTAGAAGGGGCCTGGAAAAGATCCTCCTCTAGAGTTTGTGAGAGGATGGGACCCTGCCCATATTTCATTTTGGATTTCTGGCCTCCACAATTATGAGAGAATAAACTTCCATTTTAAGCCACTCAGTTTGTGGTAGGTTATTATTCAGCCATGGGAAGCTAATGCATTCTCTCTATCCATGGCACCTGGCACAGAACCTGATGGGTAGTTAGATTCTAGTAAATTTTTCTACATTAATAAATGATTTGTGGCTCAAAGGCTTACATGGAGATATGGGACAGTATTGGTAAGAACAAGTCAGTTTTAATTTATCCACACATTCCCTGTTTCCTCTTTAGCTTGGTAGAATATTAAAGTTTAGTGACAAGCCCATGTGCCTAAGCATTGTCCCCATGACTTTGGAAAAGCATCAGAAAATAGTAGGTTCTGCATTTTTATTGCTCTCCTTGGTTATGAATGGTGAGAGTGATTTTTTAATAATATGACAGGATGCTTTCCCAGCCATCTTCCTACTAGTTAAGCTAGTTTTTTTGGAAATGAGAGCCATTGAACTTGCTCTGGCATTCAGAACATAGGAACTCCCCTTCTTCTTGCCTCAGAGCCCTATCTGAGCACATTCTAGGCTGCTGTAAAGATATGACTTAAAGAAACCAATATGTATCATGTCATCTGGCCATTGAAATGGCCTGCCATTTTTGGTGTCATCAGTCAATTTCTAAGCATTGTGATGGTAAGAAGTCCAGATCCATTCACAACTCTCTAGGGTAACAGTTTGTGTTCAAAGTACATATAGCACTGCCTGGGTGGCTCAGTTGGTGGGAGCATTGTCCCGTACACCAAAAGGTTGTGGGTTTGATCCCCAGTCGGGGTGCATATGGGAGGCAACAGATGGATGTCTCTGTCTCACATCGATGCTTCTCTCTGTCTCTCTCTGTCTCTCTCTGTCTCTGTATCTGTGTGTGTGTGTGTCTTCCCTTTCCACTCTCTTTAAAATCAATAAACATAACCTTGGGTGAGAATTTTTTAAAGTACGCATAGCTGTGAACAAAAGTGCTATTAGATAGCTTCTTCCAACATTAAAAATAGAAATGATCTGAAGGCAACATATTCAAGTTACTTGAAGTGATTCAAAAAGAACAAATCATTATCCACCATGCTGAAAAACCTTGATGGTTTTATTCTTCATAGCTTTACATTAATACAGATGCTTTTTATTTTGTGCTGAGAAAAACAATCTGTTACACATAATGTAACTTTAATATACAACATAGAAACTCATCCTAAATTAGTTACAACAAGAACCTACAAAAACTTTATAGGAAAAAAAGGTATCTAATATTGCCACCATAGTTTTTAGTAGACGGACCCTGTCAGACCTTGTCACCAATGCTCAGCTCTGTAAACAAAGGTTCTTTCCATGTTCTGGGGAATCATTAACAATAGGAGCACTAAAATCAGCCTAAAAAGTCCTAACACATCACTATGTACTGTACAATCCTCAAAAATAATTTATTGTACTGTTTCTAAAAAAGGGTACTAGGGTTGTTCTTTTGCTCTGTTTCCATATTCCGGAGCTGCACTTTTGTCTAACAGTCTAAAAACACAAGAACTGAACCGCAATTCACAATCACAGGGAGGAGGTGGTGGAGTCGAGGACTTCCCGCCCGTTGCACACTGTCGGGACGTACACGCCTGCAGAGGCTGGGAAACAAAGCAGGACAGAGAATTCAGTGTCAGACAAGTGGGCAACATGGGTAATGGCATGAATAATACCAGACACTTGTTAAAACTAAGTCAAAAACTCATTTTAACTTTGGCTTTAGAAAATGCTAAATGATTTAATACTGTCCTAGATCAACTTTCTAAATATGTTCTACTCTAAATTAAAATGTGTCCTGGCACAAACCTCCACTGATAACATACCTCTTAGAGGGAGTTGATAAGCATAATCATTGTTGAAAGGAGTCACTTGTGGGTTTAAAATTAATTTTGGTAAAATAGAATATGCAAAATTGAAAGCTCACTGCAATTTTCTTAAAGATTGTTAAATTAATTACTATTTTCGATACCTTAATTAATTTGCTTCTCTCTGGGCAGGGATGGCTCTTACATAGCCCCACAAATCATCTGTGAACTCCACCGCCAGAGACTGGTGTGACATATCCTTAGGTTCAAGTGTGGCATGCAGTGGGGATGGCCTTGGTGAAACCCCCAGCAAGGGCTGATGTACTCACTTCAATTTCATAATAGTTCTCAGAAAGGAAGACGTTCTCAAAGGATGATGTGCTCGTTCATGACAATAGTGACAACAGTGCGAGTATAATATGTATAACCTTTCTTTTTGTGGCACTTAGTTTCCCTAGATACAATTCACAGCTCTTGTTGTTTGGGAGGTTTTATTTTTATAAGAAATCTAGGTATAGCTTGGTTATATCTATTTCACCCTTGATGCCATTTTTTGTTTGTTTGTTTGTTTTCTGAATGAGAACAAAAGGGAGAAACTATGTAGTCAAAAGAATCAGAGATAACTCCACATTACCTTTTAGAGCTGTTTTTGTTCCATCCCTTGGTCTGTCCATCTGGACATGCTCTGCCCAGAAGGAGCCGCTCTTCTTGGCTACCTGACCACAGGGCAGGTCAAACTGACCAGGCAGCTGTCCCATTCCTTAAGGGCGTACCTCTCAGTGAATAGTCAGGCAAACTAATTTCATGCTAAAGTGTTCATGTCTGATAGCGGAAATATTCTTGCTCCATAAAATTGCATTTTTTTAGACATGAAGGAGAAACCAATGATGAAGTTTGAGATTATATTTCATTCAGTGGAGGAGCTTTAACCATACTTGGGGCACTGAAGTCTTTCAGCAGGCTCACCGCCAGGGAAACTACAGCCTCTCAGTTTTTCATTGGTTACTTGGCTAGATGTATGAGAAAATCTATAAGGTCAAGGGAGTGGCTGCCTAAAGTTATGTGGCATCATGTGGCATGCTAACTCTTCTGGAAATGTTTGTCCTTTTATCATTTTTAGGATGAGCTTCAATTTTCTTTATAATATGAGCCCACTAAAATCATATCTTTAGGGGTGGGGCAGCATAATGTACATTTCCTGAAGCTTCTACAGTGAAGCCATTTTAACACAGTATGTGCCAGATAAATACTTGATGGAAAGCGATAGTAATTCCAAATGTTAAGGCTTTCCCTTATTCCTGGCAGGGTTTCTTCATATTCTCTATCTAATTCTAGCTTCATCAAAGTTAGATGAGGCAAGAGAAAGAACAAGGTGAAGTTCAAACCTCGGTTCACTGGAAACTTAGTCGAGCCCTTTCGGCTATTTAATGTGTTCTTCCTGCAGCTTCTTTGTATCCAACCGTCTACTCGACATCTCCGTGTGCATATTTAATAGATATTTCAAATCAAGTGGCCAAAGTATAACTCTTGATCCCCTAACCTTTCCCTCTTTCATTTTCCTTTCCTCTGTAAAGAGTCTCACCACCTAGCCAATGACCCAAACCAAAAGTCTAACCTTTACGCCCCTTTCCTTTTTTCCCTCTTCCCATGCCAAGCCTGTCACCAGGTCCCTTCTGCTCTTCTGTGTCCACACCCAGCTGCTTCTAGCCGTGCATCCACCACCCTGGGCCAGTGCAGTGTTATCTCACTCTGCAAGACTGTACTAGCTGCCCCACACCACCACCCCCTGCACATCCCCCCATACCTGTTTCAGCGGGCTTCCCTGCAACACATTCTCTGCATGGCAGTGAGAGTGCTTTTAAATAAGTCATTTAAAAACAACTGTATGCCTCCGATGGCTTCCCTTTGTGCTCTCCTCCCTCTGGTTTATAAATGCCGGAGTGACTCGGTCCATGCCTGTCTTTCTGAGTCCACCTAATTCCATGCCTCCCCCACCCCACCCCCACTTTTATTTTTCCTTTTGTCCTCAAACACAGCATATATGCTTCTCAACTTTAGGCCTTTGCAGTAGCTGTCACTGCTGCCTGGAATAGTTTTCTTTCTCTTAATTACATGTCTGGCTTTTTCTTGTCATCCATATCTGAAATGTCACCTCTTGGAAAAGGTGGTCATCAGGATACCTAATGTAGCCAACCAGTTGCTCTGTCACACTACCCAATTTTAAAACTGATTCTTTTCTTGCCCTTTTATTGTTGTTGTTGTTGTTGTTAGTGTCTTATGTCTTATACTGTTGACTATAAAATATGCAGGGGCCTCTGCTTGTCTTTGTCATCATTGCTGATCACAGAACATACTTTCTATAAATATTTCCCAAATGATTGTATAAATGGTTGCACTTCGAAGAAGGTGGGGACCAAGGGAAGTTTCAAGAAGGAAATAGTTTTTTTAACCTGAAGGAGTGGCCAGCAAATGTGAGGCTGGTGGGTGGCCTTGCTTGGGGACAGGTAACCTTTCTGCTTCTAAAGCCCCAACCACCCTTGCAAAGAGAACTGGCTCACGTCACGAGCATCCCCTAGCAGGCACGGCTGCCTTTGACATTTTGACTAATCTCTTCATCTTTCCCAGGATCAAGTTTTATTACTTCTGTGCAGGGTTTTCATTTTCAGAGACTGAAGAAGAACAGTGAGTCATGGGGGCAGGCCTAAGAGGCTAGGGACTGGTAAGCTACGCCCCCCTCTCTCTACCTTGGACCAGTCTCAATACCTCTCTCCACCTGCATTGTTAAAGATTATACCAGAAACCTCCTGTGCTGTTCCCCCTTCTATTGTGGAACTTGCTCAGGATTTGCCTGCTCACTGCACTCTACTCCCTTAAAATTGGGTGTATTTTGACTAGGTAGGTAAGAAGTATGGGGGCTACAGAGATAGTTTCATAGAAAGTCGTCGACTTACAGTTTCAATTAACCTACTAGACATCCCATGGACATCATTATGGGGGTTCACCAAACAACTTTGAATCATCTACCTGCTTCCTAGACACATTAAAGGGAAAACCCCATGTTAGAATGTCTAAACTCTGAGAGGAAGACAGTGTAAATTCCAAGTCTTCTTATAAGTAATAACAGCAAAAACACCCCCAAGACTCTTTCTGTAGTTGTTTCTTACCTGAGAACTTTTTGGTGTATTGAAGGGAACTGTAGCTTGTATTTTCCTGCTTCTCTTCTACTATTTCATCTGTAGCTTTTGCCAGTGCATTTTATTTTATTATGTAAAAAAATTCTTATTTTTGTACATGCTGCTGAATATAGTAGAGGAAATTACTGTTTTATGAGTTTAGTGTCTCAATTACTTTGCCTTTCATAAATACTTCACATATGTCTCCCATATTAGCCTATTTATTTTTCCCCAAGGTAGTAATATATGTGTAAGAGCAAAGTACTTTCATTTTTGTGTGTGTTTGTGATGAGCTTTTGCTATTACTCTGTGAAATTCTCACAAGATTTTTTAATGGTGTAAGTTTAGCCCATTTTTTTAAAAGTACAGTTAAGCTGATTCTATAATCATTCTTTCTGTCAAAAATAAGAGGCTGAAGGCTTATTTTTGGCTTTTCCAGGAGTGGGGGTGAGGAGGAGCTGTTAGTTACTCTAGGCTAAGGTGGTGCTTTTTGTTATTCAAAGGGAAAACTGAAAGGACTGAAAACTGAAAAAGACCTAGTAAGTTTCACCATTGATCACACAAAGGCAACTCACACCCATCCAAAAGCACATTTTGCTTCACAAACTAGGTGGAGCACTGGAGATCTATGGCAGCTTTGTCTTGCACTGTGAAATCCATTTTCCTCCCACCAGTAATGCTTGGGCTGGCCAGGCTTTGGAGAAAATGGCCTTATTTTTTTCAGGGAACTGGACCCTCAGTCAATGCTAAACATGTTTATTTAATAGATTCTTATGGATGCTAAGTGTGTTAGTCAATTTAGTGGCTGAGACTTGGTTCCTGAGAATCAGTGTGTAACTATAATCATGTAATATATCAGCCTTGGAAAAGAAGAAAACAAACATTTAAACAGACAGACATTCCAGTTTATTCCCATCTGTTCCATTTCCTTGCTCCTAGTGACCCCAAATAATTTTTCCCAGTATGTCAGCTTGTTTAGATATTTTAATGCTATGGTCATAGAATCCAGTTTCTACCAGCTGCTTGTTGCTTTGTCTTACTGCTTCATTAGTGAGTCTGTTTTCTTATTCACCTTAATTTTACTTGTGTTAGTGCCCCTTGGTCCTGTGCCAGAAGAAGTTCATCTGCTGATTGATTTATGTTGCCTGGGCAGATGATGACTCCACCAGCCCCAGGTTTCACAGTGGAAGACAATATCCATTGTTAACAAACGTGGGCTAGATTCTCAGGGTCATGATCTTCAACTGCTAAAATTAGATTTATGAGAAAAATCACATTCTTTATGATGTTGGATCAAAGTTATAGACCAAAATGTGGAGCTGGAAGTTAAATGCAAAGGCCTCTCCATTCAGTGATTTATTTCTTGTGAGACAAGGTTCATGGAAAGAGGAAATATGGTGTGCACCTTCTTTATGACCCATGATGTGACTTAATTACCTTTTCAACAGAAATCCCATTGGTTTTCCACTAAATCCCACAATCCCTTGTTGCCACTTCAAGCTGTCCTGCTTTCTTTCCAGTCACGTTCCTTTATTCTGTCTTCCCTCAAGCAGTGCAAACTTACGCTAGATATAATTTGTAATTGAAAGGACTCAATAATTTTTGTATTAGTCTACCTATTTTGCATTCTTCTGGTCTCCTCTTAGTTGTCCAACATGTCTGGTTCCTCCTGTTTTCTATAGGTGTGTTTTCAGGCAAGGATCAGAGACTCACTCATCCTGAGGTTCAAATACCTAATATGAGTTGTATGTGTTACTATGTCTAGAGATCCAAGTCCGAAGCCAAAAGTGTTAAACTCTAATAAAATAATGTCAGGCATTTGTTCTTCCATCTAGTGGAGCTAATCTTGTTAGCTTCACCATCAAATTATGGACAGCCTCTGAACACTTTGTTAGCTTTAATTGCTACCGCCCTGATTTAAGCCACCAGCATCTGGAGTATGTCATAGCTTCCTGCGTGATGTCTCTGGCTGCTTGCTCCTTGTCTCATATTCTGCCTCCACAGCTAAAATGATAAAAGTGGTGCTTTAAACTTGGCCTGTGCCACACCTCCGATGAGACCCTTGAATGATTTCAGTTATTTTCATAGGAAGGTAAAAGTCCTTACAATGACCTCCAAAGTCCTTCATGGTCTGCCCCCTCTCTGTCCTCATCTCTGCTCGCTTGCACCCTATTCCTTTCCCTTGAGCCACATTTACCTCTATGATGTTCTTCCCACATTAGACCTTTACATTTGCTGTTTCCTCGGCCTGGAGTGTCTTACCCCCAGATAAGCGCATGACCCTCTTTTTGCATTTCCTTCACGTCTTTGCTCAGGTGTCATCTTATCAGAGAGTACTTCCCCGGACACTCTAGAAAATAAAGTAACTCGCTCTACTCCCAGTATACCTTTTTTAGTCTATGCCTCATATGAATTTCTTTATTTCACTTACTGACACCTGATACAGTAAGTATTATTGGTTGTCTGACTGTGCCCTACCCCACCTAATTATAATGCATACACCCCGAGTGCCTGGTTTGTTTGTTTTTTTCAATACCACATCCTTAGGGCCTAGACAGAAGTGTCTCCAATGAATGAGTGTGTGACTTGCCCATCAGTTTGATCACATTTACTTGTTCAGGATCGCTCCCCTAAAGTCTCTGAGTTTACTCCAGGTAGGGAAGACATCTTTAAAAATGTTTTTCATATGAGAGGGATTTTGTGGAATAAGCACACAGGTATCTCCATTTTTGGATGTTAGTCTGATAATTTCACTTAAACAAAATGAAAAGAGAGTAGAAAGGAGAAATGGTGTAGCATAAATTGACATCAGACAGAGTTGCTTGAAGGTACTGATCATCTGAAGTCAATGTATAGGCAGTATTTGTTTATATGCATAGTTCCTTTTTAATGAACATATCTTCATGGTTCTGACCATGGGACCATGTTCCCAAAGGCATTAATACATTTGGGGTTACAATGAAATGCATATGACTATAGGTATCTCTCCTATGATACTGAACTTGGGTTTAGGAACCCCTTTGAGCTATTGAGTTTATGCTACATTCAGATATATGGGATAGAAGAGAAAACTGTACAATGTTATTTAACTTGAGAGAGTGGTACTTGCTTTTAAAGAACTATTTAAGTGGGAGAAATATCTTTGATATAAACATTTAGCTGGCCACAATATTCCTTTGTCTTTATCAAATCATGTTTTCTGAGGAACTTTGTGGGTTTCCCCTCTGGAATACCACACCTTCTCTGTGTGCGGCCTGGGTGTAGGGGCCACTGGGGGTGCAGATGGACATGATATATGTCGTTGAACTCCCTGGCATGGGCTTTTTGAGAGGAATAAAAGTCTGTACCCGTGCTGGCAGAACAAACTGTGGTCACATATAGCACTGAAGGGAAAGCTTTGGACTTCAAAAAAAAAATCATTGAATTTGCAGATGCTAAGATTCTCATTGTCAGAATAGTCTGTGCCATGAATTTTGTAACTGAGCTGAGGCAGAAAATCCAGAGAGGCCAGAGGAGCCACATAGCAGCTTTTGAGAGTTTTATCTATGACTTCAGTTATCAACTTCCTTGAAGTATTTAGTAGATAGGGCCCTAGTTTTCTCATCTAGAAACATGGTTACTAGAATCAATGGTCTGTAGCCTTTCTTCTAGCTCTGGACTCTGTGGGTCACTGTTAGTAAGGGAGGTGGGTTATAGTTGCTTAGGGAAAATCAGCAAAATATTAGAGGTAAAGAGAAAGTGATTTAAAAGTTACAAAGGAACAGCTGTAAGACATATACAATGGAAACGTTAAATGGAAGAAAGGAGAGGTATTGAACATTGCTTCGTTAATTTATGTAGGGTTACCTGCCATAGCTCTCTGTTCTTCCTCCCTCAGTGGGGGAGGGAATGAAAGCTAACGGAATGAGACCCCCAGGAATGCTGTGGACGTTCACTTCCACAGGGAAAATGGGTTGACGTTTTTCAGATTTGGATGATCTAGGTATATTCAGTCTGGAAGCAGATGGCTTAACTTGCTGAATACTCCAGGCTCCATCTGCACTGGCCAGTGAGAATTTGTGTTTATAACATACCTATGCCTGACTGACCGTCAGTCATTCAGCATGTGCTGCCAAATAACTTGCTAATTTGCCTGGCCAGGAGCACGCAGTGCCATTCTGGGACTCCCTGAACTGTAAAGTGCAGGCATATTATGCTGTTTTTCTGGACTGGCACTGTAGAGAAGAAGAAATGCTTGAAAAATGGCTTGCCCTCTCCTAATTGGGGTGTCTTCCACGGCTTGACCATTGGTAAGTGCGAAGTCTGTCCTCAGGTGCTCGCTCTCTGATGCTGTAGCTCTGTGGAAAAGTATACTGTGCTTCTCAAAGACTGTTCCCGTGACCTTTTTCTACTACTGATTTTTTTATAATGTGAAAATCCTTTGTAATAAAGAATGATTCTATTAATCGAGCAGTTCACACATTACCACCTAGACAAGTGACTTCCTGCACAAGGTTTTGGCAGAGGAAATCAATTGCCATGTGCCTATGGCTCCTCGAGGACCCGACTCTGGGCATCGTTACAGCAGAAGCCTCCGGGCTGATCTCACTGGTAATGACATACCTGTATCTGAACGATTGTCATGAACAAGAGAATCACACATCCCCATAGTAGAAAGCCTGTGTACATGATAGCTCCGAAGACCACTAGGCACACACTCCATTTCTCACCTTCCTCTCCCCAGTCTATGCTCATGCAAACCCGTATCAGTGACAGCAGCGTTCTGACCTGCAGTGGGTCCTATGAGGGTTTTGGGCATAACTTCACATGCACATCCAGTTTGTACCTTCAAAATTAATGTGGTTCTACTTACATTCACAGCATCCCTTCTTGGTTGCCTGTCTGTGGGGACCGGCTCTGGGAAGCCCTTTTGCTTCTAAAGCTGTACAAAATAAAGAATGACCTCTTTTCTTTCACATCCAGATACAAAGAATGTTTGCTTATGTGTGTGGGTGTGAGAGCAGCATTACAAGCCTGAGTTTAGGATGTTTTGGTCTCTGAGTTATACTGCTATTGGAAGGAGCATTGCCAGTTTCAATAAATGTTTTCTGAGCAGCCAGGTGCCTCTGTGCCATAAATACCTTGTCTGGAGGGCTCTGGGGGGAGCTGGGGAAATAACTGCACAGGAATGTGGCTACTGGCATCATGAAGCAGAAGGTGCAATTCAAAATGCTTCATCCTCTCTGAGCCCCATGCCCGCATCCTCTTTGAGGGTCATCAAAGAGGCCCTCCCTGCTCTGCACTGATATCAGTGGATAAAGTAGACAGGATGTTTTAGACTAAGGTTCACAAAATGTACTCCTTAGATCATTTCCGCTGAACCAGCAGGGGTATCTGTTACAAACCATATTTCTTTTGCCCCAGACTACATGAATCAGAATAGTTATGGGTAGGGCTTGAGAATCTCTACTTCAAATAGTTTTCTTTTAAATTTTATTTATTTTCTAGAGAGAGAGGAAGGGAGGGAGAAAGGGAGAGAAACACTGATGTGAGAGAGGAACATGGTTTGGTTGCTTCTTTTACGTGCCCCAACCAGGGACCAAACCTGCAACCCAGGCATGTGGCCTGACCAGGAATTGAATTCATGACCTTTTGTTTTGCAGGATGACACCCAACCAGCTGAGCCATCCTGGTCAGGGCCAAAAAGTTTTTTATTTTTTGTATGTAAATATTGGGAGTTATTGGCCCATGTGTACACTTAATGGAGAAAAGTTCATGTTTCCTTTATATTTATCATTCTGACTCCCACTTTGTATGGTTAACAGGACCTAACTGTAATTGTCCCTGTTTTGCACCCAGCAGTATGTAAATATTTCTTAAAGGTTGAGTTTTCCAAGATATCTTTAATCATGTTCTTTCCTCCATGGCTGCCTCTGATTGATCATAATTTTCATCTTTCTGGAGCTACAGCTCAGCTTTAAAAATGCAACACTGATACCCTTGCTGCTGTCAGCCACCATAGGGGCTGTCAGAGAGCTCGCCTGGGCTTCAGGGTGATATGGTCCATCCACTGCTTTCCTGCCGGAGAATTAACTGGGAATTAATGTGACTCCCCTTCCAGTATAGGCGACTTGTAGCATTGCATGGGGTTGTGTGTCAAGTTGCTGTCATCCCTGGTAAGAGTGTAATTCTGATTAGTTTAGGGTTTGAAGACCGTTTCAAAACAAAAAATGGCCACACATTCTTTGAGAGGTGGGGTTCCCTTATATCTGGGCAGGCTCTGTCATGCTTTCTGTGATCCCATGTGGCGAGGCGCTTCCCCACTGAACTGTCCAGTGTAAGAGTGAAAGCTCTGTGGACCCACCAGACCAGGTCACTCTCAGCTGGTACTGCAGAAGGACACCAGTCAAGCCCTCGCGGGCACATGAACTACCTGGCCTAGTGCTGCCTGAATTGCTGACCCACAGAATCGTGAGAGATAATAAAAAGGTTGTTGTTACAAGCCACTACATTTAGGGGATGTTTGCTCTTGAGAATAGATTGCTGTTGAGTGGGGAAGGGGAGTTTGTTTTTACCTCAGGAGGGAGTTCATCAGACAACCGGCAGTAATATTGGTAACAATAACCTAATGCAATAAAACACCCACACAATGCTTGCTGGGAGAACATATGTGATGGAAAACATATGTTTTACCTAATGAATTCAGAGCAGTTGAAGGATTCTTCTTGATTTATAAAACAACATACTTCACAGTATTTAGGAGGGAAATGAATATAAATTGAGCTGAATATATAATGGAGGAACCAGGCACTGAGGTATTAAACAGTTGCTTAAATTTTTACCACAGTTGGCCAGCAATGCATTCATACACAGAACTAGGTCTCACGGAGCATGGCGTTCTCACTCCTTCCCCTGCAGTTCACAGTGGCGAGTGTTTCCCCCGCACCTGGAACACACATGCAAGCTCTGGGACAGACATCATGAAATACTGCTTTCCCTTCTTACATATCATGTACTCTAAGATATTTTATTTATTGTCTTTTATAAAATGCTGGTCAAATATACTGAATACATTTCATGACCCATTAATGGATTATATCCTACAAGATGAAAAATACCGCACTAGACGCTAAGCTTCACAGAATCAGGGATTCTGTCCTGTTCACCACTGTCATGCACAAGTGCTTAGAAAATTCGGGTTTGTCGAAGGTGCCCCAGTATTTATGAATGAGTTTTAGGACAATACTTCCAGTTTATTAAAAGGAAAGCATATGTATCAATCACAATTGTGTAATGCTAATGTCAACTCTTACATCATTTTATATCTTTGAGTGTGACTTCTCTATTTTCTCACCTATAAAATGGAATTTGTGATATCTAATACTCAGGGGATAAAATGAGCCCACAAATATAAAACTTTTTTGAATTAAAGATATAACATTATAAATAAGAGATAAATGTATCTGTTACTTATGTACTTTGAAGTGTCTAAAGATATCACATAAATATTTCCCTTTGTTACTTTAATAACACTTCACTAATTTGGATTAATTAGACAAAAACTGGTGAAAAATTAGATCTAAATTTAGACTTTTAAAATAAATTATTTAAAATTTTATTGAGTAAGCAAACAGTTATAAAACGGGCTGGGTAGATGCCTACCTTGAAGTATCAATTGGGGTGTTAGCAGACTAGCATACTGAGTAAAGCTTAAACAGGTCATCTGTAGTCAAAGTACATTGTTTTTGTGTAATTGAATATTTCTGAAATTGTGAAGAGAGGCTTGGTTGGGGTAAAGTGTCCTTGCTATACCTTCAGAAATTTATTAATTCCTGTGTATGTATTAAAAGATGCCACCATTTCTAAATCACTGAGGTTTGGATGTATGATATTTTGAGCCATGTCTGTGGAAGACTTACAGATTTTGCTGAATTGTTGCAGTAACAACCAAGAGCTCTGAGCTATAAGCAAGATTTTATTTTACCAGGGGTAAATCTGCTACACAGGCTCAGCTAACCTTCCCTGTAAAGCTTATCAGGTACCAAGCCTCATGGGAATTTCCCCAGCTTGCATTCTGGGTGAGGTAGCATGATATAATAGTTTGGTGCATGGGGTTTGAAATTAGAAAAACCAGCTTCAAATTCTGATCTTGCCATGTTCAATATGTGTGACTCCAGGCAGATTTCTTTATCTTGAAGAGTTGTGAGCTTACAATGAGATACAGCAGGCACATACATATATGAAGTATTTAACATAAAGCCCAGCACATAGAAAACATTCAATAAATGCTAGTTCCTGTCAGGTGGTGGTATTATCGTTAGTAATTGCCACTTCTTTCTTGTTTGGACTAGCTAGCTGTTAGAGCTGGGCCTCTAGGAAAGAGATTTATTTGCTTAAGAAATAAGCAGGTTTCTTGAGGATCCAAGGAAAATCACAAGTTTTGCCATATTCTGATACTCAACCATGTGATACCTGGAAATAAAGTTGAAAACACAGGAATGTGCCAATAGCAGCTCTTAACCAAGGACCAGTGTATCGGGTGCATTACTGAACACGTACCAGTCATCAGTCTTCCCTTTGTTTTCTGGAGGAAGGGCTGCCCTCTTCAATTTTATACCTTGTCAGAGAAACTGGGGCACTAATGTGATTGCTCACTCTGTGATGCTGAGCTATTTTGAAGTATCCTTTCTAATTGACTTGAGGCAAAATTGTGAAGTAGTCATTTGTCTCTGTCACTCCAGTCCTTCCTCCTCCCCTGACACCACTCTCCCTTCCCCCTCATCCTTCTGTCAGTGAATTCCTCCTATTTCATATCACAGGTGAGCTGAAAAATGGCTTCAAAGGTTGTCCCTTTTAGGGAGAGTTGTGCTGTAGAGGATGCTGAAGAATTAAACAAATACTTTTCTAAGGATAGTGTTTCAGATATTGCAGGCCAGTTAGAGGAGAATTTTGGGGAGTTATCCTGGTAAGCCTTCAGTTCAAAGGGCCTTCTCAGCTGGTTCTCAGCTGAAAAAACATTGTGGCATTGAAATAGAGGAAAATCTATCACAGCATTTTCCAAGGTGCGGTCCATGGGATGTTAGTTGGTTTAACTATTATCAGATACTTTTAAGAGACTCTGCCAATAACAAAGTTATAAAGCTTTATTTGATGTAGAGATTCTCAAAACTTAACAGGCTCAGGTTAAAAGAGGTGCTTTGAACTTCTAAGGGGTATTTAGGACGTAGCATTTTTAATCTTATTTGATTATCTATCTCCCTCTTTTAATTTCTCGTGAAGCAACTTCAGCATTTATGTAACACAGAACATGCTTTACAGAGCCCAGTCTAGTCCACCCCTCTAGGACAATGAGTAAACGGGGGCAGGGAACAATAAGTAACGTGCTCACAGCTACCTATTGAGCTAACTGCAGAGTCAGGACCAGAAAGCAGACTCTCTGACCCTACAACATGCTCAAATTGTAGCAGATTTAATGTCTGTCTTCCCTGCTGGATAGGGTGCTGCCAAGCAGGACCTTTCACTCTTCCGCTCATCTCTGTATCCCTCGCACCTAGCACAGTACCTGGCACATAGTGCTTGAACCAGTACTTATTTAAATTAAATTGAGATTGTTCACGGGAATGAACACATGCTGTCTGTTCCTCTCTATGTCCACTCCTTCCCCTCCCAGCCTGCTCCCTACTACAATGCTATGTGTGAAGGTGTCAGGGCCAATTTCCATACTTACACTGAGAATACGTGGTCCCACTTCCGCTGACGCTGAACCTGTTGAGGTGTAGTCTGTGTGTAACCACATTCTTCTGGGGTTGGAACAGGACGATGTGCACCTTGGGTGCAAACAGACAGCCCAGGACCACGAAGCCACTTAGGCTAACGGATATGCACATGGTTGTTGTCTGCACCTACAAGAATAAATTACCTAGTTAAGTGTCTGGCTGCAAATTCTATCAGGAGGTCAGCTAAAGAGAGCACTGAAAAAAAGAACAAATTAAAAAACCCCAAATCATCCACAGTTCTGTTCTTATTATAGACAGACCAATGCAGCAATTATATTGGATCTTCCAAGTTTGAGATGTTTGTGGAAATGGTGCTTAGGATTTGTAAGCAAACACTATTTATGTTGGGTGCTCCTGAGTGCTTGCCAAGACTTCCACTGATTTTCATGTTTTGTTTGTTTTCTTCTTTATATTTGTATAAAGATATTTCTGCAGTCCTGGGTGGGTGGCTCAGTTGGTTGGAGCATCATCCTGTATACCACAAGGCTGCAGGTTCAATCCCCAGTCTGGACATGTACGGGAGGCAACCAATTGATGCTTTTTTTTTCTCTCTCTCCCCTCCTCTCTGTTTAAAATCAATAAGCATATCCTTTGGTGATGATTTTTTTTTAAAAGACATCTTTGCACCATCAGTGAATTCAGAACCTTAAATAGTAAAATGCTGATCTTCAATGATGAACTGATCAGATTGCTGATGGTATCAGTCAGTTTGGCTTGTTTGAGGTTCACTATATTAGGAACAAGTCCAGGCTTTTTACATTTTCTTAACTCTCATGCTGGGAACTCTGCCTATTAGATCCTGGTTTTCCTAGTCAATATTGGGGGACACTATCAACTTTCTTCTGGGGCACCTATTCTTTTAATTACTTCATTGTCATCTCTCTGGAATTTTGATACATCAGATACTCACTGTTTAATGTTTTTTGTTCTCTAGCCCTGACATATAAATTTCACTGTACTCCCATCCCTGACAGATAACTTTCACTTTCTTTCTCTTTGCTTCCCCTGAAAGTATACCTCAGGACTAGGCTTTATCATCTCTGCTTTTTATTCCCTTGCTGTTACTCTTCACCTCTGAGCTCATTGTTAGTCCTGGCTTCAGCTCTCACAGAATTTTTTTTGGAAAAGTCCCAAATTAGATTCTACATATTTCATCACTTTTTGTGCTGAAAAATGGAAATTAATGATTTCTTCTATAAGTTTCTACTCAGAGTAGCTATGGTAAACCCTAGAGTATTTTTAGATATCTTTTTTCTTTTTTCCCCAGACAATGCTATTACCAGAAAACAGAATTCCTTATAACTTTAAGTGTTCAACTTTCTTCTTTAATCAACAAAAGCTGAAGACTGAACAGTGAACTGGAGAAGCCACATAATTTTAGAAGGCTTCATTTTGCTTTTGATAAAGAAAAAATTCAGTTTGCACTTGTAGCATAATTCTGCAGACTCTAGTTTTTCTATCTTCTATCTATCTATCTATCTATCTATCTGTCTACCTATCTATCTATCTATCTATCTATCTGTCTATCTATCTATCATCTATCTATTTTTCCCCTCACCCTAGGGCATTTTTTCATTGCTTTCTAGAAAGAGAAAGGAAGGGAGAGAAGGAAACACTGATACAAGAGAGAAACATTGATTTACTGCCTTCCGCATGTACCCGGATGGGGATTGTTCTCTCCTGGACCAGGGATGGAACATGCAACTTGCTTATGTGCCCTAACTGGGAATCGAACCCGAAAACCTTTCTGTTATGGGAAGACACTCCAACCAACCAAGCCCCAATGGCCAGGGCTAGTTTTACTTTAAATCACAGGTGACAAACACAAGGCCCATGGTCTGAATCTGGCCCTCCACCTTGTTTTATCCTGCCTGGCACCTTGTTTCTACCCGGCTGCAGCCCTGAGCTTTCGCTTAACTATTAAGGAGTAGTTACATTTATACAGTCCTAAAATTACATTCAGCCCTTTGAAGGCAACTGTGAGGTTGATGTGGCCCCTGGTGAAAATGAGTTTGACATCTCTGCTTTAAGTGCTCAAAACATCTTTAGTATTTTAAAGCACTTGTCTCCCTTAACCAGTCCAGTGTCCTCCAACTTGGCCCTAAGTTGCAAGCTCTTTTCTCTTGTCAACTTCTTAGAAGAGACTCTACCATCCATGATGTGAAAGCCTTGATAAATCATATCTGTGTTATTTACAGTAAGTCCAATTCCTGGCATAACTTGTTTACATATATATGTGTGTGTTTGTGTGTATATATGTATATATGTATGATACATGTACATTATGATAGTAAAACTGTCCTCTTTCTGCCTTGGTTTTGGCTATGGAGCTAATATGAGAGATGACAGATATCAGAGTGAGCGTGAAATAAGTTCAAATGTACACATTTTTAAGGAAACCTTTTCCGAAATGTTTCTGTAAGACTTTACAAGGACAGAGAAGAGGCTTTTATGAGGGAAATATATTGAAAAAAGTTGTGCTGTGTGTCCTACACCTTTCAAACCATTGGTGGGGGATGGGGTGGGTGGGTTGTGCCTAGTTCATCACGTAAATGCTAGGGAGGATTTAGAGGTTTCTGGCCATTCACAGAAAGTTTGAAGTTTTTCTGCAGGGGGAGGATGCCCTCTGGCTCGGGGCCTGATTCCTGTCATAGAAATCTAGAAGGTGAGAAAAGCTAATTACCTTTGGAGCAGAGCACAGGGACTTGCTCCTTCACTGTAAGAATTTAGCAAAGCAAAGGACATGGGAGTGGTATTCGTGGACAAGAACTTGAGCCACACTGTAAACAGCCACCATGGGTAGGCCCGGGCTCAGGAGGAGCCTGGAGCTCTGCACAGGGAGAAATTGGAGGCCACGTGCAGAGCTGGTGTGCTGGGGCTGAGCCTAGGGCCACAAGAGGGAACTCAGACTAGAGAATTAATTACCAGCCAACTCACTCAAGGATCTGCAGGAGAAAGGGGATGGTGGGAAACTTGCGAAGATCACAGGAAAACACCCTTTAACCCCCTTCCAGGTATTCTGAGGATGTGTCTTTAACCACCGTGGACTTAGAGATCATAAAGCCGGCCAGCCACATAAGAACGGTCCTACTTCTTCCTTATTCCTCTTTAACCAGGGCTGAGAAGGAAATATCAACTGGTAGACTGGGGAGGGTGAACAGAAGAAAGGAGGGAACCACTACAAGCTCTCAGCCAGAGGCAGACCAGACCCCAGGGGAAAATGATATTTAATGGTAAGTTAAGATATGGCTTTGATAACTACATAGGATTAAGCATTTAAATGTCCCACTGGAAATGATAGTAAGACTGTACGTTACCTAAGAACACAAAACCTCATAGGCTTACCACAGTTGTGAGCATTTTCATCCATTGCTCTATCCTCAGCACCAGAATGGAAATCAGTAGCAAACATATTGACCAAGTTGAATGGCTAACCAAGCAATAATTAGTGATCTGCTTTATTGCCTATTAATGAGGAGCAATTGGGGAGGGGGCCCGGGGCTGAGAAACAGAAGGTGGTTTCTGCTAGAGCTGTTGTGTTTTTGTTCCCTCTCCTTGGGGGTGGGAGTAGACTAGGGTGAATTTCCTTCCCAATCTAATTTAGGTCTGCCCAATCTAACAACTAGCACTGCAAGTTTTCCTAGGTAGGCAGAAAGTTGTGCTTCCTTTCACATAACAGTTGCAGAGACATGCACCTACACTGAGCATCAAAAGAGGGACCTTCAGAGGAGGCAGAAACCAGGTGAATTATTTGAACTTTGGCTGGTTCCCTTTGGGAGATGAGGGGGCAGGGTGCATAATGCTTATTAAGGCAGACTGACAACAGCTGAGCTCTCTTCGGGCTCATCCCCCGCTGAGGTCTCTCATGCCAAATTTAGATCCATTGCAAGATGACAAGGTCTCAGTTTTTTGCAGCAGAACCTGGCTGCGAAAAAGATTTGGTGCTCCCTGTGAGATTTCTCTGAGACAGAAAAACACATCGAGAAACCGTAAATAAAGCACTGACTAGTATTTGGGCTCTTACTGACCTGGATTAGGTTTGAAATGCTGACAAAGGCGGCGCACTAAAGAATGAGAAACTGGTGCAGAGGAATCTAGATAAACCCTTGCAATCAGCCGCCCCACTGGAAAACTTCCCTAGCCCTTTCTTAACTCTGGGCAAGACCCTAAGAGATGTTATCCTGATGAGATAGCAAATGCCCTGGATTAAGATGGGCTCCTTTAAAAAATTGCTGCTGTGCAAGTCAAGCCCATGTCAGCTGAAGGGCACATAGCATGCGCCCAGGCAGAAGGCATCTGGCTCTGGCCATGGAGTCCAGGGGTCCTCAAAATTGAAATGAATAGTGGCAGTCATGTTGATCTCTCTATCCACGTTACAGATTTTGGTGCTCAGAAACAGCGGGCCTTCCTGTGGCTGAGCCATGAGTAGTTGCTGCCTAAACTGAAAGTCTGTGTGCCTTGCTTACTGGCACAGGACTGCTCTCTCTCCCATACAGTCTGAATCCTCCTGACTCTCCACTCTAATTTCAGCTGCTTTGAGGAGAAAGACGCTTAAGGATAGGACCAAGGTCTCCCCATTCCCGAGGGTGGCTGAAGTCCATACGCACCAGACCCGATATGCTGGGAGACTTTGGTGGGGGGGAAGAACTCCAATGTTTTGCTCTGTTGGTGACAGCCAAGTCAGCATCCGAGCCAGACCTGCTAGGGGCAAGGCAGGACTGAGGCTAGAATGAGGCAAGTGAGGCACTTGCTTGAAATACGGATTTATGGGGGCACCAAAAACTCTGTAATCATGACAAATATTTTATTGCAATATTTTAAAAATTAAACTTCATACTAGAGACCCATGATGAACACAGGACCAACATTTTCATTGAGGACAGGCTCGGTAACCATGCTGTGATGTGACATATTTAATTTAAGGCAAAAAGAAAAATTAGTGACACTGATCCTGTCCTGATCACTGCCTATGCAGGTGTCCCCTAGCCCGCTTGCATCACCTGGTAGAAACTGGGACTTGGGGAACCTACAAAAGTGCTGACCCTTTGGTTACAGTGACAGCTGTGAGTAATAGAGTCCTTTGTCTATGAATCAGGAGTCTCCAGTCTTCTATGGGCAACCCTGAAACTGTGGCAGGCTAACTTGTGAGATGGCAAGATGGGTCAAAACCCTTCACAGCTCTTGGCAGGCTCCCTGTCCACTGTTAGCATCCTACCGTCAGCTCTGACTGGAGCACAGCCACCTAACCAGTCTCCCCGCTGCTGTCTTTGCTTCCTGTCACATAGACACTGTCTTTAGAAGCTTCATTTCTTTTTTCTAAAATATGAGATCACCAAATGTGAGATTATCAAGCTCTTCTGCTTAAAATCTTTCAATGGTTTCTTTTTTCATATAGAATAAAATCTGTTCTTTTTGCAGTAGCCCATAAAGTCCAACATGATTTAGCTCCCCTGCCTACCTCTCATATAAAATCGTTCTTCTATTTGTTCATTAAACTGTGGCCATATGCACCCTTATTTTCTAAGACATTTTTACCTAGACATGTTTGTACTTGCTATTTCTTCTGTCTAGCACATAGAATTCCCATGCCTGGCTCCTTCCCAGTCTTTAGTGGAGTATTATGAAACAGGCACTACTTATTTGTTCTTTTTTATTGAATTTTTGGGGTGACATTGGTTAATAAAATTATATAAGTTTCAGGTGTACAATTCTATAATATTCTAATACATCATCTGTACACTGTATTTTGGTTTCCCCACCCCAATCAAGTTTTCTTTCATTGCCATCTATCCCTTTTTACCTTCCTCTACCTCCCCCTACTCCCCTTTCCCTCTGGTAATTGCCATACTGTTGTCTATGTCTATGAGTTATTATTATTTTTTTTGCTTAACCCCTTCACTTTTATAAAAAAGAATTTGAGATTCAGTATATTTTTAAAGTAGTCAACATGGGAAAATCAGTATTTGGACCTTGTCAAAATTTTGGAATCACTTCTGAAATCTCTGCCTACTGTAGGTAAAGTGCTTTAGCTGTCCCAAGCCCAGTAACAATCCAGTATCTTGATATCCAAAGGACAGTCCTTTGTTTAGCATTGTCTCCATCATCTGAGAGCTTGCTAGAAATCCAGACTCTTGGGTCTCATCCCTTCTTACTGAATCAAGATCTCCAGGCAAGTTATGTGCACATTAAAGTTGGCAAAGCTCTGCAGTAGCAAAGCCTCCTCTTCCTTCTGTCATAGTACTTACCCCTGTATGACTTAACCTGCATTTCTTATTTATTCATTATTTATTCTCTGCCTCTTCTTCCCAAACACTTACAGTCTTGTAAGTTATAAAAGAGGAGGACTTGTCTGTGTTGACAGTTTGTATCTTCAAGGCCCATAATGAGTGCTCAAATATATTTGAAAGGCATGAATGAACAAAACACTCAGTAGTTACTATTAATTATTTATTTTATGGGTAACTTCCAACCAAACATGGCCTCATTTTTATTTATACCATTTAAACTGTGTGTTAGATCCCTGGTGACTCAGTTTGATTCTTATACTCTTTGGGATGGTTTCCTTGTAACACAGAAAAAGATGGCCTGGATAGTTCTGGAAGATCCCTTCAATTTTCAGATTTTTACCCAAGTTCTTGCTTGCTTTGTCTTGGATGCCTATACTAGCTTCAATTAGCCCTGGTCATTCTAGACTCTGCTCTTCTAAATCCAGCTTCCATATCAAGGATAGATAAGCTTGTGGTGTAATGTGAAAGAAATGCATTTAGGTGTGAAAAACATGTCCTACTATTTCCTTACCTGAGCCACCTGGGAAATTAATTATCCTCTGAGTTTGTTTACTCTTCTCAGTGAATAATAAAATTTGCTTTCCAGGGTGCTGATGAGGATCAGTGACTAGCTCACGTATGCAAAGCATCTAGCAGAGTAAGATCTCAGAGTTGATCAGGAAAGTTTCCTCCCTTTCTTTTCCTCTTACCCTTTACATCTTGTCACTTTTTGCTTGAGCAAACAACCAACAAAGGAAAACAAGAAAAAAATTTAAAATGCAAGAACTCAAAGCCCTTAAAGACTATGTAGATGAATTCCTCTGCCTGGTATAATCTGACCAAGTTGCCAATTCTCATTAGTTTCTCACTAGATCCCCTGAACCCATTTTTCCAGTTGAGTATGGCCAGTATCACTGGGTTCTGCTTGGCCCATTTCTGTCTCACCTCAAGACTATTCCCTGCATGCCCTATACTCTCCAGCTACTGCAATTGCACTTGCTCACCAAGGTACAGGGTGAAATCCCACCTCTTCAAGGAGTATTCCTGGAAAGACCAAGCTTTTACTGATGCAATTTTTCTCTGAAACCTGTAGGCAGTTAAGAGATTGTATCACCAATTTAATTATAAACTCTTCTGTGTTAATCTTGAGTTCTTTCATGTTTGTTATGTTTTTCCCAGCTGGGATATATGATTTTTGAAGATTGGAATCATGCTTTATATTTATTTATAACTCACAATAGGTGGCAAAGTACTGAGTCATAAACCCTGCTGACTGTTTAATGCCCAAATTCCTTGTAGCTGCCTTCAAACTATTGGGTGGTATTTTTCTAATGCTGCTGCTTCTATCTGAGCCACAGGGTTTCTCTCTGGGAAATTTAAAATCTCATTCTGGAATTTCCAGAACAAAAGTCTTAAGTTACAACGTCTACAGGGTCTGTGCAGATTCATAAGGGAAGAGAGCCGGGTGTAAGAATTCACAGACTGGTGGGGGTGAGGGCCACAGCACTGCCAGTGCCCTGGCTTGAGGCGTAGACACTACTCAGACCTGGCTCATCATTGCACGTAGGAATTGAGTCTACTTGTATTACTTTGATTAGAGAAGCCAAGAATCTGGACATTTACATAACATTTCTCAATGTTCTAACTTTGAAAAATATTTCAAAGAATTTCAAAATAGTGCAGGCCCAACTGAAGACATCTGTGCAACCATAAGACCTGGTGATTCATTAGAGCAGAGGTTTTCAGTCTTGGCTGCAAATGAGAGCCACTTGGGAGGCCTTGAGAAAGCCCGATGTCTAGCCTGCAGATCAGCCAACTAAACAACTAAATCGGAACCTCTCGGGATGTGCCTCAGGTAGCAATATATATATTTTTAAAGCACACAGTTGATTCAACGTGTAGCCCAACTTGAAAACCACTGTGTTGGAGGCTCCAGTCTACCTTCTCATTTCCTTTGAACATTTAGGATTGGCATTATTTGTAAGGAAGAACTGAGGCCGCTGATGACTTCACTGTGACTGGATTGCCTTAGTTAGTGTGGAACTTAAAACACTCAACCCAGCAACTTCTGCCCTGTTGGCCTAAGGGCTTCTGCCACGTGGTGAAACTTCTGGTATCTTCAGCTAATTCCGTTTAATCAGTTTATCTACATTGCCATCAGGTTAAAGGAAAAGAGTCATTTTTGTGTGTGTGTTTTAGAAATAAATGTTAATTCATTCAATAACATTAAATTTTTATAATGCTATTTGTTTATTCTCAGGAGTGTTTTCTGCTCTGTTTGTCAATATTTGTCAGTATTTTTTTTGAGAATTAAGTTTCATATATCCAGGATAAAATAATTAATATTGTAACTATTTTGTAGTCCCAATAACCCAAATCATGTCTGCTAAGTGTGGTTTCCTAAGAACTTAAAAAAAAATCCTTAGAGATCTAGAGCTGTGATGTGCACCTGAAGACAAAAGATGAAAATGGGGACATTACAGTGCAAGAAGCATGACCCTGTATTTTAATCCACACTCTAAAGCTTCACACTCCCCTGTGGCTCACATAATCTGACCTTTGATTTTGCTGTTTCAATTCTGTTTTCTTTTATGACAATTTGCAAATTTTTAAACAGGTAGTCTTAAAAACCCTGACATTACCCCAGCATTGAACTTATGTTCTTTAATTTTCTTGCTCTTGCTTCAGTGTAGTCCATAGGTTTCGGTCACATGGCTGTGAATTTAGTAGACTAGATACATTAGTATTCCCAGTCTCTTGATCTCATCCTTTAAAGAGTTTTGTCATTTTTGGAGCTGCAATGTTCCAAGATTTTGGTGATGTAGGGGTTGCTGATAAACAGAAGATTTGGGGACAGTTAACAGCCTGCAGAGGACTTCATTTTGTGAAACCATGGTGCAGTAGGGAAACCATGATGCTTCTGAAAAACTGTCATCTGTGACAACTTGAGAAGTCTAGAGAATAAAATCCAATTGCCTCAAGAGAAAAAATTCTTATATTTACTCATTGGAATATATTAAAATCAGAATTATAAGTGTAAAACAACTGATAGATGGTTTCAACGATTTGAGAAATTATGATGGAGTGATGATATTTCTTTCAGAGAAGATGGTAATTATATTGAAACCCAGAAATTGTGAACTATATATTACTAAAGACTATATGAATAATGACTTAATTAGGTTACTTGGATATATACAGTAAAAATTATAACTAGTTCAAGGAATATATATACTCCTTATGTCTACAGGAACTAAAATTATAGAAAAGGTATAAAAACTAACATTGTATTTTAATGTGTTTTAGAGAAGTAATGGTGCTTATTTGAAGCTTAAGTGAAAATTTTTAGATCTTTAAACTGATCCTGGCTTAATGTTATAAACCCATTTTAATTTATATATCCATCTGTGGTAGCCAGGTGCTCTTGTTTCTCATTTGAAGTAGCCTCAAGGCTTTTAGTGGTTTAAGTCTTATTTTCTTATCATTCATTTTCTAAATTTAATTAAAAGTTTTAGGGGTATGTGTATGTATTACATTTTCTCCCACTAGATTATAGTTTGTTTGAATGACCATGCATTTACATTTATCTTTCACTCTGTGCCTAGCACAATGCTTTGCACATAGTAGGCACTAATTAAATGCTTTTAGAACACTGTGAATTAATTTCCATATATAATATGGTGGTTCATCATAACATTAGTAATTACCTACCTAGTTGCTGAGCTGAAATGAAAGGAATCATTTTAAATCCTTCAAAACAAAACATTGGCAGGATAAAAAAAGAAGGAAACGAAGAAAGCATTAAAAAACTTACTCTGTAGTCACTTGATGTCACATAAAATATAGGGAGAAAGGCCAGCCAGATGATGCATGTGGTATACATGGTAAAACCAATGAACTTGGCTTCATTGAAATTTTCTGGGCACTTCCGCGTTTTGAAGGCATACACAGTGCATAAGATCACCAGGACCACATCGTAGGTGAGTGAGATCAGCATGCTGGCATCTCTGACGTTGCATTTTAAGATGACCGTTTCCCGCTTCTCTGGAATGGTGTACCTCCTGGTGCCTGGAGCCTCCAGGATGAGCCACACAGACACCACCACAATTTGCACCAGTATCAGACCCAGGCAGATGAAAACCTGAGAACTTGGGCTGATGAATTTTGGCCTCTGAGCGCCATTCTTTACCCCATCAAAGATGCGGGCAATGCAGTTTGTTTTGGTCAGCAGGGCTGAGTAACAGATAGCAAAGGATGTCCCCAGTCCCAGTCGGCGCAATGCGCAGATGACTGGTGACGGCTTGGCAATGAAGAAAAATGTCATGCAATAGGATAGGCCAACCCCAAACAACAAGATGTAGCAGAGCTCTCGGCCTGAGGCTTTGACCAAGGGTGTGTTGTTGTGCTTGATAAAAACAGTCACAACCACGCATGTGCATGCAAAACCCAGGCAGGCGATGGTGACTGGACCAATGGCCCAGGCATCTTCCCACCTGATGTAGTCCTCAGGAAGGTCAAAGCAGCCAGATAGGTCTGCAGTGGGCCACTGCCCGAGGCCGCAGCCCATACAGGTAAACTCATCAGCCAGGTATTCGTAGGGCTCGCAGGGGATGCAGATCCAGCAGCAGACATCCCCTGGTTGCATATTCTTCATTTCGTTGGGGGCACAGGGGTCACTGCACTGGGAAGTGGGGACTGAGTTTCGAGACCAGTGGATAGAGTCGACGTCTAGCGATAAGGTTTCCGCCCAGTGACCCACCTTCAAGTAGGAATACTTGCCACCCACGTGCTGGAAATTGAACACGTTGTATCGTCCCATTCCATCTCCAAAAGCGTCAAACTTGACAATGCTATCTGCATCTTGATTTGGGTTGAAGGGAGCTGTGACATGTAGAGTGAAAGAAAGAAAGAAGAGAAAAAGAACGTTGTTTAGGTGTCTTAGGCATAATCAGTCAATTACTTTGTCATACACTTAGCAGAACTGAAATAACAGGGAATGGGGATTCCAAGGCCAAAACAATGTAACAATTACCATTGAATTTACACATCAAAAGCTACTTGAGTACTTACACATTCATAAATTCCTCTACTGAATGTTCCTCGGTGCCTCCTGTGTGCCAAGTGCCGGCAATGACCATGAGCACAGTGCCACATGAGCTCTCAAAGGAGCTCATTGTGCAGCAGGAGCACTGTTCTCTGTTTTCTGTAAATACCCATTTCTTGAAAGATTTCACAATAAGAATTGGACAGAACTTTGTATCTCATCTTATTACATATTTACTTATGTATAGCCACTTAAATATCTTCATGAAAATATAGAATTAATAAAATTTTTCTTCTTCAAAATGAAAAAATCCTTATGACTGTATGGTCTGCTTCTCTTAAATGGTTCAGGTGAATCAATGAGAACACTAACACTGTCATGTCTGGAGTGTTCATTCTCACTGCACATGTGTCTATGGACACACGCTCCTGTCCGCGTGAATATCGTTAGGGCACTAACAGTATGAAGAAGGTAGTAACTATGTTTTACAGTTTGTTCCTAACAGTAGAGGGTCAGTAGCCCTCAGTCAAGCGATCTGCTCCCGACCCTGTCCCTTTCTTACAGCTCTCTGTGAGTTTTGAAGCAGCAGCTCTCTAGGCATCTATGTTTCTTCTGTTCTAGCTGCTGCTCTTTATGTCTCTCTTGCCAATACCTGCTGCCCCTGTGATCACCGACTGGTTTTACGTTACCTACTCTGAACTATTGTGCACATACTATTTCCCACTGCCAAACTATACGCTTTCAGTGGATGTGGAAGAGTGCCGCTTATGACATGATGTGTAGACAAATTGTATTAGTCAGAGTAGCCTTGCCTGTATCGATAAATAGACCCCAAATTTTTAATGACTCAAACACAATGGAATTTTATGTCTGTCTCATGCAGCAATCTAAGGCCCGTGTCAGTGGGTGTCTCTCTTCCATATGGTGATTCAGGAACCCAGGTTCCTCACATGTTGAAGCTGTACCCATTTCTAGAGCCTCTTCTCCATCGGTGTCTATCCAGGGGAAAAAGAAGGAGAATGTGAGGCAGGTATACCTATTTCTAATGTGCCCGACCACGACCCTACTGTGACACGAGAAAGTGGAATTTGGAGGACACTGCAATTTCTTCCACCGCAGGTATTTGCTGTCTCTGTGGCCTCCCCCGAGCTCTGATCCACCACTTCTGGGGCTCATACTGTTTCACTGAGTGGGAACATTGTAGTCTTCTTGGGCCCAGTAATTTTATGAAGGAAAAGCATCCCTCAATGAGTTACTTGGGTTCTTGGTGAAATTAAACTTCACATTTTACCAAATAGCCCTCTGCTGCTTAGGACCCATAGGTGTCCCTAGAAGGCTGGGTTGGGTGGTTTACAGTAATATTCTAGACCCTGTATAAGGTCTATTAGTAAATGTAGTCCAATATGCCACATTTACTCCTCACTTATTATAATTTTTTCCTAGCAATCTTGTTATCTCACCTGCCATTTGTCTTTACTAACCTTCACCTAGCTTTCTGTCAAATTCACCAAACCCATCACATATGTCTGTGTGTGTCTGTACTCAAGCTCATAGTGAGACAGAATGATGTAGTGGATGAGCTCATGGTTTTGGGTTTAATGAATTGTGTGTGATTCTCATCTGTGTCTTTTAATAGTCATATGTCCTTAAGCAAATTAAACTTTTCAACTCTGTTACTTAATCTGTAAATTATAATATAAATGAAAATTGTAAAGCAATATAAAACTACTAATTGATCATTTTCTCATTTATGACACTTGCCAAATATTAAATTGCATGATGTTCAGTTCTCTGTTATTTGCTGTTTCTCTTGATCTATTTCCACCTTGGGATGATCTTTCTACAGCTACACCAGTTTGTCACTGTGCTTTAATATCTGCTAGGATGAGTGAACATGGCAGTTAAAACATTATTGCTATATTTTCAGGAGTAGGAGTCAACATGAGAATTCTGATGTCATGCAAAACTAAATTTATTTAGTCTATGTTTGCAAAATTTTCATTAAAGTTTTATGGACTCTTTGCATGTTACAAATAAGTAAAATGTTGAATATTTGAACATACTTTACATCAAGTGTAAGACCTTCAGATGTATTATTATTTTACTCTACACAAGCAATCTCCACCAATGTTTAGCTGATGTGATTAGATTTTCAGGAAAGTATTTGTGAAAGAAGTATGTTTTCTATCTTTCATTGAAATGTTTCACAGCTATTCTTGAATGTATAGTTCCTTAAAAGTAATATATATATTTTTTAAAGTAATATATTTAACAGGTAAGAAAACTGATTGTTTTGGGTGTTCTGAGCTGGAGAAGGGTTATTGGTGAGACTGTTGGTATGTGAGCTAAATAACAGCATAAACACCTCAGATGTGAAATATTCCTTTTATAAACCTTTTCTGGAAATCATCTAATATCACCAACTGAGTATCAGGGGATTCTGGTTGCCTAGTTAAGAATAACAAAGTTAATAACACATCTGAGGTTATTACACCTGATGTAAAATGTGTTAAATATTTAACATCTTACTTATTTGTAACATATAAAAGGGACCCCTAAATTTTAATGCAGTTTTTCTAAGCATAGAATAAACAGTTAGTTCGATATAACAAAATAATTCTGATATTGATTCCTACTCCTAAAAATATAATAATAATGTTTCAATTTGCATTTTTTCTTAATTATTTGAAAATATTGAGCATTAATAAATTTTTTGAAGATCCTAAGTAAGGACCTTAGCTTTGGCTCTTTTACATGATATTGACACAATTTATTATGAAACTATTTTAAAACAGAAGGGCAAAATATAGTGAGACTCTTTTATTAGTTTTTTTCCTCCATATCTTTTCATTTTGAAAAATTTCAAACCTACAGAAATGATGAAAGACAAGTATTTGAACATGATAGCATTGGAATCACCTAGAATTAACTTTTAACATTTTGTCACATTTTCTTGATCTTTCTCTTTTTTTGCTAAAATACTGGCTATGAAATATTTGTGACTTGCTATTAAAAGTATAAAAATGTGAATATATAGAGTTGGAAAACTATGTTGAAAGGGCCAAAATCTGCCTGTTGCTTATTTTGCAAATGAAGTTTTATTGGAACACAGCCTTACTGTTAACACATTACCTATGGCTACTTTTCTACTACAAGAGTTGAGCATTTGCAGTAGGATTGTATAGCCCTAAAATATTTACTATATCACGTGTTCCATAAAAAGTTCATGCATTCTTGAAACAGAACCAAGGGAACTCATACACAGCACTTTAGAGCATACAATTTGGTATTATAATTAGATATTTGCATATTTATGACCCAGAAATCACATTGTTATGCATATACCCTATGCGTAACAAATTTTTGCACATGTGTACCAAAAACACATAGATGACTGTTGTTAGTACTGTGTAAAAGAGGGAAACAACTTCAATTTCCAACAGTATTCAAAAATCATTTTGTGGATTATTCAGAATTTTATATTGTTGTGAAATTAAACTAACAAAAGTCATAGAAAAGAAGGTGAATGTGTTTTAGGAACAATATTATGTGAAAAGACTATATGATTCTACTTGTATAAAGTTCTAAGGTGAACAAAACTAAACAAATCATTTGGAAATACAGAAGTACTTGATGTACTTGAAAAAAATGAATAATGACGACAAAATTCAGGATATTGCATAGGAGATGGATGCAGAGGGATGGCTTAAGGAAGACCACAAAGATGGATACCGATTCATTATATTCTGTATCTTGTTTGGATGGAGTGGTTTTCATAGAATATTTTTTTTTATTGTGCTTCATAAATTGTTTGTGTTAAGAATATTCTTTGTATGACTTAGCATTACATAATAACAATACTACAAAATTAAAATTTGAGGCCAGACTATTCCAAACACAAATAAAATGTATTAATTAATCCTGTCATTCTAAGGGACTAACCCTGCAAGGTTTTTTTCTCCTCTTATGTTTGGGGATTGGGGGTATAGTTATCATCAATTGCTTTTATTGATATAATGAATTGCTAAGAGATTTGCTAAGATATACTGGAAAAGTAGTTTACATACAAATTATAATCAGAATGTAAATACTCCACTCAAACAGCATAAGGGCAATGAAAAAACTCAGGATAAATTTAACAAAAATATGTGAAAGACCTATATGAACACCAATGAAAGACAGAAAAGAATGCTAGAAGAAATGAAAAGACATATCAGGTTCTTAGATAGGATTCAATTCTCTCTTAGTGATTTTAGTAGTAATAATATATAAATAACAAATTTCAATAAAAATATCAACAAAAAAACGCCTAAACTAGTTGTTCCCAAAACTCATCTGGAAAAATAAATCAGTGAGGCTGGCCAGGAACAACAAGAGCAATGAGGGGGCACTCATACTACCAGACATTAATAATATATGTTACAAAGCTGCAATCATTAAAGCGACATGATACTGACTGATGAATACATGGAAAAGCCAATGCAGATATATGAGATATCCATAAATAGGTCCAAACCTTGCTAGAATTTTGTATATGGTGCCCAGTGTGGTCAATTTGGGATCCATTTGAATATAACCTCCAGAAGAATTAGATAGTAAATCAATGTTGATTTAAGTGACTAAGTTTGTGATGATTTTTACAAAGGTGATATAAAACTAATACACAGAAGAAAGCTATTTAGTATTTGTACATGTGTTTTGGTAATGAGACTTTCATGAGGTTAAATGTCCCTCTCAGTGCTGGTAGGTAGTTAAGATGGTATGCTTTCAATGAAGGGAAACTGGACAAAATTTTTCAAAATTACAAATGCATTAAATTTGACTTTACAACTCCAGTTTGTGGAATGTAGCCTAAAAATATACCTGCATATGTATGAAATGAGGTTTTTACATGTTGTTTATTATTTTACCATGTTGTGAGTTATTGATAATAGAAAAAAATTGGAAATAATCAGTAATGAATAAAATGGAATACTATACAGCTATGAAAAAATGAGGAAATAGTCTGTATGCCTCATGTCATAAAGCTATGAAAAAATCTAAAAGTCACATTGTTATGTGTAAAAAAGTGAGATGTAATACAATACATTTAATATAGCATTTAATATGTTATCTTTTATGTAAATTGGAAAAATAGAAGAATCTATCATTTTTTCTTTTATGTGCATAAGGGAATTCTGGAAGAATACCTAAGAGTAGTAGTTACCAATGAGCAAGAGATGGGAAATGAGCAGATTCATGGAAAAATTGGGAGAAAAAAATTTACTGAATTCTTTTATATACTTTTTGCATTTGAAGCATGTGAATGTATTACTTATTCAAAACATAATAATGAAAAAGGAAAACATAAATTGACAATTAAGGATTACCAGACATTTAAGTAACCTTCCAACCTGAAAGAGAGTGACTGAAGCAACCAGAGAAAGAAACCTGAAGTAATTAGAGACAACGCAGGGAGCAAAACAAAAGCTTCAGAACAGTGGTGTGCTCAGAGAGATGAGAGCAGATGTCACATGTATGAAGTAGGTGCAGTACATGTTCAAAAAGGAGCATTCAGAGAACAAGGATGAACTTTTGGAAATGAAGTAGGAGAAAGAAAAGTTCACTATAGGGATTGAAAGATAAATTTGAGAAAATTCTCAGTTTGACAAAATGCTAAGATGGAAAATAGAAAATAAAATGAGAAAATTAGAGAATATTCTGTGAAACTTTAACATTCAATCCAGAGGAGTTCCAGAAGGACAGAACGAGAAAATAGAGGGAGAACATTATCAAAAGAGTCAAAGTGGATGCACTTTGCCTAAGAAAGGGCGAAGAGAGAGCCTGTTGCTCTTTTTTACAAGCTTGTTGAATTCATGTAAAAATTACATATGTGTACTATTTCGTTAGAAGTAAAAAAATTATAAAGTTTAAGAATGTTAGGAATAATTGAGCAAGGTCAGGCAGAACAAAGGAAATTATGAAAACATACTGCTGCAATTACAAGTGCTTGATAAGCAGATGGTGAACAAAGAGTACTTTTGGTAGAATCGTGATTTTTTTTTTAAAGATTTTATTTATTTATTTTTAGGGAGGGAAGGGAGGGAGATAGGGATAGAGATAGAGATAGAGAGATAGAGAGAAACATCAATGTGCGGTTGCTGGGGGTTATGGCCTGCAACCCAGGAATGTACCCTGGATGGGAATCGAACCTGGGACACTTTGGTTCCCAGCCCACGCTCAATCCACTGAGCTACGCCAGCCAGGGCTAGAATTGTGATTTTTAATGTAAGTTTACCTTTAACTAAATTTGTTTTGTTAAATATCTATCAAAGTATGGTGTAGTGTCTAAATCATTTAGATGCATAAGACACATTAAAGTGATACTTCAAATAAGTGCATTATAAATTCTAAACGGAGATCCATCGTCAGTGGGAGTGCCCTGGTCTTCAGCGTGGGAATACATGGCTGCTGTGTCTGGACTAGAATGAAAAACAATGAAAGGAGAACCTAGAAGAGAACGGTAAACCGCGTCTGTGAGATATTCCACATGTGAGAATGAAGCTGTTTCGGAATGGTTATTTCAAGTATGACTGGGCTGGGTAGTGACGAGGCAGGAAGGAAAACCAATGTTTTTCTCAGGCACTGCTGGAGTGACTTCAAGTGGCAGAGAAGCTCAAAGCCCTAGGGGCTTGATCCTGTCCCATTCCCAATATATGCAGAGTTACCTGTAAGTCAAATGGCTCACCTGGGAAATAGTTACAGTCCAGTGAACTGGCACCATGGTTCTTTGGAGATCAGTTTTTCCTCAGACTAAGGAAACCCTGGGGAGTTCTCATTTCTTGAGTTGAGTCTCACCAAGGGAGCGAGTATCATGTGAGATAGAAAAAACAAACCACTTCACCCTTTGTTGTTGCAGCAGCATGAAAAACCCCAAACTAAAGGGAGAAGAAAGAACTGGAAAGATGGTGGATTTTTTTTTTCAAAAGGATTTATAACCTTCTGCAGAATCTAATTCAAGCCCCTCATTATACTGGGTCCTCAAAATCAGGTCCCTGCTTTTCAGAAGGAGCCTGATGTGGCTTCAAGTCAGATGGACGGTTTCTCAATTTACCTCATCATCCAGTATGTTCTGACCCCAGCTTCAAATGGATTTATTTGAGAAATTTAATATCTAGATGACCAGCCTTCCTAGGGCCCACTTGGTAGAGGTGAGGCGAGTCTATGCCTTACAGATATCACAGGTCAAGAGCAAGAGAAAATTAAATTGGCTCTTTATTTTTTCTCCTCTAAGACAGAAGTCCAATTAAGGTAAGACAATAATGGGATTGTTAACAGCCTTTCAGTAATGGGAATGTAACAGCCACTGCCTGGGTTCACATTCATAAATACTAATGAAGATTGCAAAAGCTACGAACAGCAATATGGCTCCAACCAGGAATTTGCAACCAGGCCCTTGCTGAGGTTTCTATGAACTACTTTGATGAATTGGAATCAAGACATAAATGAGGAGACAGAAAATGGCATCTCTCTCAACAGATCTTTTAGAGGTCAAGAGGTAAAGACATCAAAATCCTTTGATTAGAGCAAACAAAATTTTTTTATAAACATCATACAGCAGAGAGAGATAAAAGAATAAGAATGGATCCTTGGCTATCAGTAATTATTTTACCTACCAATTAGGATCACAATTGCTGGTGCATTTCCACAGTTATTTACCAACAATTGGGGCAAAGGACAACCTAGTAGTCCTTGGATTCTGAGTCTCACCTATGAGAAATGCTTGATAATTAGCAAAGGTATAGAGTGAAAGTGAATATTTGAGAAAAGCTATTCAAAGAGGATGGCTTAAAAAAAACAAAACAAAACCCAGCATTATGACTTCTGAAAAGAACTCTCTTTAGTTCTGAAAATTTAGCTTTGGCTAATTTATCTAGTGCTTCATTATATATTTTATTTGTTTCCCTATGTAGATTCTACATATTATTGCTGAAACTTTCAGCACTCGAGGCAGCTCTGAAGGGAACAATTTACTCTCAGAATGATGAACATAGGGGCAAGGCACTGACAAAAACAGTAGTGAGAAAAAGTGAAATTCTGATTCCCTCCACCCCCCTCCCCCCCAATTCAGGGGTAAGGCTTGGGGCCCTGCTTTGCCTACTTTATTTATTGTAGCTAGAAGTGTCATGGCAGCCACTGGATCTTTGGTTAGGGACCCTCCTTAATGTGAGCTAATGCTGCTTCTGCACCATCTTCTACCCTCTCTCCCCAACTCCCCCCACCCCCACCGTTACATAACCTGCTGCTTTTTCTCACATTCTCTATGATGAACTTTAGATATTTAAAAACTTTTAATTGAAATACATACACAGAAAAAGGATAAAAATAAGTGACTTTTTATGATACGTACATACCCATGTAACATTACGGATGTTAAAAATGGAACATGATCAGTTCCCTTGTCCCTGTTCTTATTAACCCTTCCATCCTCCCCAAAGATAACCACCTTCATACCTGTTAGTACCAACCAGTTTTACTGATATTGAACTTTATATTAATATAACCATAAATATGCATTATTTTTGTACTAATATATTATGCTCAAAATTAACTCTGGTGAGATTCATTCCAGTACTGATGAGAAGCTATAGCTGGTTCATTTTTACTGATGCATAATATTTTATTATATGGATGTGTCATCTTTTTTTTTTTAGTCCTGTTTCTGTTATGGACATTTTTTTTTTCTCTCTTTAAGTCTGTAGACTTTATGAATAATGCTGCATCTTTAGCTGGGCTATCCTAGAAGCAAACCTCAAGACATAGATTTGAGTTCAAGAAGTTGATTTGGGCATTTATAGGGGAGTGGACAAGTAAGATATAGACGGGAGAGGGAATCCAATGCAGAGCGCATCAGTGAGCACAAGTGGTCTCATTCTCACTGGAGTACTTGGGGAGATGGCATAGAATGGAAGCTGGGATATAAAATGCCAGCTTATTCACTAGCTTGGAAGGGACAGCTCTTATTTATCATTGGCTGATAGCTGCTCCAGAGGTGGTGACATCATGGCATTTCTGGCTGCTCTAGTGCAGGCAGAGCAAGCTCCTGTGGCCAGAGAGAGCTCCCTAGCAGAGAGTCATTGGCATGCATGAGAATAGCGCATGCTAAGGGGTTTTGGGTGAAGCACTGAGAGCGTCTCCTATCTGCTGCTATGACTATTCCTGTGACGGGTGCATTTCTGCTATGTGTACACACAGTAGTAAAACTACTATGTATGTGAATCCAGCTACTTTACTACTTTAATGTTGCTGCCTTTGAATTTTAGCCATTCATGTGAATCCAGTGGCTTTACTACTTTAATGTTGCTGCCTTTGTATTTTAGCCATTCTGGTGGAAATGTGCTAGCTCAAACATTGTGCCGTTAAGCAACCAGCTGTTCCACTGTGCTGACATAGTGTCCTATACATTTAATTTTAGGGACACAACTATCACATACCAAAAAAGTATCCACGGTGTGTTCATTTCTTTGCTAGATCCTAAGCCTCTCTAGGATGATATCTCATTTATCTTTGTATTCTCACCATTTAAGGCAATGCTGGACACATAGTAGGCATTCACTACTTGTTTTCTAAAGTGGTTGTTATAATACTTACTAGACTGAATAGCATCATTTCACAAATTAAAAAAATGTCAATAACAGTTATACTAAAGACCAATTAAATATCAATCTTAGGAAATGGGCCTTTGTACTTGTACTTTGATAGTTCATATTATTATGCAGCCCAGGTTAAAAACCACTGGTCTAGGCCCATGGTTCCACCAGACATGATTCTGCCCCTCAGAAAACACTTGGCAGTGTATAGAGACATTTTTAGTAGTCATGACTCAGGGTGGGGACCTCCACTGGCATCTAGTGGGTAAACAGAAGCTTGGGGTGCTGCTAATTATTCTGTAATGCACAGAACACACCCCCACAACAAACAGTTTTCCAGCCCAAAGTGTCAATAGTGCCAAGACCGAGAAACTGTGGTCTAGGGTAATAAAAGTTTGAATTTCTAGAAATATTTTGATAATCCCAAACTTCTTTATAAATCAAAACACCCATGCCAGGTGAATTCCTTATGGTGCTATCCTATTGAAGTTGTTATTACATAGTCATTTTTTCTCCCTATAGTAATTTCCAGCTTACATACTCCTTCAATATTCTCTTTCAAAACCCTCACTTTTTCATCTTCATCAACAGCTTTACTGAACCCTATTCCCACTTCACCACCTTCACCACAGACCCCATTTTATACAGAGCTCCATGGTTTTCCTTTTACTCACTTTTGCAAAATCAGTCAACTCAGCTGGGCATCTCCTCGCTGTCAATCACTTTCTAACAAAGAAGCACTTTCTCCTGTGTAGCAGGAGTGGGTGCCATGTCACACAGTCGTCACTTGATATTTGAGAGGGGTTAGTTCTAGGACCCCAGAGGATACCAAAACCTACAGGTGCTCAGGCCCTTGACGTTTTTAAAATGGCATAACATTTGCATATAAGCACTATGTGCACATAGGCTCTCACAAGGTACGCACGCCTACATGTCACTTCATTCACGTGAATTCAGTGGAACGCTTGGCACGTGGCAAATTTTTCGTTTTTGGAACATTCTGTGATTTTTTTTCCCCTGAATATTTTGCATCTGACATTGGTTGAATCAAAATGTGAAACTCATGGATATACACCCTTTTAGAGCAGACTCCCAGCAAGAATAGCTGTTTGTGGGGAGCATTAAGTGGGGTTTCTGTGGGAGTCTTCTCCTATCAATGTGATGTCTCCAGCACAAACCTAAGCACCCAGGAACACTGTGACTTGGCAACACTTACCAAAGGATTTTAAGTTTGTGAAAAGAAATTGTGAATTCTGAGGACAAATTTAATTTGTCCTCCTGTTTTTAAATGAATATTTCAAATAATAGAGCATACATTTTTTTTAAAAAGCAGGAAAAAAAAGGCTTTTATCAAAACTAAGTTGAATGGAAGTGCCCATCCCTGTCTTTAAAAAAGGCACACGCTTCCCATTGTTCTGCTCTTAAATCACTTCCCCTGCTGTGCTGCAGCTCTAAGTGCTGCAGGAGAGTGAACCGTGATGTGGACAGGAGGTGAAAATGACTGAGAAAATCCCTGTCAGAGAGGTTCTAGTAAGTCAGCAGTGCAAACTATTCAAAAGTGTGTTTGAAAAATGGTAGCAGAGCTAGTGTTCTGAAGGACATAATCGCAGTAACACAAATACTTAATAAAATGAGGTTTCCATTTTTTAAGCAAACAATACACTACTTTACATAAAAAGCAGAACAAGAATTTTATTCAGCCTCAAGCATGAACTTCCCAAAGATAAGTACAGCAGCTTAGCATGCAGTGACTGAAATTCTACCAGTGAAGCAAATTAATTTCTATTCTCTTGTCTTACACATGCATAGATGTGCACTTGACTCTCTGGGTAGTATCATGTATAGAGAATACAGGGGAAATAAATTACTTCTCCTCTCAGCATGCAGGTCTATTGTTAGGTTGTCATGGTTTTCCTAAGCCACTGTAGCATGGTATGGTCTTCTGTATTAACAGAGAAAGGCTGCTTTATTGAACCACAAGATTTTAACGGACCCTGTCATGTCATCAAGCACATCCACACATTGTTAAAAGAAATTCCAAACCTCATCTTCCTGAAAGAGTTTCTTTTCCACTAGAAATAATTAAGGTGACAATTCAAAGTAATAGCTTCAAATTTCTATCCTCAATTTGTGCCAACATTTCTAATTTTATTCTAAAAATAAGGGTTTTAATTGTATCATAAATCTGATTATTCTGTTCCTTCTTAGAAAATACTCCTGGAAATTGATGAATCTCAGAAGTCATTTAAGCTCATGTGAGTCTTACTTCTACTGTTCCTCCAATTGTGTTAAATTAATAAGGTAGATAAAATTAAGTTGGTGATAAAACCTTAATATAGCCTGTAAAAAGAAAAATTATACATAATTATATAACCTATGATATACATTATACAATAAACATTAATTATAGACTATATATTATATATGTATTGTATAGTATATTACACATTTAAATTGTTTTATATTAATAAATTACATATAGTATCACATGTTAATTACACATTATACATTAACATCATATATTAATGTATTAATACCATGTAATGTGTATTTATATAATATAGTTGACAATATATAGTTGTTGTGCTTAAGGGACATGTTAGGGTTCTATCACCAAATTAATATTACCTTTTTAAAAGTTATATATATGTGTATGATTTTCTTGCTTATATTCTCATATTTTCCATATGGTATTTTTACCAAAAAATCATGGGATAGGGGACTGCTAACATCTAGGACTTTATTCAAAGTCATCCTTGAAATCAATGGAGAAAGTGATTGCATTGGCTTATCAGCATTCAAGCACGTGTGTTCTAATGAAGTAGACAGGAGAGCCTCGGGACTCTTCTGCTCCTTTCCCTTTCCCCTTTTTTTTTCTCAGCATTCCTTCTTGTTCTCAATATCCAAGCTTCCTATGTAGCCCTAAGCAAAGCCAATTCCAGTTGAAGTACTAGATTCTGTTTTTGTTACCACTTTCAGGGATATTAATATTGAAACAGAGCATATAGTCAAGGGATAATATGAAAGGCCATCATGGATAAATTGCTGATGATGGAATTTGATACCTCTAGAGAAATAATTTTGGGCATAAGTTTTATCTAGCTCTCCTAAAA
This sequence comes from Phyllostomus discolor, assembly GCF_004126475.2. Classification (NCBI taxonomy): domain Eukaryota; kingdom Metazoa; phylum Chordata; class Mammalia; order Chiroptera; family Phyllostomidae; genus Phyllostomus; species Phyllostomus discolor. The sequence continues at coordinate 35,632,844 of NC_040912.2, forward strand.
TGATATCATTTGTGGTTTAGGCTTAGCTCCAAGAAAAGGGAATTTCTGCTCCTTAGTTTCCATCTATTCCCAATTTATTTTTCTCTTCCACAGAGAAGAATTTGCAGAGTCTAACTTTCACTGACTGGACTATTTTTCCCTAATTGGCAGTATTGCAGTAATTAACAGAGACGGGCAGATGCTCTCCTACTTCTGGTAGAGGGACCAACTTCTCAGGGCTAACCTTGGCCATCTTCATGCCCACCTTGGCACTTCCCGTCTCCAGGCTAAACAGACTGAGTGGCACTTGCCTAGCAGCTCTGACCCTGTTCCAGGCTCTCTGTTCCACGTGCAACAGGTGGGGAAGGAAAAGCTGCCACTCATTACACATATACATGGTATGGATGTTTGGATTAATAGGCTTGGAATCTGCTCTAGGGACTTAGCCATTAGATACGGGTTGTGGGAAACCAAAGTCTTTTTGGCTCCTGCCCAGTATTCTAGTTGTAATATCAGAGAAGGCTTGTACTGGGGAGGAGGTTGGAGGGAAGATCAGGCACTTGTGCAGTTAGTGATAAAAATAGAAATTAGTTTTCTTTTGGCTCTTGATTCTTATGTGTGTGTAGCCTAGGAAAAGGAAAGCAAAACGTAGGATTTGGTACTTAATACCATCCCAAAGTCCTGAAACTTCTGTAGAGCTAACCACTTTCTCTGTTAGTTCTAGCTTAATACATATCCTTTTTCATTTTCTTTTTTATTGTTGTTCAGTCACAGTTGTCCCCACTTCTCCCCATTACTCCCCCCTGCCCTACCCAACTCCACATCCCTCGTTCAGTCCCCCCACCCCGTTGTCTTTGTTCATTGGTCCTTTATAAATGATCCTTGACTTGACCTCTCCCCTTCTTTCCCCCATTATTCTCCTCTCCCCTCCCCACTGATCACTGTCAGTTTGTTCCTTATTTCCATGTCTCTGGTTCTATTTTGCTCGCTTGTTTGTTTTGTTGATTAGGTTCCACTTATAGGTGAGATCATATGGTATTTCTCTTTCACCACCTGGCTTATTTCACTTAGCATAATAGTCTCTAGTTCCATCCATGCTGTTGTGAAGGGTAGGGACTCCTTCTTCTGCTATGCAGTATTCCATTGTGTGAATGTACCACAGTTTTTTTATCTACTCATTTACTGATGGGCATTTAGGCTGTTTTCAGCACTTGGCTATTGTAAATTGTGGTGCTATGAACATAGGGGTGCATAGGTTCTCTTGAATAGCTTCTAACAGATCTTAAAGAAAAGAGCAGGAAGCAACAAAGGGGGAAATAAATCTCAATTATCCGGAAAATGATTTAATACCTGAATTCAAATTTCAAATGTTTGTTTTCTTTCAAATTGGAGTTATAGAGCAAATGCAGGGGCAGAGAAGAAAAAGGAGAAGCAAAAAAAAAAATAGAGGAAGCTGAGAGGCTGGAGGTGGGGGTGGAGAATACTGACTGATCCATCTTTGCCCCTGAACTGGATATTGGTTGCTGCTTTTATGCTAATTCTGGTTCTCATTACAATAAGTACAATATGAACAGCACCTCAAGCGACGTCTGGCATACAGGGAGTGCTATGTAATAAGGGTCATTATTATCACTATGGACCGTTGTGATAGCTTCTTAGGTGACTTTTCTGTGTCCATTCTTTCTCCCTTTGTTTTTGGTTCACATTCCTCTTAAAATCTCTTTAAGATACCACAACCACTATCACTCTATTACACGGAGGCCTAAATGGCTCTCCTGTTACATCTAGCAACATGGAAATGCTTTTTTTTGTTCTTTTAGTGTAAAAATAAATATTCTAAGGGAAAAGAGTTCTGTGATCAATTAATACACTGGATTAACAAAACTAAACAGGTTTCAGTACTGGATGTGTAGGTTAGTTCTTAGAGTATCTGATTTGTGAATTGCCTTGAGAATCATTCAGAGAATGATAGGGTATATAGCTTTCCCCCAAGTTTGAGACCACCAAATTCTGTTTTAATGTATTTGTTTTACTTAAGGATGCCTGATACCTTGTGTATTGGTGTCTTGGAACTCTGCACTGCAGGATAAAGGATCACCGTGAATTTCCAAGTCTTGCACAATGCCTTTGACTCTATCCCTTCACAGTCTACAGGAAACCTAACGGCCCCTTCCTCTCTGTCCATTTCCACCTGTGCAGCTTCACTCACATGGTTCCCTGTGCTTCATATGCATTTTCTTCCCGTAATACCTGTGAAGTCAGCACAAATATTGCATCTTTGCCCTTAGCTGTATTTCAGCTGAAAGGGTAAGTCCTACTGTGATCTCATGCATAGTGTTCCTTTTCTTTGGCACTTACCATCTTTTCGCACATAGCAATTTTTTTTCGGTATCACTCTTCCTTTATTATCTTATTATCATGATGTTGTAAGCTCCTTAAAGACAGAAGCCAAACTTTATCATCTTTTAGACAGCCATTGCAACCTGGGATCTACAGGCTAAATTCAACCTAAGAAATATGTTTTACTGTCTTCCACTGTGTTTTCAAAATATCTGAATTAGTGTCATTTATAAAAAAAGTGGAGAGAAAAATTTGGATTTCTTCATTTCATGAAACATAGGAATACCTGGCACCCTGGGATCTTAATTGCGTAATAGACACATTTGGTGGGAGTTCTGGTTTGGATGCTCCCTCCTGGATCCCACAAGCCCACTTGGTGATGTTTTTGAATTTCTACCCCTTAAACAATGTCTCACATAGAACAGGTTCTTGAAAAGCAGGTATTTTAAGCCAGGTATACTAACCTCACAAAGGAGAGAGAAAAATATCTTGTTAGTTAAAAAGAAAATTATAGATTTTTAAATATTTTCTTTTTAAAATGAGGAGAAGGGGGGAAAGCTGGTAGAGAATGCAAGGAAACAAGCGATGACTTGACCGTAAATGAACTCTCTTTGGGGGCCCCAGAGCCCACGTGCACACTTCCGCCTGGAAGAGTATGTTTCACTCTCAGTTGTTTATTTGCTCTGGTCCATTTTCTAGACCAACAGCTCTGTGAGGGCTGGGGCTGTGTCATGCATCACTGTCCTCTGTTCTGACTGACTGCCTGACTCAGAATCTCGGTTTCATCACTTACTGGTCACTTCGGTTATGTGTGTTCAGTGACCCATAGGATTCGGGAGAGTTAAATTGAGAGTATGTAGCACAGTGTCAAGCATATAGATATGCTTCAGAACTTTTGGCTTAATTATTAGAGTGTCTGCCTGCTGGTAAGTAGCCAATAAATGTTTGCAAAATGAATGAATTCATGAATGAATGATTGAGTGCCGACCATTGCATAGACACTGTATTGACAGCGAGCTGGTTTTCTGAGCCTTAGTTAAACAGTTTAGGTCTGTTCAAACAATTTCTATATGAACCACAGCAGTTTTTACATGGCAGACTTTATCTAAAATAGGCTAAAACCACCTATATGTTTGATATAATCTCTTTCTAGTTAAAAAGAGTCTTTGCTCTTTATTCCACCTCTTAACCATGGGATTTATTATCTGTAATATTGTCCTGATTTCCAGATTGCTAATGAATTCCCTGAACCCAGTCTTGCCTAATTACCCCTGTTGAGCTGGGTATCAACACACATACACTAGTAAGAAGCTAGAGGTAGTGAAGAAGTATTGGACTTCGTCTACAGGACAGAATTTTGGAAAAATGGAAGGACAACACTACAACATTGACCCTCTGCACCTTTAGGAACATCTTTGCCAGCGGCAGGCATTCAGGGATGTTGAAAGGTAAAGATCCTGGAAGGCTGAGAGCATTTCCTTTGGGAAGTTTGTGCTGGGCCGCAGAAGCACGGGCATGCTTTCCTGTCCCTGTTCTTTTCTCCCACAGAACCCTGTACAATTTTTGATAGCAGATATTTGTATCTAGTACTAAAATGTGTGTGCTGGAGGAATGAATAAAGGAACTAGAAAAAGATGAATGTGAGGCAGAGAGCAAGGAACATCCCCAAACATCAGCTGGTAAGTTGATAAAATTATCATAAACACATAAGGTAACAGCATATTATCATATGGTGCTATACCTCTGGTCATAGCACTCTGAAAGAACCTCAGGTTGACACTTCAAAGCTTTCATTAGAGAACTGAAAAACGCTTGGAAAGTGATGTAGATCATCTGCGTGGCTAAGGTACTCAATATATACTACCTGCTAAACTCATTTGAAAAAAACTCAATTTCAAATATTTGTTTCTGTTATTCACTTTAAAATAATGACTTGGAGACAAGGTCACATCTGCTCACCTCCCCACCCAGGCAGCAGCATTGAGCTCCTGCTGGAAAGTCCCAGAGTGCACCCTGTTATGTTGTCAGTGCCCGTCTGGCCTATTCCAGTCATGACAAGCCACACTCATAGCTACTTCTAGGCAAAATCCCTAGACATCTGAGTTTTGACTACCCAGTCTTTTTTCCCACAACATGCATACTCTCACTCTTTCCAGATGTTACGAGCCAGATACCTTCTTTACATCAACGCTTGCCCACAGAAAAAGGTGTGATTATTGGTTACAGAGACTTGGGGTATAAATTTAAATCCTGGTGAGAGTTTGCTTATAGGATAATTTGGTAAAAGCCTGCAGTCATACTGTAGAAGGTGAAAGCTTTGTTCTAGGTAATGAAATGGAATATGGTCATCTGGGAACAGACCATTTTTGGAAGGGCAGGAGAATGTCTTCAAGGGCAATAGGGATTGTCTCTTATCCTCAGGTTCACCTAGAAATTTAGCAGATGCCGTCCTTCTACAGCTACCTTCTCTTCCCACTTTCCTTTGATTTCAGACAACCTTCTGTGGAGTGCAAAGTGAAAAGGTTTCTTGTTTTGTTTTGTTTGCTTTGTTTTGTTTTTAACTATTTTCACTGTAGCAAGTGCTTTCCACTTCAAAACTAATGACACAGCTTTGGAAGGAGGTGGAGATGGCTTGTGATTTTGGCATTCAGAGGTTAGAGCATTATGCATTTTGGATCAAATGCCTCTGAATAATTGCACTGCAGAAATTGTGGTTTTGAGGCAAGTCCATTCTCTGGTTGCTGATCCTGGCCATTGTGATGTGTTTGTGCCCTGAGGTCTGCTGGGCAGCCTGGCATTAGCTTCGGCTCAGCCCCTCCATCTCTGATAGTTGCTGCTACAGTGGTCAGTTTTCAATGCTTTTCTTCAAACAGTTTCAAATTTGTCCTGGGAGCATTTCTTTTGTTGGCTTTAGGGCGTATGATTGTCCTTGATGCACCAAATGGTAACTCTTTTGAAGCACAAGCAATCAGCAGTAATGTTTTTAAGGCAGCAATTGGAATAAATTTAAAGTCTTTTTTTTTCAAAGCTTCTCTTGATAACATGTGATTTGAAAAGGAAGAAATTTGCAAAAACTTTGTTGTAAGAATAAAGGGGAAAGGTGGAAAACTAATTCCCCCCCCCCCCCAGATGTACTGCTTCCCACACAAGCATAAAGACACACAAACAATGACAGCTCTTACTTTCTTTTTTATTTTCATCCTATGAATTCAGCAAATAGCAGTGAAGTATCTCTGACTGTGATAATTGACGTGTAAAGTGTTCTTTCCAGTGGAGTCATTGGAGCTGTTCGAGCGGGCTCGGCAGGGTACAACATACAAGCGGGCACATCTTATAATCTGGAAGTCTGCGACAGATGCTTAGGGGTCACAGTGTGATGGCTGGGAGACAGTTAAGACTTCTTTTGCCCAGTTCAGAGTTCTAATCAGTGAGATGAGGATTCAGTGCTCAGAAGAGAAATTTACCAGTCAACAATATACATCTGCATGCCCAGGAAGAAGACACACAGCGTGCAGCATTGCTGGGCCAGGCCTTCCTCTTTTATTGCTAATTGTTGTGTTCAGTTTCTGGGATTTTAGGTGGTCCTGGGAAGTGACTAAGCCTGCAGGCATCTGCTAGACATTGAGACATTTGGCATATATACTGTTTCTTCTATTGAATGATAAATACCCTTGCTCTAGTCTACTGTATACCTTCTCAATAGTTCCTTCTTATAATCATATAAGTAGATAATCATAAATCATATTTATGCTTACTGCTGCAATACGCATCTATTTGAGTAGAGCTATGTATCTGCTCTTGTGCTTTATGTACATCATCTCATTTAATTGAGCTCAACAAAGAGGGTGCTTATTGACATTTGACAGATGGGGTGAACTAAGCATGAAAGAGATTAAGTCACATGATTAGTTAGTGAGAGATTCAGAACCAAACCCAGGTGTGTATGGCTCTGGCACTCATGTTTTTAACTGTGGTCTTTCCTAGCCTACTCTGGCACTTGGATCCCCCAGGCTGAACTGCATATTTGCCCATGGTGCTTCCACGAGCACTAAGTGAGCTTAGCTATTATAGTCATTTTCACACACTGATGTAGTTGTCTTGAGGGCAAAAACCATGTCTTATTCATCCTTAATATTTAGCATAGTATGAGGCATATAGTAAACATTTCAGCAATCGCTCATTAAATGAATAATTAGGAAGGAAATGCAAGGCTGGCCTTTCAGAAAAAATAAATGAACACCTTCACAATGTAATTTGAGGATTTCTGTGAATGGGTCATTTGCGAAGGAATTCATTTTTCTGTTGTCATCATGGAAAACAGTGATCCAGACTAGAAGGAGTCCTGGTCTGCAACATGAGGTAATGTCTAAGGAGGAAGGCCTGGTGTGTGTGTGTGTGTGTGTGTGTGTGTGTGTATGTATAAAATGCATGGTTTACTTCAGTAGACCCAAATTCCCCCTCTGGCCCTAGGCCGCATACCAGATAGCTGCTCTTGTAATGTCTTCTGGATAAATACAGTGTTTAATACTTGGACACCATATTTGTGGTTTTAATTGTGAACAATTTTTAAGAATTTCATCTTTTTAATTAAGTTGAGGGGTGATGTTTAGAAGGTCCGGAATTCTCTTCATATAGCAACCCCATGAGGCAGGTTTCATGACTATTCCATTTACTAAAGAATTCAGAAAAACTACACTTGTGTGCTCCAGAGATTTTTCAGCCTAGTAAATGATTTCCCTTTTGCTGAGACTCACCCCGGACCGCAAACAATTGATTCTCCACACTCTAGCAGCACCAGTCTGCCTGAAGTCACGTTTGCCAGTTACCCTCTTTATCAGAAACTTTCAATGTGCTTTTGCCTTCACGAAAAATGGTTTGAATTCCTCAACAGGAGTTTGATGCCTTTGACAATGTGATACTTTCACCTATCTCATAAATGCTAATTACTCCTTCCACCTCCTTCCTTCTCCCCAACACTTGTCCCTACCACTTCTGTCCCCAGATCATCCTCCTTAAGCTCTATGCTCCATGAGCACTGAATAATTTTTCCTTCCCTGCAAGTTCCATGTCATTTGCCTCTTTTTCTTTGCATCTGTCATTTCCTTTGCCTGGGTCCCTCTTTACTCACTTTCATTTATGTCTCAAGAAGCGTATTATTTTTTTGCTTACCCTCTAAAATTATAATAAGTGACACTTTTTTTGTATCCTCATACTATTCCATTTTAACCTCAATTCTTTAATGTATTTATTTAACACTTAATAGATGCCAAGACTAAAAGTGTGAACGACACGCCCATGGTCCTTGCCTCCATGCAGATTATCCTAGTGGGCTACAAACAAACAAATAATATAACTTTAAATTGTGGTAAGTGCTATGACAAAAACTAAAACTGGGGAATGGTATAATGATGAGTCATGATGGTTGGGAAAGTTCTTCAGATAGAGTGACCAAGGAAGGCTTCTTTAGGAAAGTAATATTTGAGCTGAACCTAAAGATAAGAAGGAGTGAGTCATCTCAAGCTCTGGAGGAAGAATATTCTAGATCAAGCTATATGATGATGAAGTGGCAGCAGGGGACTGAATCCCATAGGGTCTTATAGATTCTGGTAATGTGTCAGATTTTATTCTAGCTTCAAATAAAAGTGCTCTGAGGATTTATATTTCTAACAGCTCACTCTATTTTGATGTGAATAATGAACTGTAAGAGCATAAGAATGGAGACAAGGAAAATGATTAAGATGGTGTTTCAGGGATTGAAGCAAAAGATGGACTCAAGAAACTTGGAAGAGGAGTACAGGCAGTAAGAAGTGGTCAGATTTGGGATACATCTTTTGAACTGGTGCTCACAAACTCAACATTGGGAGTGAGGAAAAGAACTGATCTTTGATTGAATACAGTTTTTATTCAAAGAAATGGATGATGGTGCCATTAACTGAAATAGGTCTAGGGATGGTTGTGTGCATTTATATTCTGGTGGGGAGATGAAAGTAAAGAGCTTTGGGTTGGATATGTTAAACTTGATATTTTTTTTAGATATCCAAGATAAGATGCCAAGGAAAATAAGTATACAAATCTAGATAGTAGCAGAAAGGTCAGGCATGAAGAAAAAACCATTTGTGAGTCATCACTACACAGATAATGTTCAATGTTGGGGGATTTATGAGACAAATACTAGAGAAGATTGGCAGGATGGTGCCTTGGGGTGTCCCAACATTCAGGGTGTGGACACACGGTGAGTCTGCCAAGGAGACTAGGACAGAAGGGCTGATGAGGAATGAGAAAGACAAAGAGGGTTTGGAATCACAGAAGTCATAGAAGAACAGAGTTTGAAAAAGACTAGAAGGCATAGAAGCCTAAAAAGGAACAAATAAGGAAGTGAAGTTCATTGTCTACCAAAATGGGTTAGACTTATCACTCTGTATTGTAATCGTCTCTTTACTTGTGTGTATTCTCTAATAGATTCTCACCTTGAAGGTAGAGACTGACATCTTTCTAGCCTGAATGTACAGATACAAGGCCTAACACATAGCAGGTGCTTAATAGATATTTACTGAATGGATACCAAAGCCTAAAAAGATGAAGCTCAACTCTGAAAAGGATCACAAAATCTGGGAAACATATACTGTTCCTTACACTGACCTTCAGCCTGAGTTGTACTTAAATATTTCTATAATAGTTAACATAAAAAGTGATAAAATCAGGCCCTAAACAGCTCATTGAATAACATTTATTTAAAAATGATGGACAGCATGACAGAGGACACTGCACAGTAGGGAGCTGGGAAGAGTAACCGAGCTCTATTTTGAGTTAATTTCCTATTCATAAATAAGATTGGAGTTATAGCTCTGCTCTGATTCACGTCATTGGAAATGAGACGGGAGAATTGAGTATTTCCCCATAGGAAATCCAAAACTGAAGGTAGTATAGATAGTAATGGTGTTTGTGCTTAACTTTAAAAAATGTATGATTTTATAATTTAATAAGAATCTTAAGGAGGTACATTACACAGGACACCTAAAGCATTTAGGGTTCCTTGGAGAAAGGTATTCGTAATTTTAAAATTATTGTGATAATTATTGGATCATGAGGAAGCTTAAAGTTACATTTCAGCTACACCTTGACAAACTTAATTTCCTCTGAAATAGAGACTATATTCCCAAATTAAAGAAAAGAATAAGATGTATTTTTTTGTTTTTGTGTTTTACTGTTTCCATACCAATTACAATTTTCCTTTGAGAACTTCTTCCTATTTCTAAATATTGGAGTAACTCAGGGTTTAGTTATGTGCCTTTTTCTTTTTTCCTCTAAATCTTTTCCCGAAGTGATCTTATCTATTTCCTGTCAGTTTAAATATGCCGATTCCCAATATTATTTCCAATTCAGAAATGGCCTCTGAAATACAGATGCTCAAATGTTACTGCTTACCAGGCTGTATATTCTTGAAGGTAGGGATCAATGTCTGTTTTATCCATCAGTGTGTCAAAAGTGCCTGATACTTAGTAAGCTTCAAAACATGTTTGTTGGAAAGCAATATTAATGATGTGAACGGGAAGCACTGTACTTTCCCCAGTTTGCCCAGTTAATTATTCAAAGCTTCTACCTTTGCCAGAGTGCCCACTCCCCAAATCCTGCTTCTCTGTCAGCGCTCAATTCGAATGCTGCCTTCTCTGTAAAACAGTATATCTACTCACTAGGAGTGACTTATCTCCCTTCTAGGTACTCCTGAAATTTTATTTGACCATTTTAAAAAAATTGCCGTATAATTGACATCACATAATCTTAGTTTTAGGTGTATATAACATGAACATGATTCAATATTTGAATACAGTGATCCCTCACCTATTGTGGGAGTTATGATCCAGAGACCCCTACGAGAGGTGAAAGTCCTTGAAGCAGCAGCGTTATATTTCTTTTATTATCTATTATATTTTAAGGCTTTATAAACCCTTCCCACACTCTTATAAACACCTCATATGCTCTTAAATACTTTCCACACTCTTAAACCTATGTAATTTTAACAACATATAAAATTCTGTATGGGTACTCACCAGTGAAGCCACAAATAAGTGAACCTCAATATAGTGAGGGACAACTGTACATCACAAAATAATCACAATAAATCCAGTTAGCATGCATTTCTGGCTTTTTTATGGTACTTAGCCATGGATGAATTAATGCATAAGTAACAGAATCAAATAATATCAATGCCAAACATATCTGCAAAGAGAACCGAAGTCTTTCTCCTCACTGTCCCAGTCTGGAAACTGTTCACTACACGGGATCATTTCCACCTTTGATTTTTGTTCTTCTCTATAAGTTGGCAGTAGGTATAGACTGGGAGGTGGTTTCTGTTTGTGAGATTTGGTTACCTATGAATAGAGAGACATTTTAATCTTGATTCACCCAGGACAAACCCAGGTCGTGCACTCTGTCCTGATGCAAATTCGTGGTGCTCATTTTCACCCTCAGAAGTGTCTGTGTGTCTGTGCTGAATGATACTCTCTATACTCATCCAACTTGCAAGGGTGCAGAAAAGCACAGCCCTTGACAACTTTCAAAGTGCTTTGTATACAGAAAAAAGAGAGACTGGTCATATGGAATTGTCCATGATTTAAATAATTTCCCTAGGATCTGCATTTGCATATGAAGGTGGAAACTCGACTATCCTTATTTCTGTTTGCATAAGGGGGGTGCTGTTTATTATTTTAGGGTCAATTTTGCACGTTACAACTTGTAATGTGACATTGGGATGGGGACATATGAGTAGCTCAAAATTAAACATAACAGAAAGTTGTCTCTTGTAAAAAAAAACACCAAAGGAGGCCACTGGCATTTGGATATTAGCTTAGAGATGCTCCATAGATGAGCTCCCATATCTGTCTCAGCTCCTAATTGATTTTCTGTGTTCTCATGAGGCTTCTAAAGCCTTTTCCTCATGTGAGGGAAAGTTCCTCAAAGTAAATACATGTTACGTCCAGCAGATGGTGTGTTTGCAGCGAATGGCCCTTTTCTCCACCCTACCCCACAACTTTCCCTAGGAATTTAGCCACCAGGTTTCTTCCAGAACCTGCCATATTCAGGATGACATATGATGCTGTTAAACTAAAATATAAAGGTCAGAGAAAGAGCAGCAATAACTCCTGAACTGAACATGTGGTAGGCAGTCAGACAGACATGAGCAGAGCAAGGACGATAGGCCAGGAACAGAAGGTCACCAGGGTGGAAAGCTCTAGGTGCCGAACAACCAGAAAAAGTGGGAAAACAAGGACCTCGCCCTCAGGGTGACCTTCCCCAGACAGCACATAGCTGGTCATGTGGTTTGGACCCTACCCTGACTTCTCCTCCCCTAGCATGTAGGTAGTTACTCAGGTTAGAACCCTTCAGAAGGGGAATGAACAACAGGCATTTAGCTCCAGGACAATGAGGTTCTGACCTGCATCAAATACATCTAGGCCTCAGTTGTGTTTTAGCTCTGGGCCCAGAAAAGCAGCAAAACTAGACAAGTGAAACCAGACAATCAGGACCAGCTGCATTGACTAATGACCCCTGCCTGGTGCCTACCAATCAGTAGAGACCATGATCCTGAAAGGAAAGGCTGATGAATATTCTGTTGAAATCCTCCCCTGAAACCTCTCCTAAAATCCTCACCCTTCATAGCCCTTGTCCTGGAGGACCCCGCCAGCTCTACTTACCATGGCACCTTTCCCCTCCCTGTCTTTGTTCCCCCAGGTGCTTTACCTTTATGTTCCTCTCTCCTAAGCTCCAAGGGCCCTTCTTTTGCCTCTGTAACTTGTTTCTTGAGCCTATTTCTTCTACAGCTCGCTCCTACCTCTGTGACTTTTTAAATAAACCTTCTCCTATGGTTTGAGCCTTGGCTATGAATTCTTTCCTAGCCAGAAGTTAAGTACCAAGGTTGCAGACAAGATCCTGTCTGACCCCAAAGTCTAACACCTGGTTCTGATCTCACCACTGCCAACAGACACAGATTTCAAGAAACTACCTCTTAAAAAGTCTAGATATTAATAGTCCATAATATGATGAAAAACCCAAGCTGACATCAAAGAAACCTCTTGCCTTATTTTTAAACAATTCTGTTTCATGCATAATTCACTGAGCCCATGAAATGTCCTGAACAACTTTTGGATGGATATCAGCTTTTTAATTCAAAATTATGCACTCTGGGAAATGGCTGGCGCTGGAGGTGGCAAGCCTACTAGGTAATTTACACCAGCAATCAAATCGCAATTACAGAGGAGATTAAAACATGACTTGAAACAGCCTAACTCCACCCTCAGGGCTACTAGCTGTATGGTAAACATAGCAAGGGAGCCTGTAATTAAAGGAAACATAATTAAAAATTCCAACCCTCTTCAGCTTTGTTAGGGTGACACTATGAAATCCCAAGAGAAAGAGAAGAAAGCTTCACTTCAAGCGGTCTTGGGGTGGGGGGCTTTACATCCCTCCCAAGGTGTATAATTTAATAAGGGTGTATTTCTTTGGATAGTGTCCACTCCATCCTCTACTAGTTGTTTTTGAAGTTTATATTACTCCTGTTTTTTATTTTTAAGAATAGCTTCAAAGCTTCTCAACTCTGGAGACTAACTATAGAGGGGTGAGTACATCCCAACTGCGGCACTGACACAGCCATATCATTTAAAGTGCTACCTCCAAGGTGTAGGCTTTATAAAGAGTCATTGTCATCTCTGTACATCTTTTGACTGCACTTAGATGGCTTATAGTCTACTTTCCCCTGAGGAGCTTTAAAAAGCCATCTGGTCTGAGTTTGAGGGGAAGCCCAAGGTAGGGGTAAAATGATTTAGTGGGAAAGATGGTCTTAGCCTTTCTCCTCACTCCTGGATGCCAGTTCCTCTTGACCCCATGTCCATGTGCATTCCTTCAGTATCTTGCCTCTCAGCAACTCATGCTCTACTAGGGTCCTGGCTGAAAAAATGTCATATTTCTTGGAAGGTCCTGAATTGCTGAGGAATTTTCCTCAATAGAGGAATGAAGTTAACATAATGGCAGGGATGCTGCCAGAGGCCTGGCCAGTCAGATACATCCATGTGACACACCCTCCACAACATATGGAACTTTAATGGCCATCAAAGTGTGGCCTATTAAATAAGAACACATTATAACTTTCAGTACTTAACTTGTGCTTCATCAATATTTTTTATTTCAACCAAGCCAGTAAGTTAAGCCGACCTGAAATGGTTACTCTAATGTTAATAATGTTTAAAAATGAGGCAGGGCCCTGGCTGGGTGGCTCAGTTAGTTGGAGCGTTGTTCCAATACACTAAGGTTGCAGGTTTGATTCCCTGTCAGGGCACATACAAGAAACAACCAATGGATACATAAATAAGTGGAGCAGCCCACTGAGGTTTCTCTCTCTCTCCCTAAAAAATTCAATAAATAAATTTTGTAAATGAGGTTGATTAAAAATTCAATTTGTGTTATCTGAACCCTAAAGTAAATAACTGATTAAAGATGAGGATATATAGGCCTCATTTTAAAGGCATTTAATTCTGTTTCCTTGTAGGAACTTGACACAATTCTAAGCAGATTGAGAGATTAAGATGTTTTTGGATGATGCCCAAGATGTTTCATTTCCAAATACCCGTGAAGCTGGAAAAGTGTTTTCAGAAAGTCTCAGAAACATAATTAATTACTCTGTTAGGCCCTTAGAGACAGGAACTGCTTCAAGCCTGATATGGACCCTTTGTCTAGTTAATTAGCTTTATGGAGAGAATTTTGCACATTTAGCAGATTAGTATAGATTTTATTACTTGAAACACAATACAATTTATTTTTATGTTGTACTTCTAAATTGGGGGAAAAAGAAAATAATCTTGGAAACCTGAAATAACTCAAGAAGTCTAGTAAAAATGGGGGGCACTGTGGCTAGTCTTTATTTTCTTCATGAAATGATATCTTCAAAAGAAAATAAAAATTTTATGTATAATGTCCTCCAAATAGACCAATCATTCAAGGTAAGAGGTTTCTGGTGTGACTCAGAATTTAGCTGTTCATTATATAGAGCAAACTGGTTGTCTATATACGAATGAACCAAGCTCCACAAGGCTGTTCAGAAATCCATTTATGTCTAAGTCAAAAACTATTGAGAGGAATTTATGTCTATAATTCCATTATTTCCACCAAATATATCAAGTGGAAAAATGGGCACATTATTCCCTTCCCAAATAGATAAATTTTCCCACATCAAAAATCTGCTGGGATAGGAGTACCCTTGATGTTCCCTGGAAATGCTGTGAAGAATTGCTCAGCAGCTATATTGCCCTTCACAACTTTGATGCTCACTTTGATCTGTTTAGACTCAAAAAGGTTTTGAAGCCATTGAACCATCTATGGCTTGGAAGAAAAGTTTCAATAGTGATGCTTTTATGAGGAGTCAATTTTGAGTTGTCGATTGTAATTCTAACACATTTTCGAGTTAACACAAAGGTTAATGGGCATCAAAGGTAAATACCAGTTCTGTAGCCACACACTCCCAAGTTTATCCTCTTTCTTTAGCTGCTTCTCCTTGTCTCTTGATGCTCAACTACATAAGCACAAGTACATAGGCTTGTTCCAAATTGTGAGTCACTCTCTGTCATTGACAATCAGCTCAGTTCCCCAATGCTTAATTTTATACGTGCATAGCAAAATCGGTCATGTTTTTCAACACTTAATAAAAATGATCTCATGCCTCTCTTCTTTAATATATATCTTCTTACTATCACTTTTAACATCCACACTACTCTTTACCTTTAAAAATGGAGTAAATCATTTTCATAAAAACACTTCAAACTATGCTGGAAGCAACCAAGATGCCCATCAGTAAATGAATGGATCAAAAAACTATGGTACATTTACACAATGGAATTCTATGGAGCAGAAAGAAAGAAGGAGCTCCTACCCTTTGCAACAGCATGGATGGAGCTGGAAAACATTATGCTAAGCAAAACAAGCCAGGCAGTGAAAGACAAATACCATATGATCTCACCTTTAACAGGAACCTAAACAACAAAACAAAGAAGCAAGCAAAATATAACCAAAGACACTGAAATAGAGGACAGGCTGACAGTGACTGCAGAGGAGAGTAGAGGGAATTTCAGGGGACATTGGGAAGGGTTCACGGGAACAAACTTAAAGGACACATGGTCAAAAACTAGGGGGAGGGTGGTAATGGGGGGAAGTGGGGAGGGGTGGGATGGGGGGCTGGACTGGGAGTAAAAAGGAGAAAACTGTATTTGAACAATGATTAAAATAAAATAAAAAACCACTTCAAACTAACAAACTATGATGACTGTGAACATGGTAACCAGATATGATTGTTCATACTCTCATTTGGTTGGCATACAGTGAGAAAAATTTTTGTTCTAGATCATATAATTTTCCTAATCTAAATGGCAATTAGTAAGTTGGAAGTCTATATGAGAGAAATTTCTATTATATAATTTCTATTATATGTATATAAATGGTATATTCTACATCAATAGATATTATGTATTGACTATATCAACTTTCTACGACATGGGTAGAAATAGGCAGCTGGTTTCCTCGTCTAGTTAATGAGGATAATGACCGAGGAGGAGGAAGAGAAGGGAGCAGGCTATCAGATGGACGGCAGGGTGCCCAGTGCCTCCTGAATTCAATCAAAGTAACTCTGCTTTATCTACTTTAAACATTGTATTTCTTAGTAAATACTGGTTAGGAGATAATTACAGTAATTTTAGAAACACACCTCAAAAACTTTGACTGGGTAACCCTGAGAGTTTCTTCCCATCCTGCCAGTAGAGGAAGGGAACATCGTACACCTAGGGTAGAGAAACAAAAATGGTTCATGGTGTGATTTAATTGCTGTTATTGGTTCTTTTGGGACTAGGCTAAATTCTTTATATTAGCCATATGAAAAAGATTTGAAGAGACATAAAACTAAATGTTTTTTTCCCAGCCCTTCAGCAAATTTACTGTTATCCCTTATCATGAACTTTCACTCTGCTGCTGGCTCATGAAGCACTTGGATGGCACCTCATGTGCTATAAACAACAATTTATGGTTGAAATAAGTTGCTGTCAGCTCTTGCTCTCCCTTTGCTACTTCTCACCTGATGTTTCCCTTATGGCGAGATATTCACACGAAAATAAATGTTCTGGGCAATTTTGTTATGAGCTCCAAATAGAAACAATGACACACTGGTCAGTATTGATTAAAGATGCTCCCACAGGACAAGAAACAGCATTGACTAGATGAAATTTTGATGAAGTGGGAAAAACAATCCTTTGTTTCAGTGGTACTGAAAGGTAAAGGTATTCTTCTGTGGTGATTTTATGAAAAAATTATATTTCCAGTGGGTATATTTGTATGTGATTGTATGCGTATGTGACAAATGACTGTTTTAATTTCTTTCTTTTTTTTTTTTAGATTCCTTGGAAATGTCTAAGTATAAAGTCATACCATTTTCTAAAAAGATTGCAGTTTATGTCCTCCTTTCTAATCCTTACATTTCTGTTTCTTTTTCTTACCCCATTAAGATGGCTAAAACCTCTAGTATTTTCTTTTTTTTATTTTTATTTTTCTAAAAAAAAAGATTCTTTTCAAGAAAGATTTAAAAAAAATTGATATATGACAGCACTGAGACCCAGAGAGCTTGGCTGACTTGCTCAAGGTCTCCAGACTAGTTTATGTCACAACCTCTCATCTCTTGATTCTCTGTTCAGTGTATTTCATTTATGTCACAAAACTTGGTTATACGCAAGTTACCTTCATTTAGAGTTACCTTCTACAACAAAGTCCTTAAGCTAAGATTGGCATCAGGAAAGATGACATTTCCAAACATACAGAGGGAATATCTTTAGTCAATATATTATGTGAGATGGTTTCCAATGCAGAGGAAGCAAGCAAATTTACCTTGTCATTCTTGGTGAGGTAGAACCGAACTATGAACCTCCTGGTGACACAGAGTAAGGACATCAATGTTGTTTTCTTCATAATAAGAGCAGTAACTGTGAATTTCTAGTGGAATGCCATTCTTTCATTTCACTTTATACCCATGTTATTCTTGAAAATATTTGTGCTTGCTAGGTTTCCAAATGTTAATGATGACCACACTCATGTAAAGGGTTTTGACATTTTCTTAAGAACTGAGCAGAAGTTTCCAATATCTTGACCTTTTGCCAAGGGATGAGACTGAGTAAAACCACTACAGGCCAGAATCTATGAAGTTTTCCCTAGAACAGGAAGTCCAGCCCTGACTGATGTGGCTCAGTTGATCGGGCATCTTCCTGCAAAGCAAAAGGTTGCCAGTTTTGATTCCCTGTCAGGGAACATGCCCAAGTTGCAGGTTCAGTCCCTGGTTGGGGCACGTACAAAAGGCAACTAACTGATCAATGTTTCTCACATCGATGCTTCTCTCACTCTCTTTCTCCCTCCTTTTCCCTCTCTCTAAAAATAAATAAATAAAATCTTTTAAAAAAGAAAAGAAAAGTTAAGAAAAGAAAAAAAGATCCAAAGTCAGCACAAACCAAAGAGCAAGAGTTCTTACCCTCAGATAATAAGGCACTGTCTCTAGTTGGGGAATTATTTAAGTGTCTTACATATTAAACTGACACAAATATTCACCCAATTTTAAAATGATTTATTCTTCAGATTTCTCTTGAGAAGCTTTCCTTGAGCTGTTCCTGCTCAACTTTTCTCAGCCCTCAGAATTTGCATTGCCTTTCAACTATGTTCAATAAACACAGTTTGTTTATAAATGCAAAAAAATGAGATACTGTATGCACAAGTATATTTTTAAAGTGTAAATAACCAAACAGGTAATTTTATTGCTCTGATACTTCTTTCATAGCTGGGAATGCATCCTGCTTCACACTATGTTGCAAGGTAAGTCCTCGTCTGTCCCAGAGATCGGCAGTTGCCAGAGGGGAGGGATAGCATCTTTTTCTTTGTCCCCTTTCCAGTGTCTAACATAAGAAAAATTATGTTGCAGAAATTGTTGCAGAAATGACTTAATACTTTGATCAGTGGAGCCCGTAATGTTTTGTGATGGTCCTATCATTAATAATAAATTACTATGGGGATAGAAATAGCCCACCTTGCTATCACTATTATGCACAGGAAGTGCCAGGAGGCCAGAACATCTTGAGGATTGCCTGAAGTGCCATAATTAGATTAGGGGCTTTCTGCGGTGGGGAAGACAGGTTTACGGAGAGGATATCCCATTACCAGGACATTCAGGGCTAAGCAAATATCACTGATTTTTTTTTCTTCTTTTTGTAGCTATGATTAACAACTGTGTGGTAGGAATTCTAGATGTAAGTGTATAAATTTCTATAGAAACCCATTGCTATTTTAATAAGCACCTTTCCAATCTTGAGTCTGCAGTATAAAAATTACAACTTAATATAAAGAATTCATGTTTGCCTAGTTGGTAATGCACAATAGAGAGAATTGATTCTGGTTCTAATTGAGTGCCTTGAAGATTTTAACAAAAGGCTTACTCCTTAGAAATTCAAATGTCTTAGATTCCTCTGTATTTATGAAAGATACGTATTAGGATATCAACATTGACAGGCCTCTTTAGGTCCCTTTATTAGCTTTTTGGATGTGTAACCATCATTTTAAAATGTGCCCTATTCTAAATCTTTGACATTGTTCCTGCTGCTTCTTTCTCAGAGCCTCCTAATGGTTTCTAATCTAACTCAGAGTAAAAGCCAAAATCCTTACCAGGTCCTCCAGGATCTGGACTCTACCACCTCTCTGATCTCGCCTCCTCCCTCTCTTCCATGCTAACTCCATCCAGCCACGCTGGCCTCTTTGCTTCCCCCGGGACACATCAAGCAGGCCTCTTACCTCAGGACTTGCTATTCCCTTCCTGGGAATGCTCTCCCCCGTATTTCCACATGGCTGCTCCCTACTTCTTTCAGGTCTCTGCTCATATGTCAAATAGTGAAGTTCCCCCTGACCACCTTATATAAAACAGTAACTCCCCCCAACAGACACACATACCTGGGACTCCCTCATACACTTGCCCTGCTTCATTTTCTCCCTAGCATCTACTACCATATGACACACTATAAACTTTCTGGCTTATTTATGGAACATAAGGTATGTGAGGGTAGGACCTTTGTTAGATTTCATTGCTTAATTTCTGACATAGAGAAGATCAGCAATAAATATTGAATGACTACGGGAAATTTACCTGGTTCTTCCAAGTTCATGTCTAATTCCATTTCCTTTAGGAAGTCTTTCCACTATAAGTGGAATGGGGATTACCATCTTCTTTAACTACAACCAGAAATTTTAATCCTCCCAGGAATACCTTAATCATATTAAAGGGAGAACAAAAATACTGATCTACTAGTTTTATTTGGCACTCAACATATGTGTAGTGTTTCTAAAATATTAACAGATGGATCCAGGAGTAGCTAGGTGACTCGCCCCAAGCCACAGGGCTGTGCAGCCTTAGATCTAGAATAAATATGAGCTTTGCTGATTCAGTGTCTCTTGCTCTAATGGGTACCAATATTCCTTCAAGACTTGCCAACAACAAACATAACCAGGCTGATTTTGTCTCCATTCATATTTTTCTGCTTTATTAGATGGGAATCATTATATGCCTGTGACCTGGGAAGTTGGGGGGACATATCACTGGATAATGATAAAAACATGTGTGCATCTAATCCAGGAGGGGTTCTTTTCTTTGACCTTGGGTGAGTGATTTCACTTCTCCCAGACTCCCTTTTCTTATCTGTAAAATGATAAATAATAACATCTACTCAACCTACTTCACAGTGTTGTGGTAAGGATCTAATATAATGTGTTTAAAGTGTTTTAAAAATGATAAAGTGAGATGCATCTTTACAACTGTTATTAGGATTATGAATTTTGGGTAATGTCTTCATTTTAGCTTCTTGTTGAATAAGCTCTTGTGATAGGCAATCAAACATGAGAGATAAGAAGAGATTCCTTGTCACATTGTGGCTTGAGATATAGTAAAAAGGGATGAACCTGAACACTAGTGGAATTGTGTTAATTCAGTTTCTGGTCTAGTAGTTTGGATGACTTAATTTAAACCATAGATGACAGTAAAAAGGAGTGGAAAGCTGTAATATCAGCCTCTTGTTTTCTTCTGTTGTGAAAGTAATCAATCTTATTTCATTTCTAAAAGTGTCTGTCACAATTCTCTATCTATCTATTTATCTATCTATCTATTTATCTATGATTTTACTTATTTATTTTTAGAAATAGGAGAAGGGAGGGAGAAAGAGAGGGAGAGAAACAGTAATGTGTGTTCATCAGACCCACAAGACTATAGCAAACAAAGAGGCAGTTATCAATGAGTTGGAGCACTCACTCAGCTAGCACCCCAGGATGGATGCAGAGGGAGCTCACAAAAAAATGTTCACCACCTAGTTTCTCTCTGGAAGGGATCTAACTATGCATAATAAACAAATTAAGTTACAAATGAAAGAGCAGACATTACAACTGATCCCCCACATGAACAATTACATGCCAACAAACTGGACGACCTAGGAGAAATGAATAAATTCCTAGAAACACACAACCTACCAAGACTGAATTATAAAGAAAAAGAAAATCTGAACAGACCAATTACTAGTAAGGAGATTAAATCAATAATCAAAAACCAAAAAACAAAAGTCTGTGACAAGATGGCTTCCCTAATGAATTCAACCAAACATTTTAAAAAAGATTTAATACCAATCCTCTCAAATCATCTAAAAAACAGAAGATGAAGTAACACTTCCAAACTAATTTTATGAGGCTACCATTACCTTGTTACCAAAACCAGACAAGGACACTACAAGACAAGAAAATTATAGGCTAATATCCTTTATGAACATAGGTGTAAAAATCCTCAACAGAATATCAGCAAAGTGAATTTGACAATACATTAAAAGGATGATACATCATAACCAAGTGGGACACATTCCAGAGAGGCAAGGATAGTTCAACATCTGCAAATCAGTATGTGTGATACATCATATAAACAAAATAAAGAATAAAAATTATATAATCATCTCAATAGATGCAGAAAAAAGTATCTGACAAAATTCAATATCCATTCATAATAAAAACTCTCAACAAACTGGCTATAGAGAGAACATACCTCTATATAATAAAGGCCACCTATGACAAGCACATAGTAAACATCATATCAATGGTGAAAAGTTTTCAGCTTTTCCTCTAAGGTCAGAAACAAGACAAGGATGCCCACTTGTCACTTTTATTCAACATAGTACTGGAAATTCTAGCCAGAGTAATTGGGCAAGAAAAAAAAAAGTCTCTAAATCAGAAAGGAAGAAGTAAAACTGTCTTCATTTTGAAATGACATATTATATATGGAAAACTCTAAAGACTTTACAAAAAAAACCTGTTAGAATGAAACAAATCCAGTGAAGTTATAGAATACAAAATCAACACATAAAAATCAGCTGTGTTTCTATACACTAGCAATGATCTATTAGAAAAAGAAAATAAGAAAACAATCCCACTTACAATAGCATCAAAAAGCATAAAATGCTTAGGAATAAATTCAACCAAAGAGGGAAAAACATTAATGAAAGAGATAGAAGATGACACAAATAAATGAAAAAAATATTCCATGCTCATGTATTAAAAAAGTAAATATTGTTAAAATGTCCATACCATCCAAAGTAATTTACAGATTCAATGCAATCCCTATCAAAATTTCAATGTCATTTTTCACAGAAATAGAAAAGTATCTTAAAATTTTTATGGAACCACATAAGACCTCAAATAGTCAAAGCAATCTTGAGAAAGCAAAATAAAGCTGGAAGCATCAGATTTCCTGATTTTAAATTATATTTCAAAAGTGTGGTGATGAAAAGAGTATGGTACTGGCACAAACTAAAGCAGACACACAGATGAATGGAATAGAACACAGAGCCCAGAAGTAAAGCCATGAATATGTGATCAATTAATTTACGGCTAAGGAGCCAAGAACATAAAATAGAGGAAAGGAGAGTCTCTTCAACAAATCAAGTTGGGAAAGCTGGGCAGTCATATGCAAAAAAATTGAAACTGGACCTCTATCTTTTACCATGCATAAAAATAAACTCCACATGTCTTAAAGACTTGAATTTAAGACCAGATATGGTGAAACACCTACAAGAAAACAAAGGAGTAAGTTCCTTAACATTAGTCTTGGCAATGATGTTTTTGGCTTGACTCCAAAAACAAATGAAATAAAAGCACCTCTCCTACAAACACACAAAAGAACAAGTGGGACTACATCAAACTAAAGTGTTTCTGCAGCGCAAAGGAAACCATAAAAAATGAAAAGGGAAAAAATACTTGCAAATCATCCACCTGATAAAGGGCTAATATAAAAATACGTAAAGGACTCATACAACTCAATAGCAAAAAACCCCCAAACAATTCAATTAATAAACAGGCAGAGTAACTGGATAAGAAGATACCCAGTTTTTCTAGAGAAATATCCATTTTTTTTCCAAAGAAGATATTCAAATGACCAGCAAGTACCTGAAAAGGTGTTCAACATCAATAATCATCAGGGAAATGCAAATCAAAACCACAATGAGATATCACCTCAGGCCTGTCAGAAAAGCTGCCATCAAAAACATAAGAGATAGCAAGGGTAAACATCATATCAATGATGTGGAGAAGTGGAGAAAGGGAACACTCATACGCTGTTGGTGGGAATATACATTGGGGCAGCCACTCTGGAAAACAATATCGAGGTTCCTCAAAAAATTAAAAATAGAACCACCATATTATCCAGCAATCACACTTCTGGGTAGACATCCAAGGAAAATGCAAATAAGATATCAAGAAGTTTTCTTCACTTCCTTGTTCATTGAAGCATTTTTCCCAATAGTCAAGATATGGAAACAATCTTAAGTGTCTGTCAACAGATGAATGAATCCCAGCTCTGGGAGGCATCTTCCATAACTTCCTGCTTCATTAGATGGTAATCTAATGTTTTAAAATTCTTTAGAAAAAAGTCTTCCATTTCAGTTCATGATTGCCCTCCTGGTCAGGAATTGTTTTTCTGAATCATTTGTAAATACTTCCTTTCTCTAGTTTGGCTTTCTAGTGTCCTGTTGAGGATAATAAGCAGGCATAGGGAAGTGGAAAAACAGGGGTTGCTAATGTAACAGAGATTAGAAGCCTTTAGATGTCTAGGTTACTGTGGGAGAATACCAGCTGTCCCCAAAGGTCAGGAATATAGGCTAACCTTATTTTTAAACTGTACTTTAGTTATAGTTTTTTAAAAATCCTCCTGAGAATATGTTTTTATTGCTGTTAGAGAGAGAGGAAGGGGGAGGCAGAGACAGACAGACAGAAGAACACTAATGTGAAAATGCAACATCAGTTGGTTGCCTCTCCCACATGCCCTGACTAGGGATCAAACCCACAACCCAGGTATGTGCTCTGACCAGGAATCAAACCTGCAACCTTTTTGTCTACAGGATGATGCTCTAGCCAGCTTAGCCATTGCTAAGGCAGGGCAATTATATATTTTTAAAAATTCTCAGAATATTTTATGGAATCTATAGACATCTATGTAAATATTGTTACTGTAAATATAAACACAGTATCAAAGAATCTGAAAACACCTAGGAAGTAGTATATTTATCATACTTTTTCTGATAAGCAAGGTGGTAGAATCCATTTCTTACAACCTTTATTGGAAATGATTACTTTTTTTCTGTTTCATAGACAGGATAGCTCTTCAAATGAATCAAGAAAAATTAAGAGTAATGAAATAATGATAATAGTCATAATAATAACATAATAATAATAATAATAAATAACAAACAGCAGCAGCAGCAGCAGCAGGAAGCTCAGGCCCAAATGGAAAATTACGTTTTTTAGAGGCTCCTGTTTTCCACTGTTTGACCTTAAAATGAGAATCATTTCTCAGGCTTCTAAGACACCAAAGCACAGATGCACAGTGCATAAACAAATAAGTAACCACATTAGTGGTGGCCTTTGGGGCTTTAAATCTTATTCTTGTGACTCCAGGAAGCTGACCAGAGAGAAAAGGGAAGAAAGAAGTACAGGATATTTATCTTTACGTTTTGGAAATGCTTTTGATCAGCAGAGCTGGAACAAGTTTCTGTGCTTTTGTGGGAACTACAAATGTTCCAGGGGAGGAAGCAAGATCAAGAGCAGTTTGCTCTTTCAGGCACTTCAAAGCCCATTCATCTAAAGTTGTGGCCATTACCATTTTGGCTTCCTCGCTGTGCCTTGGATGGCCCTGAACTTTTCCAGAGGAGAGCCTTGCTGGGTTGGGGCCAGCTTAGACATATTCCTTGGAGTGCAGCGTCCCAGAAAATCTGCCCTTTCTGGCCCGTGCTCTGCGATTACAGTCTCATAGCAGGAGTGATCCTCACACCTACTAGATGAGTCAGATGCAGAGGTGAGCGCGAGCAGCAAGGCTGGACACACCATCGGCTGCCTCTGCCCCTCTTCTGGGTGTGAGGAACTGTCAACATTAGGACAAGACTGGGCCATCTTTGTCAGGCTCCAGGTCTTCTATGATCTCAGAGTCTCAACAGTCTGTCTCTTCGCTTATGTCAAGAGATGAGTGTGGAAGAAAAGAAAAGAAAAGAAAAGAAAAGAAAAGAAAAGAAAAGAAAAGAAAAGAAAAGAAAAGAAAAGAAAAGAGAAGGAAAGAAAGGAAGGGAAGGGAAGGGAAGGGAAGGGAAGGGAAGGGAAGGGAAGGGAAGGGAAGGGAAGGGAAGGGAAGGGAAAGGAAGGGAAGGGAAGGGAAAGGAAAGGAAAGGAAAGGAAGGAAAGGAAAGGAAAGGAAAGGAAAGGAAAGGAAAGGAAAGGAAAGGAAAGGAACCAAATGAACTAAAAAAGCCAGAGCTGTGTGTGCCATTATCCAGTCCTATTATGACTTCCAGTCCAGCAGTAACATGAAGTTGTCCTTCTTGCTCATAAGTCAAGACCTTGGAGTAAGATTTGTTTAATGAGTTTAGACTGTATCTGGGCATAAGATACACAACATTTTCCAATCCAAAACAAAAACTGAAACTGAAACAGAACTCAAGACCTTCACATTGCAGCCCCCAGTAAACCTGCATTCGGCACCTGGATGCAGGTGTAGGCTCCACGAAGCAGGGGCTGCATCTGTCTTGTTTACTATTGGGTCCCCAGGCCGCAGAATAAAGTCTAAAAATATCTTTGGAATGAATGACTAAATTAAGATCCTGGTGGTTTGTTCTGTTACCTATCATGCGATCTTCATAAATTTCCTGCTGTTGTCAAGTTCTCAATTTCTCCATTATCAAAGGTTTTAGCTCAACCCTGCGAATCACTTAGAGGAATGTTATAAATGTTATGCCCAAGATAAGGACTATTCAACCCTGCATATGTCTTGGAGCACCTCTGGCAGTGTGTTCAGTAAGTGGGAACTCTTTCTTTAGAA
The DNA here is from genome assembly GCF_004126475.2 of Phyllostomus discolor. Lineage (NCBI taxonomy): Eukaryota > Metazoa > Chordata > Mammalia > Chiroptera > Phyllostomidae > Phyllostomus > Phyllostomus discolor. Next base: position 35,658,606 of record NC_040912.2, read on the forward strand.
TTGGATGTACTCTGCTTACCACATCACCCTGACAATTGAGATCACTTTTCTGTGCTTCAGTAAGTGAAGATAATAATACTGACATCCTCAATTTCCACCTCTGTCAAGTGAAGAGCAGGGGCAAGTTCATTTCTGAGGAAAGCCTTTTGGAACTTTATGATTATATTCTATTCCACTTTCTGGAGCTGGTCTCAGAATAAAATGTAAGAGAAATTATACTGTACTGTGAACACACAAAATGACAGTGATATTGCATTTCTTTAAATGTTTAATAGCCTTCTCTGTTTCCTCTGCTTTTAACTGTCTAGAGTAGTTTAAGCTTTCCTTTTACATAATGAACTCATGAAATTTTATTCAAAGCAAGTTTGAAGATCACATGACACTAGACATAATTCTCATTTAAATATTTATTTTAGAATTCTGGATGACATGGCTCTTTCAGATGAAAAAATTGTACTAATAAAAAAATGCTTTGAAACTTCTTTTAATGCCCTAAGGTTTAGATTCTAAGGCTCAGCTTCCAAATTATGGGTGTTTTATGAACGAACCACTTTAACTCCAAATAATTGAAAAAGTGGCCCAGGAGCATTAAGGAGATAAATAAAATGGAGTTCGAAAAGAAGCCTATTACAAACCTACTGATTGATCACCTCTCATTCCTTTAACGAACATTCCATCACTATCCGATGTGTGTCAGGAACTACAGTAGGAGTTTGGGATCAAAGCCCTTAGCTTCTGAGGCTCCTTGTATATGCACAAAAGTAGCACTGGACCCAGTGACCTGGAGTTCAGTGTTGGCCGTTGCCACTAGCTAGATGATGGTCGACCTTGGGCAAATCCCTTTCAGTTTTGGGGGCTCCTTCTATAAAACACTGACATGTAAGAGATCCAACACTAAGGCTGTTTGGTTTTAAGTTTCTCGCTCTCAAATACAAGATACAAACAGGTAGTGTTTAGCTTTAAAAAAAAAAAAACCCAGCCATTCTAGAAGTCATTTCTATCTTGAAATTCATTTGTAAATGAACAAAATACATACACTAAATTTTAACAAAATAGAATCATATTATCTCCTTATTGTTTTCTCATTCCTTATTCCTTCAGAAAACATTTATATAATGTCCATTCTAAAGCAGGAGCTGTGTTGGGTATTTGAGATCAGAGATGAAACATATGTTCTCTGCATTAGAAAAGCTCATGATTTAGTAATGGAGAAAGAGAAGGAAGTATGAGTTTGGGTAGTAAGTGCTATTCATACTCAACAAATATTTACCGAGTGCCTATTACACTTGGGCTACATCAGTGAACATAACTGATCACTGATAATGATCCATTTTCGTGGAGTTATATTCAAGTGTGAAGATCAAACAATAAAGAATAAACATGACAATAATTGACATGGTGTTAGAAGAGGTGAAAAATATCATGGTGTTAGAAAGAAGGAGAGCAGGTTGAAGGGAAATGGGGCCCCTGTGGTGGAGGTTGGAGCACACACTGTGGTTTGAAGGACTGCCAGGTGGGCCTCATTGAGAAACTAACATTTACTTACATGTTAGCTTAAGTAAAGGCTTGAGGAGAGTAAGGGAATTAATTAACCATAGGGGATATCCGGGGAAAGGACATTGTAAGCAGAGAGCACTAGCAGTGAAAAAACCCCTCACTGTGGAAACAAGGGTGGCTGGAGTGAAACGAGAAAGAGGGAGACTAAAGGCGATGACAAGCGAGCAGCAGAGACAGGGCAGGGGCAGAGCGGGCAGGGCCGTTAGGACATTATTTTAATATACATATTTAGTTAATTTAGCATCTTGGTATCCTCCCACATTAATGCATTTTCTTGTCCAACTCTCGGATTTACCTGGTGGCTGGACTAATTCCCTCTCTTTCTGTGGTTCACATCTGTTTTCCACCCTTCTGTCTTAGAGATGGAGAATAGCTGGTAAGGTCGGAAAAGTGAGAAAACTACAGTAACGCTTCCTGGTCAGCTCTGCACAGCAAATGATTTGTAGAATCAGTCAGTAATTGAACAAGGCAGACCAAAAAAAGTTTGTTTTTTAATCCAAATTATTGCCTTATTTCTTCATATTTCTTTACCACTTAAGACTCAAAATAGTAAGGAAAGAGAAGGAAATATATTTTAGTTACATAAAACACCTTTCAAAGGCTCCCTGGAATTTTTTAAGAGTTCCTGTCTGTTAGCTGTTGATGAGTAGATATATTTGCAAGCTCAGGAGTAAGACATGAACTAGGATAACAGAGTTAATTAGGACATACAGTAAATAAAGATAAGTGGTTACTCCAAAGTAGCCTGAAAGAAAGGGGGCGGGGGAAGATGCTTATCTTATTCATCTGTAAGAATTAAGTGCATTGTAGATACAATTTAGATACCAGAGAGTTCATTTACATTTAGGGTAAAGGTATTCTTTTTTAGTGACTCTATGGTCCATTCTTATTTTCTCGAGATGTCAGTGGGAACTTATCTGTGATTTTGAGATAAATGCTGATTTGCTATTACATATACAGAGGCCACACAAATAATACCCCTTTTATTACAAGATCTTTTATCACAAAATGATAAGCATGTAATTCTGTAATGTAACAATATCATACTCAAGCACAGCATATGGCAATTTAGGTGAAAGGTTCAAATGAAAACTATAAGTTATGACACCCATATTTCTACCCTACCAACCATAGTCAAGCAGGCGTTACTTCTGCAAGACCCTGTAGACACACACACACACACACACACACACACTTGTTATTTCTATAGGGAATACACCTGTGAGAATACAGGGCACAGAAAAGGTTTAAGCTTTACCACGTACAATAGTCATTCTCATGTTAAGAGATGGTATCCATCAGATGGGAAGGAAGGAAGGAATGCTGACATAATTGATTTCTGTGGGTAGAATGAAGAAAAGAGGTGCAAGAATGTAGGCTGGTCATTCCTGCGCTTACTTTGAGTCTGATTTAGAGATTAGAATTCTAAAATAGGAAACAATGGTCAAGGGACCTCTCTCAGTATTACTAGTGATTTTTCAGGCCATTTGACTTCTGAGTGATTATCTCTAAGGGAGATGTGAAAACTGCTGCTTGTGCCAATAGAAGTATGATTTGAGCATACAAACTTTCATGTCTTGAATGATAAATTAATTGAAATAGACTGTGTAGACTAGAATGATGCCTTAGTGTTGTGGGAGATTATTAGCAATTTAGGCAAATGAAAGCATTTTATCACTGTAATATTTTTGACATCAAAATCTTTTGTGCCCACTAATATTACTTACCATTTAATGATTTGGAATTAAGCTGAAGTCCCCAGAACCAGTACTTCAAAGCACTGTTATTACTTGTACCTTAGTGGAGAGTGCTAAGCTAAAGATTTCGTGCTTCTTATATGTTAGTAATGCATAAAAATGCAACGTTATATTTATAAACATTTAGATCATATTTAGAAGTAAACAGAGGCAGCAAAAGCCACTTTAAATACACTTTTCCATGTTCACTACTGTATCAGAATGACTTCCACCACTTTTTAATTTGCTTACACTCAGGCTACCAGGAAAAGTTTCATTTCATGACATAATTTAAGAAAATCCACAATACGAATGCTGATATAGAAATGTTTCTATATAGCAGAAGAAATAATCCCAAATGCCTGGAAATCTCTGTGGTCTGATGACCTTTCCCTCACCACCCCTCAGGCTGACTCTGGGAAAAGAGTGATATTTTTTCTCTCACCGGCTGTGAAAGTTATGAGATTCTTTTGCTGAAATCACCCACAAGGAAGACTTGGAAGTGCATGTTCCTTACAGAGTTGTCAGTTCTGCTAAAGAAGATTAAATGCCCTGATCATGGGCGTCTTATCTTACAGCCAACAACAAGAAAGGGAGCAAGTGTTGCATAGCCCACATCCGGCAGCTACCTTAATCTGCCCCATCCCCCAGGGGGCCTTGTAATTTCATTTAGTGTACCAGCCATGATATTCACTCAAAAATAAGTAAGAACATCCAGGAACCATTATATCGTGTCTTGGAGTACTTGTTTAACAATTTGAACCATTTTTTGTGGCGCTGAAACAATGTCTGGGTGGAAGCAGAGATTGATTCCTATTTGATATCATCTGTTTGCGCCATAGAAAATGGTTAGAGGCTTCTTGCTTACCTGTGAAGTTGATTTTCAGCAAGTAATCCTTGTACAACTTCTTCCCATCCAGAATCTTCATAGCATCACAGAGCTTGGTGGTGTTGGGACAGAGGGTGCGCTGCATTTTGTGCAGGGCGTGGGCCATGGCATAAACAGCATTCACTACAAACATGATCTTGGATTCTTGCTCATAGTTGCTGCTGTCGATGGCCAGGTGCTTGTCGCAAGTGCGCCGGTGGTTCCGCTTGTTCTGGAGGCTGCACTGGAACTTCTGCTCCCAGAAGTCCCGGAACCAGGGGTTGCGGTGGTTGTTGTAGGGATTGAGGCTCTGGAAGTAGCGGTCGAACTGGCGCACCCGCTGCGAGGCCAGCTCCAGGGTGATGGCACCATAGGCCACATGCTCGCTGCCCTTGACGATGCTCTCCTGCGCGCCCCAGCCGTCGCTGGCCACCCAGGTGAAGGAGGCATTGGCGCGGCTGGCGGCTGCGATAAGCTCTCGAGAGTCATCCCCACGCATGAAGAGGACCACCACACGCGCATTGGGCTTCTGCAGCAGCTCGCGGATCACGCTGTCATAGGACTTCCGGATATTGGAGCGGCCCACCTTCTCCGCGGTGGCGATGCAGATGTTGCGCTGGCGGGCTTCTTGCTCAAAGGCCTCGATCCCGGTCTCCCCGTAGTCGCCCTCGGAGGCCACCGTGGAAACGTAGGTCCAGTTGAAGAAACGCAAGATCTCAGCCATGGCTTTGGCCTGGTAGAAGTCCGGGGGTACAGTCCTGGCAAAGTAATCATAGCGCGATTTGTCGCTGAGCTTGGCGCTGGTGGACGCGTAGCTTATCTGAGGGATCTGGAAGAGCCTGAGCAGGTTTGCCACCTGGTGGAGGGAGAAAGGGGAAGTGCTTGTTTTAGGAACCCAGAGGACAAGAACAATGAGTAACACCAGACCTTTTACCCAGCTCCCTTTTCACCTGTAGATCGCTAAACTTCTCTTGATGTTTTGCCAGACACATTTCTGGATACTGTATTTTGGATATGAGAGAGCAGGCTCCAAGCAAATAGTTTATGATTTGGGAAAGGCCATAGTAGAGAAATGAGAAAGGCAGCCCTCCCTCCTCTGCCCATCCCCCGCCTAGCTTTTATACTAGACCCAGGACTAGGATGAATCCTGTTCAGGTACCTCAGTGTGGTTGTTTGAAGTGTCTGGGGTTCTTTTAAAGACAACGAGATACAGTGAATTGGCTAAATTCAGTTTTTAGACAACTTGGCTGCAGTTGTATAGAGAGAGCCTGGATGTTGTTGAGTTCTCACTTCCCCCTCTTTTGCTAAAAACGGCAATTTCTCAAAGAGCTTAATTTGAGAACTGTATGCCACATGGACAGTTCAAATTAGACATTTATTATCTAGGTTAAGACAAAAAAAATCAATTCTATTTGCTCCACCCCAAATTTTAGGCATATACTTTTCTAAACTTCTGAAAACTTGGTATTTTCCTTGCTTTCTTTCTTTTTTAAAAATTTTCTTTCTACTTGGACTATGCGAAAGGAAAGCATATAAATGCTATTCTCACAGTATTTTAGATCATAAAGCAAATAAGGATGTATTGAAGACTTTGCCAAGAAAGGACCATCTATTTCAAAATGTTTAAAACTTATTCTTAATGAGGAATTTAAATTTCTTTTAATTCACCTATCAATAATATTCCACCATTTTTATTTGTCACAGAATAAAAAAGGGGAGTGTGACTAGCTTATCAAGGACCATTTTATGCCTAGAATATTTGCATAAAATATATTTAAAAATATCTACACAGATTATATACACATACCTAATAATAAGTCTATTTTTATTTTTTCTGGCTACATCACATATTCCGAACAAGTCTATCTCTATATTGATGATAGTTAAGTTACATAATATACTAAGTGGACTTTAATCCAAGACATTCAATATTCCAGTAGACTCTGTAAGTACTTTGAGATTTTCTTTCTGGAAATTGTAGTTTCAGATTTATACTTGACATGTAGGAAGCACAGCTTGAAATAGGCAGCTGTTAACAATGAGCACAAATAACATAAAACAACTGACATCTGAGTCCTGATTAATCATCATTTCAATTGGCAAAGAAAACCAACAGCCAAAATTCTATGCTACACAGCATGTTCTTGGAGACCTGGCCTGCTATGAAACCAATACTTTTGATATAGCCCAGAGCTATCGATAATGTTTTCTGTATCTTTTCAAATCCTGCTACCTCTTCCTTAATTACAAATAGAACAGCTAGAAAGTCTGGTGCTTAGCATGCAATATAATGCAAATTTAAGACCCAAATCTTTCTTGCATTTTGCATTTAATAAAGACTTAAAAATATTTTTGGAGATGAGTAAAATTTGGGGAATAGAAGTGAGTGGATGGGTGGTGGGGGATAGATGAAGGCTGTTAGAGTGTTTATTTCTTGTTTCCTCAGAACCAGGAGACCCTGACCTATATTAACTCATTTGGACATAGGAATGTTGCTTATTTACTGAGCCTGAATGAGATGGCACTGAGCCACATTGAGCTAGTACCGTCAATACTTCTGTACTGAGTACCTGGCTTCCTTTGGGTTTATGTACCACTGTGGCAGACTAGTGACAAGTCTGTGCATAGGCTTGGCTTGATTATGGAGTTTCTGGGTTGTGCTGGAAAGACCATCTCCTCTTGATGCTACAGTTTCTCATCTTCATGTTATGTTTATCAAGACCTGAACCCCTCAGGGAGGCAGAGAAAGAAAGGACCTGAAAAATGCCCAGAGACATTGGCAACTAGGCACCACAGTGAAAGAATCCGAAATTGGGGAGCCTCTGTTCATCAAAGGGGAACAAGTAATGAGAAGCTGCTTAAGAAAACAGCTCTTGTCTTTTGACTGATAGCATCCTGTGGCTTCATGTCTACCTCCCCAAGATATCTAAGAACAGTTTACTAGCAAGGCAGGCTGTACAAGAGAATGAACTAGGCATAATAATGGCAGTATGGCAATGATTCTCTATACTGGGAAGAGGAACTGTCAGCTGTAGCATTGTTGGGAAAGTGGTGGGTTAGAATAAAACTGCAATTGTTGCCATTTTAAAAGCTGGTTTGTGTGTGTGTGTGTGTGTGTGTATGTGTGTGTGTGTGTTTAAGGAGGAAACTATGACCTACTCTTGGAAAAGGAGGCATGTTCAGTGAGCTGAAAACATCAGAATGTAACACTAATAAGGAAGCATACTCTCAATTGTATCACCCCTACTGAATCATAGAGCAAAAGTGCTGAACTGCTTTTATCACGGTGAGCTGTTTCTTTTAAAATTTGTTTCCTTGGATCATAAGAGTAAACATGCTTCATGTAAAAAAGTAATCACCAAAGAAGTCAGTAGATTATAAATCTCCCTTCCTTTCCCTCCCTCACCCACCTTAACCTGATTTCTAGAGAAGAATAAAGTTTATAGTTTGATTTATGCATCTTTAAAGCATGTATTTATTCTGTTGTAAAACCAGTTACCAGTGTACTAGATATTACATATATAAAATCCTTTGATATTTACTACAGCCTTTTATGATGGATTAAAAAGTAGGGACAAAAATCAAGATTTAGAAGCAGGTCTTTCACGTTAAGTACCATGCCTGTCCTCTCGTAACTTCCTGTTCACCCTCTCCAGTATGACTATGAATCTGAAGTTTGAAGCATAGAAAGGCACCCTGGTAGGAAGAACAGGTGAGAGGAACCAAAGCCATGTGGTACATACAAGAAATCACCAAATTGCTATTAGCAGGAACTTTCCCTTTAACATAAAACTTAAAACTAGAGTTGGCAGGTATTCAGAGAGTTGTCAGCTGGATGTTTTCTGTCTCATTTGCCTAAAAACTGGGCATCAAAAACATTCCTGACTTTCTTTCCTGGCCATATGGTTTCTCTGAGAAAGCACGGAGAAATAAGGGGAACTCCTACACTGGACATCATTTTAAAAATAAGAACCATTTTGGGATGGGGAAGTAATGTAAAACTTTGGGAAAAGTTACCCAATTAGATTATCAGTAGGAGTGGAGAAAAAAAAAACAGGGTCTACTTATATATGCTTTAGAAAAAATGTTTTAAATGTAGAGTTTGCTACTCATAGATTGAACCTCTAAAAAGGTATATAGCTTAGGAGAGATAGAAAGACTTAAAAAATAATTCAAACAATACAAAGTAGCCTCAACAAGACAGAAAATACAAGGTCTCCAAAGAACCCATTGGGTTGCAAGCCTGCACTGGGGAATTAATTCGAGCATTAAAGGAGCTAGTGACAATGGCTGGGTGCTGTTAGCACGTTGGGTTCTTAGGCTCCCTTGGGACAGCATGAAAGATGCGCATGGGCCTGTGAGAATCAGGAAGGCTGGAGCACAGAATGTGAAGAAGGAGCAAAGTAGGTTTTCTTGTTTTCATTGTTTTGTGGTCAGGGACGTTGGTTCCAGGTGAGGAAAAGAGAGACCCTGCCTCATCCCTCCTGTTTCCTCAGTCTCCTCAGTGAGAACGTTTCCTAACCTGGAAATGGTCATACAGTAATATGGAAACGTTATCTCACATCAAAGTGGGAGAGAAGAGCAAAAGAAAACTCATAATCTTAGTAATTGAATTTGCTTCCAGTGCAGAGTTCTGGAAGAAATCACAGATTGAATTATTAATCACTGTCCATAATCTTTGAGAAATCAATAATGGGAGGACTGTCAGAGAGTGCAAAGGCAGGAGTGTAAGGGCAAATCAGGAACTATAAATCAAGAACAAACATAAATTAATAAGCATGATATACATATTTTTGGTAACTTTCCAGAACAGAGTTTTCTAATAGAGAGCATGCAAACACTTAGTCATGAATAAGGCAATTACCAAGAATTAGCACAGATTCACGAAGAGTCAATTCCACTAGAATCTTTTCAACGTTAGTTGAACCATTCAGGGAAGAGCTGCAGCCGTGGAGGGCCACGACTGCAACAAGGGGTGACATTACAGGACTCTTGTGGGAAAGGAAAAGTGATAGAAATTAGATGACAAAGTTTAATATAAGAGAACAGTTTGGAAGAAAGTTTATATGAGGTGGTCAAGCAAGATTAAATTTATATCAATGACTTTGAAAAAAAGTACAAATAAGCCACAAGATCTTTAAATTTTAGAGCTGGGAGGGGCCATAAAGATAATATAAGCCTTTTGCCTATAGGTGAGAAAATTGAAGTTCACAGGGACTTTCAGAAATGTACACAACCAATAAGTGCAAATGCAAAAATTAAGGCCTAGTCTCTTGATTTTCCCAAAAGGACTCATCTTCCTCACTGGCAATAAGGTGATATTACATAGGCAGACATGTGTGTTTCTGGCTTTAAATTAAAACTACACAAGTGAACAAAGGATAAAGAAAACTAGTAGAAAATGAGGGTACAGATGCCAAGTTAAATGCTGCAGAAGTCCAAAGGTGGCTAAAATCAGAGAGGGATTATTAAGTGTTTTTTTCTTTTTAGATTCTAATTTAGATCCAACTGTTGTAGATGCATTATCTCCTTTAACCTATTACAATCTTATGAAGTAGATACTGTTATCCCATTTGAGATTGAGGAACAAAGGCACAGAGCATCTAGAGATCTTGCTGAATTAGCCCATAGATGGCAAAGACAGGATTTGACCCCACGCATTTTAATGCTATGCTCAGCTTCCTGCACTAATTCAACCCATTCTGCAATCCAAGCTCTTATCCTCTGCATTACTTGATGCTTCTCACTACAATGTAGTGATATGATTCAAGTTACAACATTTTTGTCTTTTTAAAAAAATTTCTGAAGGCATGAACTCCTTGATTTGAGGACCATAAGCAATCATTCCTTGTTATTAAATAGATTTCATTTCTCAGTCTATACTTTGTAGTGGCTTCATTACCATTTGTTTACTGACTGACCAGCTATAGGGGTAACAAGGGTTGTCTAAGGATTCAGGGGAAACTTCAACTGGAAGGTTGAAAGCTCCAAGCTATACATATCATGGTCAGACTTGGCTTTATGATTTATGTGAGAAACACAATGACCTTATGTCAGAACCTGTTATTTCCTAGGTCCTGGGAGACTGCATGCAAGCTTAGAAGAAGCTCTTTCCACATGTAGCCTGTACTAGAGTTTTATAGTCAATGTTCAAACACCTTTGGACTTCCATTTTCTGGATGGTTTGAGTTCATCTAGGGCTAGGTATTACAATGTTTTCATTGCAACCTATCAAGTCACAAATATATGTACTTTTTTTTTTTTTTTGGCTCAAGGAGAAATGCTTTGGATGCTGGTCTTGGCTAGGTAACTTCCATTTTCCTTAGGTTTTTGATACTATGACCTAAAATTAGTAGTTTTGTCTTTTCCCCAGTTTTGTAGTGGTAAGTCAGAGTTATTTAGGATGGCTTTCACCTTCAATAGCTGTCTCACACACCAGTGTTACATATTGTTGAATGTCTGCCACCATTTCCCCATTAGCTGTCCCTACAAATGAACTCAAGTCTGTAGTTTCCTCAGTTTACTCTGTTTTCAAATCGATGTGCTTTTGCACGTGTTGCCTTCTGTTTGGAATGACCTTTACCACCTGTCTGCTCAGCTAATCCATTCAGGGGCCCCTTTTCTGAGAAACCTTTCTTGACATCTCACTTCTGACTGAGTGGTGTGCACATTCTCTGAGACCCTTCCACTCCTTCATATATTTCCCTCATGACAATAATTGAAATATATGTAATCTCTAGATTATTCACTGATTCCTCTACTGGAATGAAAACACTTAAAGACAGGGAATGTGCATTTTTAATCCCTGTTTCTTTAATGTCTTGCAGTGTATAGAGGGACTTCACAATGTTTTTTAAATGGATGAGTTGATAAATGAAGATAGTTTCCTGCTCATCTATATAATCTTTTCTAATTACAAGGGTAGGTTTCTCTGGCGAAAAGTATAGCTGACTACCAGCATGCAATGTAAAGCTACCCTTGAACACTACTGATAAACAATTTTCTATGCAATATGTATCCCTCATTAATTATAGCCAATTTTCACCAAAATAAGTGTACATGTAAGACAACGAATTGGCTTAGAACTTGAGGAATCTGATAAAAAAAGGTTTTCATATCATTAAAATCAATTTCTTTAAATTATCTTTAACTATCTAGGAATATACAAAAGGAAGTCAATATTATGCAAACTGGATCTGGCCATTGAACAAATTCCCTATAAGCTAGAAAAGTGCCTTTTTGTTCTGAGGAAAACAAGCTAAAGGCTTCATTCATGACTTTTGTCACATATGCATTCATGAAGCCTTAATCCTCAAACCACATAAACCTAAAGTAGGAGTCATATAAATTTATACCTAGGGTAGGCTTGACCAAAAGAATTGATACTAAGATCAGCTGTAAGGTAAAGCTTTTCTGGAGACAAATGCATTATGTACAAGTCACATAGCAGCCAAATGCACAGAGCTCGTATCAGTCGCTACTTTATTCTTTCTCGGCAATGTCTAAAACTTTGTCTTTCCCATAATCAGTAGCTGCTTGTGGAGTGATGCTGTTGTAGGCATCCAAACCCCTCTAATTCACTGTCAAGAATTTTGGGTGAGAGGCCAATTGATTTGGGAGTTTTATTTTTCCTGACATTTTTAAGCAAGTCCTGGGGGGACTCAGATGTCATGCTTCATTTCAAAGATGATCTGATCATGGGAGCAAAAGAGTGTGAACTCTGGGAAAGAGCTCAGGTGGTCTGGAATTCTTTGATGCTGTAAGAAAAGGAAACATGGATTGGAAATTTCAGAGTCATCTCTGAGCATCACAGTCAGTCTTGTGGTCACTCTTCCCATTCAGGACATCCATGGTGTTTCCATTTCAAACATGAGCTTTGCGCCTTGTGTGGTTGGTGACACAATGCCAATTTTTTTTTCAAAAGAAGACAAAAAGGAGTATGAAATTTTAGGGTCTAGTAGAAATAAGCTTCCCATTAAAGTGCTTGTCCATTGTGAGGATTCTTTTCAGAACTTTCATTGTTTACAACTTCTGAGGCTGTGCTTTAGTACTTTAAGGGGAGTTATCAGTCACTGGTTTTTATGTGGACATGTGCTTAGCTATAAAAATTTCAGATGGTAAAGAGGCATCAAATGCTTACTTTCCAAAAGTGCTATCTACAGAGCTAAACCATGTACAATTGAAAAATAACCCATTGCTGCTGTCCTAGGAGTCAGCAGACTCAATGATCACCTCCATGGGTCTGCCTTTGCACTTGGTGCTGTTCACATATCTCTCTGGGGCTGGTTTCTAAGCATAAGTCTAACCCTTCAGTTGTTTTTGTCACATACACAGTGCTGAATGCTTTGTTTCATTCTTTTAATTTTTTAAAATTAAATGCATATATAGAAGCCTGGAAGAGAACCACTAAGTGCTGCACTTTGAACCATCTCCCCGCTGATAGCCTGAGTTATTATATAAAGTAAGTTCTAAAAGTTGTGATGGAAAGAGCCCACAGTGACCCTCCTATTCAGATTGGTCAAGTTGCACTTTTAGCTCTGCAACACCCCAGATTGGGCTTGTATTTTAAATGGGAACTGGAGGTGGTATAAGTTGAGAAACTGCCTGAGGAATTCAAGCTGTTCACATCACATGTGCTATCTGCCTATAAAGGATGCCAATCTTATTGTTTTTGTGAAAAGGATTAGTCAGTTTTGAGTGGGGACTGCACTACCTGCAGCACATCTGGAAATGTTTTGCATGACAGGAACTGACTGGAGCCCATGTCTGAAGCCCAGAAATTAATCTGAATTTAATAACACATATAATGCAGTGTAGTATATGCCAGTTTCCTCAGTGTAGTCTGCAAAAGTCACTGATTCTTACATATCACGGGCCCCCAAGAATTCCAGTCAAAGATTCATATTGCTACTCCTATTCCATAGTATGGCTTGGTCCTGAAGATTTTGCCTAGACATTCCAAACTGAAGACTCCTTAATCATGGCAGAAATTTTCCAGAAGAGCTCATAGTAACCCTAATTTCTATCCCAATCTCTCCCGAAATCATTGCAGGTGACACCTGTGGTTTGGAGCCCAGATACTCAGACACTTCTGGGTGTCTATTTGTGACTAAGGACCTTATGAATAGCAAGGTTACCCATTTTGTCATTCTTGTGGATCAGTGCTGAGGCTGAAATGATATGTAGACCACACAGGATTCCTTGAGTCACATTTTTTTTTCAGGAGACAAACATTATAATACATGTCAGGTTGCTGATTGTGACAGTGCCATTGCACATTTGACAAGTGTCTGTCTCGCTCCCTTACTAACAAGGCACTACCTAAGGAATCACTTTGTTTCCACTGAGATTTAGTAGGTACCTTCAAGAGGAACGAGAAGGCATTTTTCTACTAAATCAGTCTGCATCTGCTCTTTGCTCCCTTTTTACCCCATGAAGTAGTTTTCAAGAGAAATCATGGAACTGACTAGGTTTGGATTCCAGTCCCTAACAGTGGGTCCAGAGTGCATTGTGTTTGCCAGCAACACCTGCAAAAGCATGACTCCCAGGGTGACTCAATGACAGCAGACCTGTGGGTACATGTCCTTTATATATCGATTTTTGACAGAGTTGAACTAATCGATATTTTTCTGTGGCCCTTGAAGTCATTTCTATCACAATAATATGTCAAATAAAGCCTTATCAATAAAAAAGGCATTCCTGTTCTCATTCATTGTTAACCAAAGGCTAAAAGCTGTTGGGTATGCCTGGGGGGACCTGAGGACTATAGGCTAATTTTTAAAAAAAGATTATTACTTACTTCTGAGGTTCAGTGGCAATAATTAGGGCAGAGGGATATATACCATATTGTCTGTAGCAAATAAAACTCTGTTATTCCTGGTCTTCCTGTTAAGTGTTCATTAGTTCAACAGAGTTGTCAGGCACAAAAGCAAATAGTATAGTGGTTCAGTGCATAGGACTGGAATCAAAGAGGCTAGTGCTGAAATCCCAGCTCCTTCTCTCTCTAGCTGTGTGAATTTAGGGAATTTATTTTAACTCCTGAAGCTTCAGTTGTTTTCATCTGTAAAAAGGGAATATTAGTCATTTCTGACTTATGATGTTATAAATAAGGATTAAATGATAACACATGTAAAACACTTAACTCACTGGCTGGCACATAGTAAATGCTCAAAAAGTGATAAAGCAATAAGGATGATGAATAATGTTTAATTGACCCATCATTAATTCAACAAACTTTTATTAATGTCTATTCTAAAATTTAGGGTTTTTTCTAGGATGAGTAATGTACCCCTCTTACTATCTTCCAGGAAGTTATAGTCTGGTAGGAGACAAAGAAACCTAATGAGGGTAAAAATTTTGAGATATATATATACACACACTTATACAAAAACACAAGTGAAGGAGCAACTAATTATACTTAGGTAGGTCATGGCAGGCTCCCATGTAGAGGTGATGCTTAGGCTTGATCTTGAAGTGTAAGTGAAAGTTTGCCAGGCAAAGAAAGGGGAAAATGTTTCTAGGCAGAGAAAAGACCATGAAGACAGAAATGAAAAAAGTGCATTTGCTTTTGTAGTATCAGATAGCTCAGTACTACCGGAGTACCCAGTGTCTTGTAGGATGGGTAGGGTAAGGAAGAACAGAGGGATTGTGGCCAGACTGCCCAGTATTTTATATGCTATGCTAGGGAACTTGAATTTTATCCTTTAAGAGGACATTAAAAGTTTTTAATTAAGAGAATGACATGACCAAAGTTATATTTTAAAAAGACTACAGTGAATGACATCCAGCTTGGGAGGAAAGGGTTAGGGCAGGGTAATGGGATGGGAAAAACATTCATTCTAAATTAAGCTGTGAGATCTTGAAGGCCAGAGATCATGTAACCTGAAAAACAATGAACAAACTAATAATAGGAAGGCCAAGATTAGAGATGTAAAGAAAAATTTGAGTCCACTTAAAACCATTTATTTGATTGATAGTAATTACTCAAGTACTTAATTTGTTTTCCTATTTGTGTCACTACAGGTCACCTTGAATTCTTCTTGGAAACAAGTTGGTCATAAATAATTTTGGTTGTTGGAGACTATAGAAAAGCTAAAGAGCTTTTAAATTTCTTGAAGCATCTAAGAAAAGATAACAAAAAGGCTTTCTTTAATGTAGAAATAAAAACTGAGGGTCTGTTAAGTAACCATTGATAACAGTTGAAATTCACTGGATGGTACTAACCTACATTTACTGTTGAATTTCTTTAAATCTTGTGTAAATGATGTTACTTAAAACTACTATGTAACCCTAGGTAATCTGTGCTTAATACATATATAGACCTTATTACATAAAAATTCTGGACAAATTGTAGATTATGTGGTCAATCACATCTGTTTTCCACATTGGAAGAACTTAATTGCCTAATTTGCATTCTAGGAGGCCACATTGTGAACTTGATGGCAGCTACGGGAACTGGAGGCCCTGTGCCTGGGAGGAACCAGCTAGTCCCTGGGCTGTGCGCTGTGCACTTTTCACCCTACTAACTGATGGCAAATGTCTCCAGATGCTTTGCCATTCTGACCGCTTGGCAAGGAAATCTGGTCTATGTTTGGAATACAATTTTTGAAAGTGTTGCTTCTATTGTATTCTCCCCTGTGGCAAGAATTAGGACTTTGTCACTAGTAACAGAGGGATTTTCATAATCTACCAGGTGGTGATGTCAAAAATAGAGCCACTGCAATTTAGTGTTGGAAGTCCCACTGATACACCACCTGGAGCATCCACGCTTATTTAGAGTTTAACTGCAGGTGTTTTGAAACACTATTCTTAAATTTCCGAAGTCCACTAATTGGAAAAATATTCTGTAAATTTTCAACTGTGTGTTTCACAGACCAGTAAAAGCACTTCTACTACATCAAATCAATGGACTTTGTTATCAACAGCTAAGTGTTGGCTCTTTCCATATGGAAATACTGAGCCCTGTACACACTGATCTATTGAAAAGGCATATATTTAATGGTAATTTTGAAAGAGAACTTTGTGTTATTAAAGCAAAAGCCTGTCTTAGGAGGCCTATTTCCATTAGTTTGCTGATTAATCTATAATCATAATCTAAGACATTTGTTGATATTTCAGGAGTGTCCGCATACTTTCCATTTCATTCCCTGACCCTCAGTCACAGACACGTGGTGCAACAGAAGCTGATTCTCAGCCCTGGGCCAGTCTATTACCCTGTGGAGAGGGGTCCTAACAGTAACCTGTTACTTGTCTCAGGACTAGTTTCTCAATAAGCACATGACAGAAGGGAAATTAATTAAGTAATAAATTAACAAAGGAAAGGAAAACAATAGTGCCCCTTAGAAAATTACCTCTGGTGAAAACTTTCTACAATGAAACAATGTTATTAAAAGGATTTTTAGATTGCTGTTGCTATTGCCTCTCTGCCTGTGATGAAGTCCTTGAACGGCTTTGCCCTTTTTGGAGGAGAGGAAGCAGGTGCAATAGAAGGATATTTCAAAACCATAAGCTTTGTGAGAATGCCTTAGAATGAAAAGTCTGGGGAGCAAATCCACAAGAAGATTCTGGCTGAGATAACTCAGGAGTCCAGTTTTCCTGAAGCTTAGATTGTGTGAGGGGTGATTGGCACAACGGTGTAGGAGGCAAGCTATCTGGATTTTAATGTGGATTCCAATACTTAAAACGTGGTAGAAACTTAAATTTGATATTAAGCTCTTATAAGCCTCAGTCGTGCTTGGGACTGTTCTTGGACTGGGGATGTTAAATTTCAAAAAAACTCACAGATAATATTTAGTAAAATCTAAAATGTTGCATGCTCATTATTGTAAAACACCAGTTTTACTCTTTTCGTGTGTTTTCTCATTTAACCCCCACAATAACCCAGCAAGAGGGGTACTACTGCTATTTCGTCTAGGGCATGAGAGGAGCAGCAATGAAGGGTTAAAGAAATCTTAGTAAGATCACTGAGCTGATAATTTTTAAGTCACACTAAAAGTGTTGTAATGTAACACTAAATAGTCGCACTAAAATAGTTGTAATGTACCTGTGCTATGACTATTATATTTATAATATTAAACTCACTAAATGCAACTATCTTTTTGACGTTTCTAGTGATAGAGACACTAAAGGTAGATTAGAAAATGGATTTGTAATGCTGTCACTCTGCTTTTCTTAAGGATGGTGTTTCCTTTTCTTTTGTGTTAGCTACCAGCACAGGATCCGCCGGCCCACTGTGTGCACTTTATGTGAAGAGACTACACACAGCTGGAGTAGAGTATGGACAGAGCGTTAACCTTATCTGCGAGGGTCTTGGGTGCCCAGTTGTATTGAGTCTTGGGTGGTCTTCTTTGGATAGTCAGTCTAAGGGCAACAGAGTGGAAACCTGAGAGCTGCTCTCAAATTGAGGCATCTTCTGTGGCACAAGGGAGGCAGTGGAGGCGGAGAGGTGGGAGAAGTTTTGTCCTCGTGCCCACTTCACTATGCATCTGTGTTTTGTATCAAAACCAGTTTTCCCACGTAGGCAAATGCTGATTTTCATTTGTGAACATCCAGTGATCTAGAATAAGCAGATCATGGTTGTGGTCTCTAGTCCAAGATTCACTTAGGGATTTGCAGCCTTGTGGATGTGTTTTAGGTTATCATTCTGTTCATTCAATGCATTCAAAAAGCATTCACTCTCAGCGTGGAAGAGAATTGTTTTAGGCGCCCTCAGTACAAAGGCAAAAAGATGTGGTTCCTATACTGAAGAAGCTTATAGTTTGGTAGGAGAATATGCATATGCAAATAAGCAGTTACGTTTAATAAGATAGTAATGGAGGTGTGTGTTTATGTGGCAGGAGCTTGGGAGAGATTTCCCAAAAGGGATGGGGTTTGAGCTGTGAACTAAAGAAGAGAAGGACTTGGCAAGGCCTACAAACAGCTAAAGAACATTACATTCCATGTGGAAGAAACACTATGTTCTCTCTTTAATGAGAAAATATGCAGATACTATCCAGTAGACTAGGAGAAAGCAACTTTCCATGATGCCTTCAAAGGCAGGTTTTCTGTTCATACATATCTAAAAGTCTTGTTCCTGTTCAACTCCATTCTTTTCTGCTCATTCTGATAATCTCCCTGGTCTCCTAGTACGTAGGTTATCAATTGATACTCGGATCCTATACTTGTGCCTGTTGTGTGTATGGATCTGATATATTTTCTAAGTTGTTTATACATGTGTTAGGAGTTCATAACATGTCTACTATTTAAAAATCGTATTTTACATTCTCTCTGCCTCATGTTACACAGATTCTACACAACTGTGGTCTTGCTGCACCTAAAATATGTATGCTTAATACAGGCTTATTTTCTGATGAAAAAAAAGATTTTATGAGTGTCCTAGTTATAATATGTTAGTAATTGAGAGGCTTGATTCACCAAGTCCATAAAAATACTGCCATAATCGAGTGAAATGACAATTGACTAGACTTATTCAGGTGACCCTGATGGAAAAGAGCCTATTATTTGTTTGTTTCAGGTCTTAGATACTTCATTCACATCCTAATAGTGGAGTATTTTGCTTGAGCAACATGTAATTTTAAAATTAAGAAATGCCTT
Source organism: Phyllostomus discolor (assembly GCF_004126475.2). Lineage (NCBI taxonomy): Eukaryota > Metazoa > Chordata > Mammalia > Chiroptera > Phyllostomidae > Phyllostomus > Phyllostomus discolor. The sequence goes on from NC_040912.2 coordinate 35,677,359, forward strand.
TAAATGCCTTACACAAGTGATCCCCAACTTACAATAGGTTGACTTACAGTTTTTTACTTTATAAGAGTGAAAAAGTGGTACACATTCAGTAGGCAATAAACATTACATTTTGATCTGCTCCAGAGCTAGCCATGCAGTACAATACTCTCTCATGATGTTGGCAGCAGAGGTGAGATGACTTTGCCCAAAAGTAGGCTACTGTAAGTGTTCTGAGCACACTTAAGGTGGGCTCCACGAAGCTATGATGTTTGGTACTTGGGTGTATTAAGTGCATTTTTTGTTTACACCATTTTCAACTTATAATTATCAAGATGTAACTCCACTGTAAGTCAAAGAGCATCTGTAGTTCAGATACTAATATGTTGCTTCAATTTCCTCAATTATAGGCCAACTTTGTTTGAATAACTCCAGTGACAGAAGAATCACTTCCTATATCCCCCTCCTTCCAGACAATTCTATTTCATTTCTAAGAATGATTCCTTATATTGGTCCTAACTGTGCTTTGCTCTCAGTCAGTTTGCCAGTGGAAAAGGTGGATAATTTTATAATTGGCAATGTATGGAAGTATTTTTGGATGTCACAACTTGGGGTGCAATGATATACACTCTAGTGGAGGGAGGTCAGTGATGTAGCTAAATGTCCCACAATCCACAGGGCAGCTCCACGCAGCAAAGAATTATCTATCCCAACAGTGCCAAGGTTGAGAAACTCTGCTCTGTATTTAATTTATTGATCCACAAAAATATTAATATTTTCCATTCAGCAATCTATCTGATTGATACTGGGACACAGTGAACTATATTGAAGGCTTTATACCTTGAAGTCTTTCACCAGTTTTTCTGATTTGCCTGTATTTACATCAGCAATTCAAAAGCATTTGAATTTAAAGAAGGAATGAATAATTGAGGAAGGGCAATACTTAATATAAGTTGACCAGTGGTGGTCCACTTTTCACACTGTGGCATCGGGCGGAAGAGGAATAATAGAGAGGAGTCTACATGTTGTTTCCTAACCTCATCTAGACAACATCTGACACTGCAAGGGAGTTAGTTTAAGGGGTTATTCTTCTCAAAGCTATGATGTGAGCAATGCATGACATATCCAAATCTATGTCATGATAAATAATGTTATAATGACCTTCCCACAAACAGAGTTCCTGAGATATGAATATTACCAAAAATTCTATAAAAGGCTCTGACTATACTGCAAATGCGAAGAGGTAGTAAGATCCTTTCAGGGCTCTCCCTGCCCTATCTATGAGCTCAGCTTTTATATGCCGTCTAACCCAAATCCCCATTTGTTTCTGAGGTTACTTTAACACTAAGGGGCACAACAATAACTAGGTCAATTTATGCCTGTCATTTTCCAGTTACAATTTGCTCCAGCTAGGCAAGAGAGACTGATAGAATGGTACACCCTCTGAAAAGAGTGAGGAACATTTTTGGAACATTTCAAAGGACATTTTAGACTGAACAACTTAGGAGCGCTAACTATAGTCTATTTGAAAAAGCACAAACATAAACCCTGCTGCAAAATAAGTACCGCAGAGACAACTGCTTAGCAAAATGCAACTGGCCTGATTCTCTTCTTGAATAAATACCATTTTCCCTTAAGTGGGCGGATTGCAGGCTTATAGAGAATTGAAGAACAGTGTTAAAAATGCTTTGAAAAGAAACTTATTCACTAGAAAAAGTGGGTAGACCCATGTATATTTGCTAATAAAGAAGGATTATGATGCTAGCTTTCATTGATTACCAAGTTCAGAAATCAATACTGTTGCTTTATAAAGGGGATGGCCACAGAATGGTTTGTCTTACTAAGTGTTGGGAAAATAACTATCCAAGTCTGCATCAGCGGTGATATAGTTTAACCCGACAAATCATTAAAAATTTCTTCTTTCATGTAGTTTTTGTTATCTGCAAACATTGCCTATTGTATGCACAGTGAGGCCTATCTTCTCTACTGCCTTCCAGGAGAATTCTTCTTCTTTAGTGGAAAGATAACGAAAAGAAGAGGAAGTTGCAAAGAAAGCACCTCCTCAAGCAATGTAGCCCAAGTGGGGAGATTATACACTCTAACTAACCCAACCACAAAAGGGAAGATGCACAAGTATTATCATCCTCTCTAATTCTCTCTCTCTCAACAGGCAATTTTATGACTGAAAAGTCTATGACCTGGTTTGGGACTGGATGCTACAATTAGGTAATAGGAATTTTCTTCTTCTTCTTTTTTTCCCCTTTTTTAAAGGAGGGAGAAAGAAAGGGAGAGAAACATGAGTGTGTGGTTGCCTCTCACGTGCCCCCTACCAGGGGCACCTGGCCTGCAACCCAGGCATGTGCCTGGACTGGGAACGGACCGGTGACCCTTTGGTTCACAGGCCTGTGCTCAATACACTGAGCTACACCAGCCGGGGCAGATAATAAGAATTTTTTAAATTGTGTGGTGGATTTGTACTAGCACATTTCTTCTACAGTTTCATCCTCTTTTTTCCCCTCCTGCTCAGTTCAAGCAAAGACACTTTCCAGAAAATATTCAGGAAGTTGAAAGTAGTTAAAAATGACCTTGGCCAGGTGTCTCAGTTGGTTGGAATGTCCTCCCACACATCAGAAGGTTGCAGGTTGAATCCCTGGTCAGGGCACATAGCTAGGTTGCAGGTTTCATGTCCAGTTGGGTACATGTGAGAGGCAACTGATTGATATTTTTCTGTCACTTTGTTATTTCTTTGTCTCTCTGTCTCTTTCTCCCTTTCTTTTTCTCTAAAATCAATAAACATGTCCTCAAGTCAAGATTTTTAAAAAATAGTTAAAAATAGATGTCAGTTTTGACTGATGGTCATGGGATTTTGTGGCTACAAGCTATATGCTGTAGCAGACACCAGGTTACCACACACCAGGGTGTATGATCAGAACTGGTCCAGGAGCAGAAGATGAGTGTGACAGGTACCCCCAAAATCCTCTCTGCTGAAATGTTTACCTCATTAGCATACAAAAGTACCTTAAATTCATCATGAAAATGTATTGTTTTGGATTACCATTGACTATATTTTAGAATTCTTATTACAAGACAGATATGTGTCAAGAGGATAATACACTTAAATTATTAGCTGTATGAAAGTCCTCTAAGACCCCTTTCATTCATGATGCCTAGCTGAAAGCAAGGCATTGTGGGACACGGTTCCTTGGAAAACTTCCTGGAGGTCACTGCATAGACAAATTGCTCCACTTCCAAACTTACCTTGGCTAGGACAAGTGTACCATCTAATCAAGACTGAGCAATCAGGACATGTGGGGCCGTGGAGGACGGGGTACAGCCCTCACCTTCCCTTCCTCTTCAGTACACCTCCTTACTGCTGTCAAGGTCTCTGTCCTCTTGTGCACGGAAAACCTGCCACAACTTTCTGATTGTCCTCCTCGTATCCAGGATCTCTTTCACACTGTGGCCCAACTAGCCTTTCTCCAGTGCACCTTTCATTTTCTCAGTCATCCTCAAAACCTTTCTAAATGTTATTTCTTACCTTGCAAGCCACATGGGCATATTCTGAAATGCAGTCACTGTTATTACATAGTAGTATTATACCCACAGCCAGGTTTTAAGTTACTTGATATCAAGGCTGTATACTTTATTACTCTAGTGGTCTCTCCAACCCCTGCAACAGTGAGACCTTTCCACTTGCTGATGAGGACCTGGGGCGCCCGCAGTGACTTCATGGGACTGCTGGGCCACAGGGAGGGGAAGGCATGAAGCTGGTTTTACATGTGGCTCTTCCACGGACTTTTCCCATAATTTTAGTGATATTTATTGAATCTATTGGTCTTTAGTGAGGCATTTCAATTGCTCTCATTTTATCTCCTCAACAACTTTTTAAGATAGAAACTATTGTCCTTATTTTATAGGTAAGCTAGTACACATTGGGGTTGGAATTCAAACCCAAGTCTTTCTGATGCCAATATCTATACCACTTTTTCAGTAGAGCATAATAGGTTTTTGTTTATTTATTTATATTATGGGAATAAAAACTGTATCAGCATTTGTGATTTTTTGGTGATAGGAATGAGGTAAACAAAATAATAAGCCAGGTCCTCTCATGATTAAGAGGTGGCTTCATCCCTTGTGAACAGTACAGGATTATAATAGTTCACATTTTTCCCCCTAAAATAATCTGACCTCTTTTGAGGAGTGTATAGGTAATAAAAGAGTAAAATTAGATTAAAAATATCTATTTGCCTGGCATAGTTTGTTAATTACTTTGGATGAATAGATATTTACACATCTGCTGTAGAGTAGTATTTACTTCACTGGGAGAAACAAAGGTTAGAAAGGCATATATATAATCCCTTCCTAGCGGCAATATTGAGTATAATATAAATATGAAATGATTGGCACATATCTGATAAAATTTTTAGTGAAGTATGACAGATGCATAGTTTTAATTCTCTTTTCTCAAATAGCAAATTCCATCTCTCTTGATCCAAGTGTAGAAATAATGGCAACATTAACATGATATGCTTGGAAATGTGCAATATTTTCTATCTAATGAAGTCAAAGGGTGTTTATGAAAAATTAATTATTGTAATTACCCATAATATGAGGGTGTGCTCTGAAGAAAGAAATTTTAAAAAGCTCATTTAGAACAGCATGAAATTGTACATAGAACTTTGAATGCCACAAATCTCTGATATAGAAATAAGGTTATTCTAATACCAATAGAGGAAATTTAAGTGGTCTGTGACATATGAAGACAGCATGAATGTGATATGGCTTCCTCTAGTGCTTTGGGCTTTGATTATAGTAATTTGGCAGGAAGCAAAGTATGTGACTCCTAGAATCATAACCTTTTATTACTGTGACATTAATACTCTCAGCAAAAAAATTATTGAACTTTGAGTAACATATAGAAATCATATGAGACAGCTGAAAGAGCCCCAAAGTCCAAAGGATCCAACCGAGTCCCAGTTCCTGTGCTACCTAACAAAGAGAGTTTTTGGAAACCAGTATTTCCAGAGCTTGGGAAAATGAGAGAGTTGAACTAGATGATTTCTCAGTTCATTTTCATCTCTAAAATTCTGTGACCCTGTAAGTGAGCATTGCAAAAGTTTGAATAATATATTCCTTCTTTCCCTAACAAAATGATGAGAACCAATTACCAGATTTGCATTAATTTAAGTTGCGAGCTGAGTTGTTCCTTCTCTCTGTTTTGGTAGTAATTATCTGGCTACTCTGCATGCCTTTCATCTTTTCTACCATGAGGAATTGTTTATAATTTATCTCTGAACAAAACTATACTTTAGTAAAAATTAGTGTGAAAAAATAGAGTTCAGTGAAATTGTACCTTCTTGTGGACAATTGATTGTATCAATGGCTTCAGTTCATTACTCCACCATGTATCTACATCCTTGGTGATGTAACTTTGCTGCACTTGCCCTGTGGGCAGGACATATTTCCTTACTCCTTGATTCTGGGGTGAGCCCTGTGAATTGCCTTGACACTGGGATATTAGCAGATTGATGCAAAGAAAACTTGGAAGGGGCTTGTGTTGTTAAGTTTGTGTTTGCTGGCACCTCTGCCATCACTCTTATAAGATAAACTTGGGCTAGCCCACTGATTCCAGTTAGAGAATAAGGGACAACTTAGAGCAGTCACTGCTAGCTGAACTCAGCCTTGATCAGCTCACTCCTGTTGATCTTCAGACTTGTAAACTACAATAATAATTAATTTTTAAGCCACTGAAATTTGGAGTAGGTTCTTATGCTGCAGTAGTTGCTTGATTTACTTCTAAACAATTTTTATTGCTAGAGAACTGTTCTGTCTGAAAAACTATATTATCAAATACCCATAGATATGAACAATTACACAATATCCACTGATGAAGTTATTAGGATAGTCTTTCTTTTGTTTCCCCAAGACATAAAATGAAGAGACGCAGTGTTTTAGTAGTAGCCCTGGCCAGTCTTACCTGTATGGAAACACTGCTGTAAGAGCCGCCAATGACGCCTGCAATGAGCAGTGGGCTATTTTCTTGAATGGCATAGGATCCATCAGGACACATATGCTCAGCTTCATCCACTTTAGTCAAAGATGCCCTGACAAATTCCAGCGATTGCTCTAATGCATAGGTATCCCTTGAGCATGTATCCAAAATGTGAACGCCCAACTTCACTCCTGGTAGCAAGTAATCGTCTTTGTTGATTTCATCAATAGCAAACAACATGGCTTCCAGGCGTTGAATCCCTCGGTCTTCATTGATTCGCCCGCATTCTTCAGTTCCGGTGCCTTTTTCATTAATAGGAAATAAGCCCCCTAACACAAGGTCACCTTCTATTTTAATCTCCTTCCTCATAAAATTATGGTCCCCTAAAGAGAGTAAAAATCCCTTTGAAAACAAAGCTAAGGTAAGAACTTGGAGTCTTGTCAACATCTTCATGAATCCTGTTTCTGCACCTCTTGGAGATATCAATGGACAGAACCAATGTTGCCCACTAGTCTTCCTCTCTCATTTCCAAACTGGATCTTTGTCCTGTCCTTCATATAAGGGAGGAACAGACTAGCAGATCCTGTCACCAAATTCCTAGAGAGATAAAAATTATATGAACAAAAATGGTAAAGAAAGCAGCCATAATTACATCAATGGTCCCATTCAGGGGACCTTGATAGGATAATGACTCAAAATACCATTTACTGACAACACATTGAACCACTGCACCACTGCACCAAGCACTCTACCACAGCATCCTCACTCAGTCCTAACAACCCACTGTAATGTAGATCTTAGTGGTCCCAGCTCTCAGAATTGGTGACTGAAGACTAAAGAGGTAAAGTAAATTGACAAAGTATACTTAGGATGGAGGTAGGATTCAGACTCTGGTTTTTCTAATGCCGAGTTCAGTCATTTACTTACCTATTGGTAGAGATTCAACTTGGTATGAATCTTTATCCCCTCTTTCAGCTACATTTATAAGCAACACCCTTTTTACCCATTCTTCCCTTTTCATTTGGAAGCAAGCAAAACACAATTGTAGCTCTGTCGCCATTTCTGAATTCCTACCACTACATCCCTGTCCTCTCTTCAGAGATGACCTCTTCAAAAGAATCATCTGCAGCATTGTCCCCACTTCCTCTTATCCCAGGTGTTCTTAGGCCATTGCACTTGAGATTCTTTCTTCACTGCTCTAACAAATGGCTTTGGAAAAAGCTACTACTCATCTGCTAGTTTCTAAATTCCATATATACCCACTGTACTCCTCATTTTACTTGATTTTAATTGAAGTCTTGACTGTTTTCTACCTGTTTGCAACTTTCTAGGTTTCTATTTTCATCCTTCACTTCTGACTACATCTCAGATTCCATTGCTGAATACCCCCAACCTCACCCCTTTCCTGAGCTAGCTCCTCCAGTGTTCATAGCTTCAATCACCACTTAAATGACTCCTAGGTTAACTGTCTGCTAAACAGCTCCACACACACACCCCTCTGACACCTCCAAGTCTACCTGTCATAAAATCTCCCTTATCTCTGTGAATGGATCTTCTCTGTACCCAGGCCCTCAAGCTAGAAACCTATTAGAGTCCTTCTGATTTCACTCTCTCCTATTTTCTTTCAATTGGCCACCAAGTTCTGCAGGGTCTACCTGCTTAACACCTCTCAGAGCTGTCTCTCCTTTTCTGTTCTCGCTGTTTCAGGCTCTTGTTTTCTCTAACAGGACCACAGCAGTAGATTCCTAGAGGGCTGCTGCCAACCTCCAAAGCAACTTATTGTGAGTTACAAAAAGACAACCTTCCTCAAGTACTAAATTTTAAAAACTATTATTGCATAACTTGTACAATATAGATGATGGGTAAAGAGCAATTGCTGGCCAGTGTCAGGCAACTCCTGATGTGGTCTTCACATTTAGAGGATGCACTGAGTGCTAGTGCTGAGGTTTGCATGGTAGATTGTAGCTCAAGGAAGTTCCATTAATTGAGCTTCTTTATACAACATATGCTAGAAAATATGCATCTTGTAGGAATCAAGGTAGGCAAGGTCCTGCTGTGAGGATGTGTTTTTGATGGCAGGCTAAGGTCTTTGATGATAGAACTGCCAACAGGTCAAACTACAGAAATTATTTTGTATGTATATCTAGGAGAAAAATGCTGTCTTTGTGTTGGGAAGTTGAAGTTCTGGTGGGTCCCTAATAAACCAAGAGAAATGTGTCCCCAAGTTGACCCACATTTACTTCTCGGATCTCTCCAAAACCCTTGGGTTGGTTTTGGAAACCACTGCATGCACACAAACCAATGGACCTACTATGGTACTGTTAGTCAGCTTCCTAGCACTAGAGAAAACTCTGGGCAACACTCTCACTCTGCTTGCCCACCCCTCTTCCTCCTAGGTAAGGTGAGCTTATTTGACATCTGGAGTTAGATGAGAAAAGTGATGATTCAGGGTCCTGGAACATTCCCCTGCCATACAGTTGCTCACCCCTGTCTGTGTGGTATAGTATGCCTGCCTGCTCTCCTGCTTTTGTGCATAATTATGGATTGGTGAAGTGTTATGAAGGAGGGAGCTCTCCTGGAGGCTCAGTCAGGATTCCTGAAAGCCATGACACCTGTGTGTTCTTGAGTAACTTAGCAAATGTTAACAATCTAAATAGTGTCCCATTAAAGGAAACACTGTCCAAAACATAACCTTAACTGCTGCTCAGAGTGGTCCATCTCCTGTTGATCTATATCTACTCTCTGTTGCCTCTAGGTTGGAGAATTGACTTATTCCTGCCCTATGATCTTTTCCCTGGCTAGTTCTCAAGTCTTATTGTTCACTGTGCCCATCAACTTTGTCCCACCTCTACCTTCAAACCTATGTTTCAGCCATATTGAATTATGGTCACTTTAGTGGACACCAGAATGTTGATGACCTCTTCCTTCTACTCATTGTTTCCTTGACTGCAAATGCCCTTCTATGCCCATTTATCTGGTACACACCCACTAATTTAAGACTCAATAGTCATAGCCGTGGCCAGGTAGCTCAGTTGGTTAGAACATCATCATGATAGGCCAAGGTTGAGGGTTTGATCCCAGATCAGGGCACATGCAAGAATCAACCAGTCAGTGAATTCATAAATAAGTGGAACAACAAATTGATGTTTCTCTTTCTCTCTCTCTCTTCCTCTTTGTCTAAAATCAATAAATAAAAATTTAAAAAAGGACTCAATAGTCACTACCAGGAAAGGCCAAGAATTCTTTCCTTCCCCAGTACAATTGTTTACTTCCTGCTGTAGCTAGTTCAAGAAATATTTGCTATTCCTATTATGACTCACATGTGTTTCCTTATCTGCTCAGTGGGAATGAATGAAATGGCACAGCATTTAGGATTTTTAAGGCCTGAAGAAAGAAACAAAACTCTACAAAAAACTAAGACAAGAATGAGTCTGCTGTTCAACGGTTTTGATATTTCTCCCTTCTCATGCTAGCAGTGTCCCATAAAACCAACCTCCCACATTCTTTCTGTTCCTTTTGCATGGAGCAAGTGATGGGTTGTTTTCTTGAGACAAACAAGTCCTCTGGGTTTTGTTTTGTTTATTTATTTAGGTGTGAACCTCAGCCATGACGGCAGCAGTCTTTGGAATGCTCAGTGTTAACCCAAAACCTCTCTGGGAGATTGGCCACAGGGCACCAGAAAGGATAACACTAATGTTTTAAAAAGTTGATTCTACAGTAGAATTTTTAAAAATTTTATATCAATTTCTGGTCTCTCTTTGATCCTTATGTGTGATTCCCTTTGAAGCAAAGATGCCATGGAAGGCAAAAGACACCGCAATCATTATCAGTAATGATGAAGAATCAGAAATTTCTCTATAAAATAATTGTTTTATGTGCCTTATAAAATAGAGTAATTAATTAAAAGGAGGTCATCAGCATAGTCTTACCACTATGAAAAAGTACAGGTATCTCTTGAATATGAACTTTGACTACTTAATGGGTAAAGATGACAGCATAGGTCATGGAAAGCTTAATTCTCTCTTGGGAAAATGCTCTTAGTCAAAGATGACTTCAAATGAAACATGGCATTACACTGAAAGTAATAGTGTCTATCAGTTCGCCTGTTTCACAAGTAGGAGCTATGTTTCATGCATTTCTGTGTATTCAGGAACTGGCATAGTGTCTGTAATCCAGAAGACACTCAACAAATATTTCTTGAAGACACAACGATTATGTTTGCACATGACTTTGCTATTTTATTTGTGACATAGGAAATGGGAATTCGAGCAGAGAAATTGATTGTTTTATTTCATTACCTACTTAATCATGCCAGGCGCTCTTACCCTATTATCCTCCTTAATGATAGAACTGTCAACAGGTGGAACTACAGGAGTTACTTTGTGTATATATAGGAGAAAATGCTCCCTTTGTATCAGCTATGGCAAGTCCCTAAAAAGCCAGGAGGGATGTGCCCCAAAGTTGATGTACATTTACTTCTTAAGTTTTTGGTCAGGAGAATGCTAAATTAGGCGTATGCATATTATCGTATTTCAAAGTTTCAAAGATGCATTCATTCATCAAATATTTATTGAGTACCTACCATATGTGCTAGGCGATGAACTGGATACCCAACTGTAAACAAATGAATATTATCCCTGTTGTCAACATTTTAAATGCTTAGATATATTTATGTAGAAAGTGATGGAAAAGTATACATATCTATTTCTAACAACTATCTCTATAACTTATGAAAATCTTAAAAATAAGTATATCATAGATTTTCTTTAACATGGTGATTACTACTAAATGCTTGACTCAAAAAGTGATTCATTACAACTTATATAGCATATTCATTTAGAAATTAGATATACAGATCTTAAAAACAAGTTGACTGGCAAAAATATCATGTAAAATATTTTTCTTTTAAATCCTCTGTCAGGGAGGGATCTTTAAGAAATTTTAATGTAGTCTTAGAGAATTACAAATTAAAAATCAATTAGAGTAACATTTAAATACAGTGTCTTAGTATTTTCTTATATACCTTTTCCTTAAAGCAGAATTTATAATGATTAAGACTGTAGGGACAAGCATAATTTGAAAACACTTAGCGTGATTTAAAATGAAGCCTTAAGAAACCAAAAGAACAGGAAAATTAAAATTTAACAGTGACAAATAGACCAACATGCTTAATTCAATGCAACTGTTTATCTCTGTGTAACAGCTTATCGGATTGTGGGAAAAGGCACCAACTACTTCTCTTCAGGTTCCTTTCATTATAAATCAGCCCGCAGCACATTCCCCAGATAAACAGGCTCCCCACTAGAGCCACATTCTTATGCAGTGAGAGAATTGCAGCTCTGCAGTCAAAGTTCTTCATTCCAGGAGGGACAATGAGTGATGTGTTAACTATAAACAAGCATGTGTAGCCCTCTCCATAGGCTACCTGCTCACCCATGTTTTATTAATCCATGAATTAATGGAATCTCAGAGATTTGCTGTGAATATAACCCCTGGAATATGTGGACAGGAAGCATTTCTATACTCTGCATATGCTAATATGTGTTTTCCTTCATCTCTTGACTTTGCACAAGGACTTATTGTTGGAAGTAAAATCCAGTTTGACTTAATGAATAACTAGTTTATCCTGGGGAGATAAAATGCCAGAAAGCTTGCTTGTTCTTGACTACAAATAAATCCTGAAGTTGCAGAAGGGCTTCTGAGCCTTCACTCAAAGTCTGCACATCCAGCTGATCTGAAGAAAAGTTAGGGTTAGTACTAGCATATGCAATTTGACTGTAAATTGGATTGTACATTTTTCAGCTGCCAGAATCATAGGCAAAAAAAGACTTGGCCCTTGTTCTTAGACTGCCTTTTTCATTTGGGTAAACAGAGGCTATAGCTGAGCTGGCATTATTAATAGCAGAACGTCACCACCACCCAATTTTAATTCCTTTACTCTTGATAGGAACAAAGGTATTTTGTTCCAGAAGTCATTAATAAATTATTATGAGTAGCTGACTATTTAAAATACAATCATTTTTATGAGATCTAACTTAAAATTTCTACTCCTTTGTAGCCTTCTGCATCACTCCACCTGTACGGGGCCTCTTCATTTGCTGAATTCTCATGTGGTTTGTTTTATGTTTATCATGATGATCATATTTTGTTTTATGCTTATTTGTGTAGATTTTTTAAAGTTGAAACTTAGTAATGAAAAAAAACCAGTTCTTTCTACTCCATTACATTGTAAGCTAATGGTTATCAAGGACAATGCCTGAGACATTGATGTGTTTTCCACAGTGACTCACATATAGTTTTCAAGTCTTGATTACATGATAAATTCCAAGTAGCATGAAAGTTTTTTAGAGACTAGACAGGATTTTGAAAAAATAATTTGAAAATTCCATTTAGAGAATAAAGAAGATTGCTGAAAAGATCCATTTGAAAAAAATGTAGTCAACTTTGGCACTAGAGAAATTCACCCCAAATACCTCTGATTTTTGATGACTTTTAAGAAAAAACATAAAGTAAAACTGGAAAAGTTGAGGGCACTTGGAGAAATTAGAAAGAATAGAACACACACCGTTGACCTGAGAGAGACTAGGAAGAATGGAGAGCTACCCGCCAAACAGCAGGTCAAGTTCTCTGGAAGCAGGAACCACAACAGCACGGGAGTGGAGGCCCAGCTTCTGGGTTAAGATTTGAAGTTAGGGAAGAGAGTTCTGCGTTCTCTCAAATTGTCCTCGTTGGAAATCCTACAGTGTACATAAAACTTCAAATAACCAAAAAATTAGTTCAAGTTGTGGAAATGCACTGATCAGACCCTTTCTGGTAGGCTGTTCTATTCATAGAGAAGATGAGAGAAGCCTGAGAACCCTACACTGCTGACCGCATTGAGGAGGGGGTGACTGCACTGAAGAGGGGGTGCTGCCCATTTTGGTGATGAAACCAGAAAGCAATGGTGAGGAAGCCAAGGGGGAAAATGCTCACTTCACTATTTTGCCTTTGAACCTCACTCCCCACCCCACACATGAGTTCATATCTCCCATTTCCTTTATTTTCTGAATTTAGAGGAAAGTGCTTTTATGAGGGAGGCAAACAGATTTACAATTGTGCAAAACTTTGGTCCTTAGGGCAATGCTGGTAATTTACCTTTTAATCAGTAATATACTTGGTCACTGCCCTCCAAAGTAAATTGTTATCTTTCTAAATGCCAACGTGCACAGTATTTCCTGGGTATGTGTGTAGGCGCGTGTGTGTGTGTTGCCGTCTCAGCTGTTTTTTCATCCTCAAGTTTCCTAACCTCATTACAAAGCCTTGGAATTGGAGCCTCCCCAAACTCCCTGCAGTCTACCTTTGTCCTTTTCCTCTTAGAAGCTGCCAAGTCTAATAGAAGTTACAGGTTTGTCAGCATGAACAGAGAGTACAGAAACCGAGTTTGTCAAAAGCTTTCTCTCTGGCTCTGGACAAATTATAATGGGAAAAAAATGGAGGATACTCTTTACAGGGGAACATTTTCACTTGTTGGCAATATGATCCATTAAGTGGCTATTATTAATACTTAATGTCCTGTGTATACATAGTCCATTCTCTTGAATAATGTCAAGCTGTTTTGCACAATGAATTAACTCTTACTGCTTCCTGGTGAGGAAGAATTACATTATATATTGCTGAAGAGAAAGAGAGAGAGAGAGAAATTGTCCAAGGTAGTATTGGGAAGTAAAATATAATTAGGATTTAAGAAGGCTTTTATCATTATTGGCCAGTCAAGTCTTACAAAACAGAACATATACACGTTTCTACAAAAATATCACCCCCATCTCTCCAGTTTTCCTCAGTATGTGAATGGTAAAATATTTGAAACAGCACCATCCTTCCTAGTGCTAATGAAGTCCTTAGAATATCTATAGACAGCTTCTGCTTCTGGCCATTTTGTAGTAACTGGTATTGGATTTACCCTCCTCCTGAAAATAGCTATAAAATTGGACAAAACATAAAAGGCAAACTGTGATCCTTGAGACAAAGAAATGCATGAGGGAAGCTGCATGGTTATCCTATGAATGCCCCAGCCTTCTGCAGGGAGGCGCTTCTCTTCCATGAGGCAGTAGGAGTCTAGTTGACCTCACAGGCAGAGATTAGAGTTCTTAGGTTCTGAAGTGGTTGCAATGTGTGGGGCAGAAAGCTGTGTAGAAATAGTGGGCATAACTGTTAGTCTGGATTTTCCTTTGTAGTTTGACTGATTAGCATCCCTTTCTAAGTTTTATGGAAGCCATGTTACCATTTCCCATTGGGAACCAGCGCCTGTGTTCATAAGGTGAGGTGAATCCATTCCTGGCTTGATAAGTGGCTTGTGACACACATGACTAACCAGAGTGTGATGTGTCCCTGGTCACAGCAATTGGTTCCAGGATGAGCCTGTGACCAAATCATTGCCAGTGAGGGTCAACCTGAGAACATATTTAAGAACCACCAGGAGAAAAGCACCCTCTTTCTGTTAGAGTGACTGAGAAAAAAGGATGTAAGTGTAGAGCTGCTGGCAGCTATCTTACCACCCTGAAGCAAGAGCCTGTGTGATGTATAGCAAAGAGAGAGAAACACTGAAAACTGTCTGTAGGGAAAATGGAATCAGTCAGGCTCCCTCACCCAGATATCTGGGGAACTGGAACTCCCCGTGTTTCTATAACTGTGTTTAAGGGCCCACATGCTCAAAATCAAGGTCTATTACATAACCAGTGATAGGCTATGTCGGCACCCAACTGGCTTTGTGTGCACTTAGTATACAAGGGAGTTGGGACTGTCTCGTGTGACTCATGGCTTGTGTGCCCCTGGATTGGCCCATCCCAGAATAAAGGCTTGTCAAATAGCCTGATGGCTCAGCCAGTTTTCTTCTGTCTGCCCGAATGTCATGTGAACCTGCTCAGCCTTGAACAGTGACAACATTATATATGCTATTTATATATAAATATACATATTTATATTGGACACTGACAATATTATATATGCTATTAAATTCAGCTAAAGTGTCCCAGTTATCTGAGACAATAAATTCCTCTTTTTTACCTAAGTCAATTTAAAGTCTGTTTTATATCACTTGTCAATAAGTAATACCTGAATAGAACATATCTTCCTTTTCTATCCCTTTTCTTTAAAGATACAAAAATTTATTGAATACCTACTCAGTGACAGAAATTATGATTAGTGTTGTACGTAGATTATTTTACTTAATTCTGTAACTTTTGCCTTACCTAGTATACCCTTTGACAGATGCCTGATGCTGTCCTTCATCTCAGATGGCCTGAGGATTCATGATGGTTCCTATTGTGTCACCCTATTTATGATGGTTTTTCCCAGAAATGCAGCTACTCCAAAGTCATCTCTCCCTTCATTCTCTTATCAGATTCCTTTTTTCTCAATTGTCTTATTTATCACAAATAAAATTATCTGTTATATTAAGCCATCAGTTTTTTAACACATTAGTGTAAATTAATTTGTTACCCATTTAGGGATGGTCAAATTTTTAAATAGATCAAACACTGACTTAAGAAAGAAGAGACATTTTTAATCATGAAGTTTTATATACCCCAGTATACAGATAATGCAGTATTGTGGCCTATTTGATATTCTTTAAGTTACAGCAATTATGTACCCCATACTCAAATAGAAACAACTTGTATTTATCAGACACTGTGAGACTGTGGGATTAAAATAATTGCCATCAAATAGGCAAGTAAATGCCATTGATAAGATATCTCCAGCTCTTCTGGTCATTGACATGACTTTAAAATATTTTTTTAGTTCTGTTTTGTTGAAATTTTGGGGGAAAATTATTGGTGTACTTTAGTTGGCTGGTATGAGCTCTCAAGAGCCACTTATATGTATTTCTTCCCAAGTCTGTTTCATGGTGTCACATTGATAGCTTCAAATTGGCCACAGTGGGAGTATTTATATTGCAGGAATCAACCAACGTTAATAACCATTCCCCTCACAAGTCCTGAAGACCTAGTTGTTAAACATTGACCAGCATACCACTGGTGGAAAATGTAACAATGTGGTCTTAAAATCGATTCCTAGAGATTCAAATTGGAAGAGCCTGGGAAAGCAATATTGTGTGATGCTTTAGACCAGTGTGTTCTAGCTGAGCTCACAAGCTATTTGTGTGTCATGAAACACGTTGGTTATTTGTAACATGCAACTTAAAAGGAAAGAGAAGAGTTAAAGTATAATAGAAAATATCAAAATACTGATCTAAGGCATGTAGTAAAGCTGAATATTATTTTCTAAAACATTTTGGGGTGTGTTTGTATTTGTATAAGCATATGTTTTGGGTTACAATGTGAAATAATTTCTTACTGCAACATGGTCAAAAAAAAGTTTGAAAGTCACTGTTTTACAAAGTGGGCTCTGTGGCCAAACAAATGTTTGAATCTGTTTCCTGACCTTGGCATACGGTCACCTTTCTGTGTCCCATTCTATGTATATGTAAAATGGAGACAATATTAATACCTATCTCATGGGGCTGTTTTTAGGGTTAAATGAAATGATATATATAACAATAGCTCAATAACTGTTAGCTGCTAACAGAACTCTTGATATTGAGGATAATTTGATAATGGCTCTGATGACATTGAGGGGTATTCTGGACTCTTCATGTAATCACCTCTAGTCCAAAACCACTGCTGTTCCTCCCTAGTCTTTATTCCTGATTTAGTGAACGGAACAACCCTGTGCTAATCATCCAGCATCCTGCCTTTTTTCCTGTCTGATTTTAGGAGCTATGTGATCTTGGGGAATTGCTTGTTGTCTGAATGATGCAAAGTGGGGCCTAATGTCTAAGATGTTCAGTAAATTCTGGTGTTTATGGGTACTAAAGGCCATAAAATGCCAAGAGAAGATGGAAAGTGATCACTCCAGAAAAAGATGCAAGGTGCTCACAGCAAATTGATTTATTCTGTTTCGCTAGCAAAACATGTTTTCACCCCTATTCCCTTGATCCTCTCCTGTCATACTGAGTTTTAATGGGAGGGGGCTGGGCACCTCTTGTTCTGAGTCTGTCTGGACAAGGACATTAACTGACTCCTCTGCTAAGAGCAGAATATTTTCTAAGACACAGCCAGCCAAACTGTCTTATTTTTATTATCCCAAGGCATTAGAGGCCTCAGCTACAGGGGTTTGGGCCCTAGTGGCTGCAACAATTATTAGACTTTAAATTCCATGGCAACTGCTGGGCCTATGCCAACAAGTTGGGGCCGCCTTCTGCCCTCTTACCCAGTCCCCATGTGTGTTTCAGGGAGAGCTGGTCCCTCTGTCTCGGTGCACACTCAAGTGTGGGAAGCTCCAGCATATAGCCATAACTTGAAACACAGACTTTCAAAGAGCAGGGCTAATGTGTCTCTTGTACAGCTTGAACCTTTATGCTGGTTCTGAGTTTGTCTGTGTTTCTAAAAAGACCAAGAATAACACAAAACTCTCATATAACACAGCCTCAAGGTGTGCTTTCCTTTCTTTGTGTTACACCCAAGTTATCAGCATGAAATTATGGCACTCTGATGTTACACAAAAGCCCATTTCCCCAGGCAACAAAGGGAGATGGCAGACACAAAAGAGTGCATACCTTACGAAGCTGCTTATATAAAGGCCAAAACCAAGCAAAAGTAATGTGCAGTGTAGGAAAGTCAGGACGGATTTCAGGCTGCAGATGGTGGGGAGTTAGTGACTGGAAGGAAGCATGCTTCGTGAGTACTGAGAACGTTTCTGCTTATTGATCTGGATTCTTGTTTCATGGGGGAAATTCAGCTTGTGAAAATTCAACAAGCTGCATAATTGTGTATACTACATGTCAATGAAAATTTAAAATGAAAAAATCGAGGTGAAAGTCAAACAGTGTTGGCTAGAAGGTGGCTGTGTATTTTTTAAAGATGGCTTTTTGTGACAATTGGCCACAGGGGTGTTGACATAAACTTGCAGCCACATGTGGACTTATTGGGGCCACTAATCCTTATGAGAAATTCCCTTAATATCTGGTGGGAGGCCTTGGTGTAAAATTGGTTTTGGCTATACAGGGGCCGTCTCCTCATTGTAATGGGAAGCCGGTCCCTTTGTTTGCCTTCCTGTGCCTAAGAAGAAGGCAGGAATCTGAGGTAAATGACAAATGCACCAATCGCAGTGGCTCTGATGACCAGCACCTGTGACCCGACAGGACAAGCTTGGTGAGAACAGAATGGTGAAAGCGAGCTCCGCCCAGAGAAGCTGAGCTCCAGGCCCATTCTCAAGTGCCAACCGCTGCTTTCACAGGTTGGACTTGGAAAAGTGAATGGAATTAATCTTTGTCTTTGTTATGTTCCAGTATTAGAGAAATTCTGTTTGATCATTTAAAAAAAAATCACTATAGTATCTATCTATTGTGTGCCAGGCCCTCTGAAAGGTTCTAAGGATGTAAGGATGAGTGGGACAGCATCCCTGCTGAATACAGTTTTTTTTTTTTAAAAGGTGTTTTGGGACTATGTTAATCATCAAAAGCTAATTATGAAATTTATTTTGTGGTAAACCTGACGAAGACCAAAGGTTTTTCTCTCATGGTCACAATTATTTGCTTCTGCCACAGAGGTTGGGATGGATCACTGTTGTAAGGTAGGACGGGCAGCCCATCAGGCAGAGTTCCATGTGCTACAGATGCCACTGCTCTTTCCAGATGTGGTTAATCTCTGAGTGCCACCGTCCTGCCCTTGGGGATGCCTGGTGCCAATTCAGATAACTGAGAAACAGGTGCCCACGGAGATCAACTGTCAGGCCTAAGATCAAAATGTCAGTAGGTAGCAGTTCTGAGAATACATCCCAGGCATCTGCTTCGATTCTCTTCCTTATGCTCCCTATTTCTGGTTACAGCTAACTGTCTTATTGAAAAAGGCCACACACCATTGTGTAGAAAGTTAATTTTAATTATCCTTCCTGTCCCAGTGTTTTAGGTACACATTTTTTTCTCTACAGTTAAGCTTTTGTCAAATCCTGGTTGTTGTTTTGATCATATTTGGCTTTCTTTTCTCTGTTGCATCTGTTAGATCTTTGTTTCTGACACTTCAGCCTTCTTCTCTTTGGACTCCACATACCTTTTCTCCTCTCCACTCGGGCTGTTCAAGGTACTGCTCTTACCTTGTATTCTTCACCTTTGATCACTTCAGCAGATTCAAATATCTCTTGTCACTTTAAATTTAGTGTTAGCATCACCAGTTTCAATCACTCTATCCATTTAGTTCTTTCCTCTGTTTCTTTATATCCAATTTTTCTTAGCTCCTAGGAAACATGAAGATGATATCTTATGCTTTCTCTTTTCATTCTTTTTTAAATCCTCACCTGAGGATATGTTTATTGATTTTAGAAAGAAAGAGAGAGATTAAAAAAACCCATTGTATGAGAGAAAAAACAACCAGTCATCTGCCTCCCGCAGGAGCCCTGACCGGGGACGGCACCCACAAAACTTGGGGGCATAGGAAGACACTCTAACCAATTGAACCTCCCAGCCAGAGCTCTCTTCTTTTTTTTTTCTTTTATTGATTATAGAGAGAGGGGAAAGGAGCAAGAACGAGAAGGAAAGAATCATTGATGTGAAAGAAAATCATCAATCAGTTGCCTCTTGCACATACCCTGACTAGGGAACTGAACCCACAACCCAGGCATATGCCCTGACCAGGAATTGAACCTGCAACCTTTCAGTTTGAGGGATGTTGTCTAACCAGCCGAACCACACTGGCCAAAGCTCTCTTTTCATTCTGAAGTCAGCTTATTTTTTTTCTAAGTCCAAACATCAATCCAGTTGATTCGCTCATGGAATTAGTAAAGTCTACATTATTTGGTTTATCCAATGGGTATTATTCTAGAGAAAAGTTGTGCTACATGTTTGGTCATAGTCTGTGTCGCAAAAGCATGTCACCATTGGTAACAAAGTGAATGGTGGTACACATACCTGACAAGCTTTCAACAAACCCATTACTGTAGCTAAACTTGTGAGTTCCCACAGATCTGTGTAGATTAGTATGATCTTGTCTTGTGATGGCTAGTGTGTTGCTAGGTACTACATAGCAAAAAAATAAATGTTTTCTTTGTCTCACAGTTTGCAGTAAACCCTACTTTTCTTTTTCACTAGATCCTTTATTCCTGAATGAAAAAAATTAACCTTTTTGAACTCACATGCAAGTTGGTTTACATGTGCTCACTTACTCCTCCCAAGATTTCTGCTATAAATTGATGAGTAAAACTGGTTTGGTACCACTCACTCAAGACTCCTCGGTTACTGAGTAGTGGAACAGATGTCTGATTTCCAATTTCTGGCCTTTCTTTTATTACTCCCTGCCTTTGGGAATTGTGTCTGTACTTCCCAGAAGACTCTGAAAGGGAGATAAGCAGAGCGTGACATGTAGGTCACCTTCAGTGGCTTGTCTTTGTGGTGCATTGCTTTCCTTGAACACGTTTGTGTTGCCTTCACTGAAATCCCTCGCATATTATTGCCTCAAAAATATTTTGTCTTGGGTCTATACCCATTCCTGTGTAGTTTCAAGAGACCCTTTCCTGGGCCATGACACTTGGAAATGACTCTAACTAGGGAGGGGAACCTCAAACAAGCATTTGTTTCCACACCTGACATCCATTAGCCTTCTCATCAGGGCTGTCTTTGGAGCCAACTCCATCCACTGTCCAGATGTTTCTTTCACTGTGGCTTAGCGCAAGACATTTACACCTTGCTGTTTAGCATACATATGGAGTAATAACCTTGGGGAATTTCCAAAGCCCTGAACGGCAATTCCTGTGAAATTGTAGGCAAAATTAGCTCAGTAGCGTGGATGTGGAACTAGCCAAGCATCCCCCTCCACAGCCTACTAGTGACCCATTTCACAACGGGAGAGCTGCCACTTTATCAGGCCTGTGGTGGGACACGCAGATGTTACCTGAAGGATGGCATTTCACATGACACCCAGAGGAAAACTGAATAACCAAGGGAAAGAAGATTTTGTTTTAAAACATTTTTCTTCATTAGGTAGAAAACTTGTAGTAAGAATTAGAAAATGTGGTCTGATTTTTTTTGTTGAGAAATATCACCTCATATTGTAGTGAAAACTGCAAAAAATGAGCATATGGATTTCCTTATGATGTTGCATGGACTTTACATGAAATGCAAGTGTAAATGTTCTTGCTATAACAGCATCTGAGTGTGTTAAGTGATGTATGTGTGTTGATTGAAACACATTCTTAAGCATTTGCCCTCTAATATTCTCCTGGAATGTTTTTTTTTTTAAAGATTTTATTTTTTTTTAGAGAGGGAAGGGAGGGAGGGAGGGAGAGGAGAAGAGAGACAGAGAGATAGAAACATCAATGTGCGGTTGCTGGGGGTTATGGCCTGCAGCCCAGGAATGTACCCTGGCTGGGAATCGAACCTGGGACACTTTGGTTCCCAGCGCGCGCTCAGTCCACTAAGCTACGCCAGCCAGGGCTCTGGAATGTGTTTTGTTAGAGCTGTGGAGTCTTCACATATGGGATGCCAAGAACAATGACAGTATCTTTGACATGTGCGTGCTAAAGAGAAGATAAGTGTTGGGTGGGGAGTTGATTTTATGACAACCAATGAAGAATAGAACAGGAACCTAATGCTATGAAAATTTTCACAGTATACCTCTTTTTTCCTCTCCCAAGGATATGTTTACTGATTTTGAAAGAGAGAGGGTGGGGGAGAACATCAATGTGAGAGAGAAACATCAATCAGTTGCCTCCTGTATGCACCCTGACTGGGATGGAACCCATCCCTATTGGGAACTGAACCTGCAACCCTTTGGTGTACAGATGATGTTCCCAATGAGCTACACAGCCAGGACCACAGTATACATCTTAATATACGAATTCCATTGCCCCTTTCTCCATATAGTCACTATCCTCTGCATTACAATTAAATGTGTTCTTATTTTTAAAATCTGAGTATGTATGGATTATAAAATGTGTTAGTAGGAAAACCTTAGATATCATCCAGCCTAACCCTTGATTTTCTTCATTTTCATATGAAAAATCAGAGTCCCATGAAATAGGGTGGTCCTTACATTGCATCTTGCTTTAAACCCTAGTTAAGGGCTCTTGCCTTGGATGAAATCTAGTCTGCATGTGAGTACATATTCGGGAACATCTGTGGATGTTACACACTGTTTTTTTTTCTGTTACTTTCCCCCAAATGATTTGGAATTCCTGCTGATATTTTCCTTCCATTAGACAATGTTGTCCTTTCCCGAGGGGACAATTAGTTAAAGAGTGAGGGATACTGGCATAAGTTAGCCAAGGTAGAAAAAGGTATTCTATTGTTTAATCACAGGGATTCATAGCAGCCAGTTGCGGGAAACATAAAGTGTGTGTTGGCCACATGCTGCTGCTCTGAGAATAATGGTGAAAAAGTGAAAGGTTAAAACAAAAGCACAAAGCAAAATAATAGGGGTATCCATAGGCTGCCTCCTGCCAGGTGAGGGGAAAAAAGGAAGAGCATTTCCCTGAGGAAGGCAAGTGCTTCAGTCTACTGAGCTTTTGAAAGAGAAAAAGTTAACCACAGGGAGACAGGAAAAGCAACAGTGGAGAGGACCAAATACAAATGCTAAGTGTTTCCTAGCATAAATGTTAGCTCCAGGCTGTACTGTTTAGTGGGGTGTGAAATCACAATTAACAGAGCAAGGGTTTTGTAAGTGAGCTGAGGCTGCTTCAAATTACATCCTGCTATTAGCTGCTTTTAGAACAACCACACTGAATGACTCCATGTTTATTAGACTGTGATATGGTCTTGAAGAAATCATTAATAAACACAGTTGATAATAGTTACACTAACTGCGTTGGTATTTTAGATCTTAACAATTTAGGTTGTTTCCCAGTGTGATGCAGAAGCAGGAGATGGGTAGAGCTGAGGGCAACCAGAGCAGCTGGTACCAAGGTATTCCAACAGAATTTTCCTGAGGTTTGCATTTAACCTTTGTGTATTTCTGTTAAGATTATATCTGGACTTCAGTCATTGTGGTTTAGGCTAACACTCTTCGATCTCTAGTGGTGTAGACAAATGAGTGGGAGCTAACAGAATACGCCTAACCTATAAGGAGAAAAGAGGCTTTGATGTAGGTAGAAGATCAAAGACATTAAATATCACAATTGCCCATGTCAAAGCCTTTTTATGAACTCATAGAAAATGTGGCCTAAAATATAAAAAATAAATCCATGTCAATTTTCTTCTCCTAAAACAATTGCTTTGCCTTTTTGGCCTCTAAGATATTAGACAGTCTATTATCATTTCTCTTTTGATACATGTTAGGGCTTAGAAGTTGTAACAGAGAGCTATTTTGTGGATAAAACATTGTTTTGTTGAGTGTACAGAAACTTAGTTAAGCTGATGTGACAGCTAAGTTTTTCCTACTTGGTTCATGGGTGGCCTGCTTAATTTTTTCTCAGGGTAACTGGATGTGTAATGGAATCATGGACACTTACATGTGGATGTGAACTTATAAACTGTCTCTTCCAACTCTGAGGGCCTGGAGCAGTGATTGGCCTTGTCTACATTATTAAATCCTTTGAAACCAGAGCCAGGACTAGAGAACTCAATTTATGACTCTGAAGTCCTCTGTAAGTATATTGGCTGCACTGAAAGGTGTCAGTAGTCTTTGCTATCTTCCATCTGCAAATCAGTACAGAGTTGACATTAGAATCTGAAGCTAGTATAAGGCACACGGCTCCTTTCAATTTTTGTCAGGCCAATATTGTGTGATGTTTGTCAGTCCAGCTATTCAAAGAAGCTGATTCCAAATGGTTTGCTTTTCCCAAGAATTGCTAAAAGTACCACTGGATCTCTGTCCAATATTCCTTTTGAGTAAAGTAATATAAGCTCTTTGAAATCAGCTTTCCTGATTTTGGCATTAGAAAATGCAGCAGGCTTGGAATTCATCCTGACCCAGAAGGTGAAACAAAGGTGACGAGGGCCATGGCTGGATTCTGATGAGTTATACGGCCTTGGAAAGTGTCTGAGCTTTAGTTTCCCAGTCTGTAGAACAAAGGGATGGAACTGAATGCTCTCTAAGGTAATCTCTAACTAGCGCTTTTTTTTTCATTCTAAATTCGATGTTGACAAATATTTCTAGAATTCTGTCAGTCTATTTAACTTAGTACACTCTCTATCTTTTTCTTTTAAATTTTATTTTAATCATTGTTCAAGTACAGTTTTCTCCCATTTACTCCCATTCCAGCCCACCCACCCAACCCTCCCTACTTCTCTCCCACACTCTCCTTTCTATTGAAGTCATTCATTCTCTCTCTCTCTCTCTATATATATATGTTTATGTATGTGTGTATATATGTATATATGTATATACACACACATACACACACACATACCTGACCCTCTATGAGTCATAGATTTGGTTTGGTTTCCCAGGGGTAGGGATATGTTAGACCCATACTGCTATTCTTTCTCATTTGTCTACCCACCTCCCGCAAGGACGGAACACAAATGAATTAGTCATAAAATAAAGATTAGTTCAAGAAGCAGATGTGGAAAACATTAGAAAAATATGCAGAGGAACTCAGTACTATTGAAAGATATTTAATGTTTGCGGCCTACCTATAAGAAGCTTTTTATTTTTGCAACATTGGAAGAAAAGACAGGGAGAAAAAAAGGAAAAGAAAAATTCTTGTTAAAAGCCTACTTTGTCTGAAGTGTGGGGCTAGACCTATGCATAGAGTTTTAACTTGGTCCTCTCTCTCATTGTTCATTTAAACTAACCTCAGCCGGTATGCTTCCATGCCAGGCACTCAGATGCAGAAGTGAGAGGAACATATACAAGCTTTTCTCATGGAGCTGAACTCACTTCATTGGGTAGATATTTATCATCAACTTTACACAAAGCATTCTGCTTTTGTAAATAAATATTTATCATCAACTTTACACAAAAGCAGTTCTGCTTTTGTAAAACTATACATTTTTAAAAGAAACTTTGAAAATGTGGCCCTTCTTTTCAAAACCCCTCCTAGCTATGAATGTAAAAATAATTGGGTGTGTATACACATTTTACTATAATGATGATATCAAATATTTTGTCCCAAATTCTCTCACTCCAAGGGTCCAATTTCTTCATCTTCTAAGTTCTAGGTGAGCAGCTCTTCAGGAAGGCATTCATGCCGTATTGAGGAGGTGAGCTGAGTGATTTCTGAAGGGTCACAGACTAAGGTGGCAGTAAGCCCTGGATCCAAGGTATCTGCAGGTGTCTGGAAAACATATCTAGTTATATTTTTTTCCACCTTCTGCTGGTTTAGTCAGATTTTCTGGTGTCCTAAGTTTCCAGGTTTGGAGGGTGTTGTCCCTAACCTAAGCCTGCCTTCTTCAAGGTGGCCAGGACTGAGATGACAGAGGCCTCTCTCTCTGGTTGTGGGCCAGTGCCCCACTCTACCCCAGCAGCCTGCTGTGGATATTAGATAAAGCATACCTCCCACTGCCCTCAGGGTTTTTGGGTGCAACTGTCAGGTCAAATGCATTTTATCTCAGCCAAGCAATGCCTGTCCCTCTGCTGTGGCCAAATGCCCAGACATTTTGCTGTTGTTGAACAAAGCCAAGTGAAGAAGAAAATGACCCAAATGCCAGCACTGGGAGAGTTATGAGGTCTAAGGGAAATTTCCATAAGGTAACATATGCAAATGAGAAAGCATGGCTTTTCTTCTCCTCAGAAATCAGCCTTGTCACACAGTCCAAGACAGCCAGTATGCCCAGATTTGGCCACAGCATAAGGAACCAACATGGGAAGTTGGCCAGGGGCCCAAGGGCCTGGGCATGAGGAATACAGCAGAGCCCATTTCTTCTGTTGCTGGTCTCGATTCTGAATACTTCCAAGAGTGGTCTCCTTGTGTCTTTGTCTTTACCCTTGTTCTGGTTCCCATCCTGGACTTCCTTTAAGTTTTTTAGGTACTTATGCTCAACTCCTTATTATCCCAGAAGGTTGACACACACAGTAGACATTGGACTCTTACTTCTGAGATGGCAATACTCATCCACTCCCTCATGTTGCAGATATGGGAGCAGCAGGTTGGAAGCTTCTCTGATGCCCTGGTGGAACCTAGTGATAACCTGTGGCAAGTGGTCTGGTGGGGAATATTTATGACACCTGCTCTGAGCCTCATGCTTCTGTGGGCAATATTTCCTCTTGGTGAGAAGTTCTTCACTGTCTCCATTATAGAGTAGAATCAATGACACAGCCCTCTGCAACTTTTTTCAGGGCCCCAGAGTATTTGGGAAAAACAATATTTTATTAGAATGCCACAGATGGCAAGAGTTTCTGGCACTGTACATCTGTGATTGCATTCCTTAAAGGAAAGCTTTAGCATTCTCCACCATGGTGCTTGGGTCAGCCTTAGCCATAAGCATCCCCCTCCTGGGGTACAAGTGACTTAGTTGTGCTGCTGGTGAAAACATAAAAGGCAGAGCCTGTAATGGGTGTCAGGGGCTTTTGGTAGTGGACTTACAGGGAGAAGAGCTAGCTTGGGGCGCTAGCATTGTGAAGTTGCTTTAGGATCTTAAACAACTCTGCGTTTTAGTTTTCTCATCTGTAGGATAATGCTAATATAATAACACCTACTTCACAATGTTGTTTGTGAACTCAAATGAAATATGCTCTTAGATGTGCTGTGTAAATTATATAAAACCTTACAGTGGGATATCTTCTTATCATTGTCTTAGCAAGCTCCCATGCTGAGGAATTACATATAAAAGTGGTTTGGGTCAGACTTGAAATTAATTAGTGTATTTTACACACACACACACACACACACACATATATATATAATGGATTTGGAGGAGGTCCTGATCACTCCCTTCTGGTCCATAGAGACCTTGGTCCCCAGCCTCTAACTAAGTCTGCAAGCCTATTAGATTTATTCCTTATACAATAGGTCTCTTATTATAATATAAATTCCACTGGCAAGAGTGTATCATGAACTTTTGTTTTTTTCAATCAATAGAGGACATTTTAGATGTCTGGGATGAATAGTTGCTATAAAAGTTCTAAGAACAAACCTTGTCAACCTTCTAATTTGCCCTTGTCACAGGGATGAGGTGGAGTCAGGGCTGCAGACTGAATCTCAGAATAAAAACAATATATGCAGCTTCAAGGAGAAAGAAATTTGACATATGAGCCCTGTTTTTGATAGAAAGAAGATTAATGGCCATAAAGTGACAAATTCTCTTCATTTGATTGTAGTTTTCTCTCAGTGCCTCAGAGAGTATGCTTTCCCGAGTCACTTAGGTGTGTCTCTGTGTGTGGCCGGGGAGAGGGCGCATTGCAGATGGTAGGTAGTGCCCTGGGATTGAGGCCCCACCTTGCCAGTTTCTCTCAAAAACATCTAATTCAAGCTCCAAAGCGGAGAATTTTACTTGAATCTCTCTGTTGCTTTTATTTTCCATTAAAATATATGCAGACAGGGGTTACTCATTATCTTCCTGCATAAAACATGTAAAGCTAATAATTTTAATCTTCAAACTAAGGAGGGCATGTAGCATGGCATAAGCTCTGTCCTTGCTTTGTAGGCAGACTTGGGTTTCAATCATGGCTCTATGACTCTAAGCTGTTTGATTTTGGGTAAGCTATTTAACATTCCTGAGATTTAGTCTCCTCATCTGTAAAGTGGGGATAATGTTATTGACCTCTGATTATTCTTGTGATGTGTAAATGAGATAATACATTCAAAATGTCTGACACGTAGGAGATATCCCAAAGCATTCCTATTGTCCTTTTATGATTCAGAGCTGTAGGAATGGTGAGAGATCACAGAGGGGAAATGGAACTGAGTTCTCTAGACCCATGCAATGCTTTCCTCAAGGTGCTTCACAAAGCTCACCTTGATTCACAATATATATCTCTTACTGGTATGGAATTCAATGAGAATCTTTGCTTAAAGAAATCTTTGATCAAAACACTTCGGTGGCTCAATGTCCTATCTATGCATATCTAAACTCTTATGCCAGTTTCTCAAGTTCTTTTATCATTTTGTCAACTGGACCTACTGAGCCCAATTTCTTCCTGTTCTCCACAAATCTCCCTCATATATCTATTTATTGGTATGGCAGATTGTATTTTCCAAATATATTTATGGTCCCTACACTCTTCTAGAACCTCTCTCCTAAACAGGTAGGAACTATTTTCTGTCCCCCGTGAACCTGGGCAGGACTTTGTGAACCCCCTGTGAATAAATGAAATGGATGTGCCAGCTGCTGTGTGTCCTAGTGATGAGGCTGTAAAAAGCGATTGGGCTGTCTGCTCCTGCTGCTTTCTCTTTCGCGGGATGCTCACCTGTGCAGCCTGGATACCTTGCTATGAAGGCTCTAAGCAGCCATGTGGAGAGGCCATGTGTAAAAGTCCAGCTGGCAGCCCTTAGCTGAGATCCCAACAGACATCCGGTGTCAACCACCAGACATTTGTGAACCAGTCTTCAGGGGATTCTAGCCCCCAATCTTGAGCTGCCCAGATACAGGGAGTGGAGGAGAAATGAGTTGTCTCCACCAAGCTATGCCTAAACTGCAGGTTCATGAGAAAAATTAATGTTACTATTTCAGTTATTAAGTTTTGGGGTGGTTTGTTACATGACAATAGGTAATGGAAACAACTGGGGAATACGGCTTTCCCTTTTCATTTACAGCTTTTTTTGCGGGGGGGGGGGTAAAAGCCACTTCTCTAGCTTTTACTTAGAGGGCAAGTCAATGCTGGGCACACAACAAATACCACAAAAATGGTCTCTAGCAATCATCCAGTAAATTAAAAATGATCTCAGAGTCAAATTTTTGGAAAAGAGATATCCTGGGTCCTCTTTCTTATGATTCTGATGAAACAGATCTAGGGTGGTGTCAAGGAATATAGTCAAAAGCCTTCTGGTAAGTAACTAGATTTTGAATCCACTGATGGAGATCACTCTTCTAATCCTAAAGATGCAGAAAGAGGCACAGACACAGGAAGGAGCTTGTCCGGGGTAGCAGAGCTAATGAGCGGAGCTGTAGGTGGAAGTCATCTCTTCTGTTTCTCATGCTGGCTTGTCTTTGAAAACACCTTTCTTCATAGATAACTCAACATAGTCAGTTAGGGGTATTAACTTACATCCAGCACCATCTAGTCTTCAGAGTAACTCTACAGTACCTCTCTCTCTGCCCCATAACACAGACTATTTTCTTTTCAAGCGGATGAAATGTTCCCATGCTTTTACAAGGTCTGGGGTAGGAAGGGCTCAGGAAGACACTGCAGGAGGGATAGATGGTGGGATAGAAATGACTATGTTCTCTTTGCCTGACTGCCAAGGTCAGTCCCCCTACACATACACGTTCCTTCTTTCATCCGCTTGCAAAGGCTGAGTTAGACATGAACTGTAAAGGTTGATCTCTACATCTCCAGCTGACGTGCTCACAATGTGCTCAAGAGTAAAGCGCTACAGGGAAAAATGGATGAGGTGAAAACCATTTCCATTGCACTGGGAGGAAGGTGACAGATGGATCAAGGGAGGCTGTGGATGAATAAAGTCAGTGAATTGGAAGTCCTTCCTCGCAAAAGACGCCTTTATGCTCTTCCATGTTGTCAGCTAGTTATAGATTCCTTTCTGAAATGAACCAAGAATTGTTCAGTGTCTTGCTTCACCAAAATCAACTTTCAGCCTGCCTCTGCCATAATTTGGCCTTTAAACCTTGAATTATTTTTTTGAAATTTCCCTATGGACTTTTTATTTTTATTCATTTAGTTTTGGGGTTATATACTCTCTCCTGAAACTTGATTTAAAAAAATAACAGAGAGATTTATCTTTTTATTTTGGTTAGGGCTTATTTTATGTTTTTTTTTTTATTATAGAAAGTCAATGTTTTCTTTCTTTCTTTTTTTATCTATTTATCTATTTATTTTTAGAGAGGGGGCGGGGGAGAGAGAGGGAGAGAAACATCAATGTGCGGTTGCTGGGGGCCATGGCTTGCAACCTAGGCATGTGCCCTGACTGGGAATCAAACCTGCGATGGCTGGTTCGCAGCCCGAGCTCAATCCACTGAACTACGCCAGACAGGGCTATTTTATGTTTTCACTGGCAACTGAGCCTGCTGTTTGAAAATTTTTCTTTTGTCAAAAACTCTTGGTTTTTAAATGGATGTGGTTCCATTTTTGAACCAAGGGAGTATTGCCGTGGGGTATTGTATCTCATCTTCTTGAAGTTGTCCTATTCAATAGTCGTTAGAATCACTTGGAAGGCCTGTTAAAACACAGGTTGCCAGGCTCCGCCACTGGTTTCTATTTAAGGAGGTCTGGAGAGGGCCTGAGAATTTGCATCTTCAACAGGTTCTCAGGTGGTGTAGATGCTGCTGGCCTGGGACAGACCTTTGCGAACCACTGGTTTAGTTCACTCCTTCTAGGTAAAGTTAAGGCCTTTCTACTTACCGAATTCCATTAAATGTGACAAGTTAATCTGTATCGATCAATTAAGGAATTACTTTACCTCTTTTTTGCTTCCTACAAACATAATTATGCATGATTTATAATTTCTTTTTCATCTTTCTAGAGATTACAGTGGTGTCAACCTCAGCCAAAAGCTGTTTCCTCAAGTTTAAGCAATACCTTTGGCCAAATGGGCCACAGGTAGTGCTTATGCAGAGAACTGGAAGACTGATTCTTCCATGTCGGTAGTTGGGCACGTCAGTCTGTAGTCCATCATGTCAAGGGCCTTGTTTAATCCTAATGGTTCAAAAACTGCAGACTGTTGTTCTTTAGACAAAACCATTTTCTAGCTTTTTCATCATGGCAGACAACTTATGGGTAGCATGGGTCTAATTTTACTAGGAAGGGATGATTTTTCCCAAGCCTTTCTAGTTTTTGTTTTCAGTTCATTGATCATTCTCACTGTTGGCAGTCAAATTTTATTTTCTTTATTTTTATTGTTGAAACTTATTATAGATGTCCCCATTTTCTACCCCTCTGTCAGAGCCAGTTATTTTTTTTTGGCTACCTGTTACATTTGGTCTATTGGTGTAACTTTGAATTGATGTGTGTTAACTGGTGTATTATGTGAGGTACTCAAGAAATATATGATAAGATCCCAGAGATGAGAGGATCCTAGAAGTTCCAGTCACATGGTGTAAGGGCAGGAGATCAACATTGGTGTGAGAGGCCGGCAAGATGCCCAAAGGGCATTGCAGTGTGAAGAGGCCCCGGTGTGCCTCCCTGAAACACATTACTGCACTTCACCTGTAGCTCAACCATCTGGTAAGTGTAGGGTCAGGAAATGGTGATGTGATTTAAACTGTTGGTACATTTTGTAACTCTGAGAAGAGCATGGTGTTTTGGGCTACTTTTAGTACCACAGATCACGCAATGATAAGGCATTCAAGTCGGCAATTTCAAAAACCTTCCAAAGTACTGAAATGCCTACTGCACCAGGAGACTAGGTTCAGAGTAAAAATGACTTTGCTCTGACGCTTAAAAGTATGATCTTGGGCAAATCATCCAACCTTTCTGATTGTCATTTTTTCATCTCTAAGAGAGAAAGAACATATGCTTCACAGGAAAGTTGTATAGATGAAATAAAGTTAAGTGGAATAATATATTAAAAAGCATGGTGCCGAACTATATATTTAACTAAAGTTTTGTAATTATCTGATCCTCAAAATCAATTCAGCTTTGTATCTCACATCCTAAAAAGTGAATCTCTGCCCTAGTCAGACTGGTTTCTCACAGTGTCATGAACATGCCACTCTGTTCTCCTTGACTTTCTTCAAAAGCATCCATGCATTTTACTTGCTGAGCATCTCCCAGCAAGTGAATTTGTGAATATGTGAATTGGCATCTCCCAGTTTAGTTCCATTTAAACACTGTTTCTGGGAGCAAAGGCATCAGCATGAGGTGGGGGAATGACTGCAGATATACAGTCAGAGTGAAATCACTCAGTCACTAGTTCCTGCCTCTCCACTCTGTCCATCCCTGGCTGGGCACTGAATTTACCAAAGAAATGAATATATGGATCCTACCTGCCCTTAGCTCCTTGCTGTCAATCAGGGATGCTAATTCTAACTGCACTGTGACACTGCTGCCTACAAAATGTTCCCAGCAGAGCAAAACCTCGAAATCGAGGAAATGCTCTGTGTCAACTCTGACAAAGGAGCCTCTAAATGGTGGGGCAAATGTGCACTATAGATTTCACATAGAACTAAGTAGGGCATGCTGCAATCATAACGAGAGTATTTATCCTTCTTGTCTGTCAGCTCATCGATTGATAGATTGGCCAATACTGCCTGTTTCATTATGGATTTGCCATTATATTTCATCTTCTTTTCTTCCACAGCTGCTTTAGAGATCATATTTATTTTGTATTTTTGACCTGCCCCTGTAGAAGCTGTCTGAATCCTTATTAACTACTAGCAAAGCTGCCGCTTGGTGAATTTCTGGAGACCTCTGGGTCCAAACTGGATGTGTCATGAAGAATATTTCTATTAGATTCTTCTCAGATATATTTTTGAGGCTGAAATAAGTAAATGGTGGTACAATAGATGAAAGCACATAGTGCGAAAGCAGTAATTTATTGTGTTCAATAGTAACTGCCAAATGGAGTCCTTGGTTGTGTCCATGGCATTGTGTTATACACACACTTATTGTTTGCCGCTAACCTGTGAGATAGGCTATATTGTCCTGTTTGTTAAGTGAAGTAGCCTGTTCTTGGGGAGATTTAGTAAGTGCCCGAGAAGCACAGAACTGGAACCTCAGATTTTAGATCTCCACCCAGGACTGTGTCCTGTTGTGTGCTGTGGGCAGGTGGAGCCAGCTCTAAAATCGTCCACTGAATTCACTCCCAGAGTGCCGTTGTGAAGAGCGTGTGAAGTGCTGAGCACTGGCTTGGTTCTTAGAAAGCACCTATTAAACATCAGCTGTCCTCAATAAAAGGCACGGTCAGCCAGATCTGGAGCTTTTTGTCATTTAAGTTTATCCTCTTGAGCCCAAGACTCTCCTTGTTTCTGTTTTTACGATGAATTAAAATCATATCTAGCAGGTGTGTTTCACTATTTATGAAGGAACCATAGCCATTATCATTTTTGAAGTGGAATTAGAGGGTTTCTATTCTTCAGGGGCCCTAGTAACAGTGTTTGGAATGTCTGCCACAATCATAAAAATAAGTACTATTTTTCTGAGGAGCCTATCGGGAGGATTTCATTAGATATAGATTTAGTTTTAAAGAAACACCCATATGCACATATTGGCTTACAAAAGAAAGCAATGTTGTGTAGTAGAGTTGTCAGAAAGTGCTTGCCTGGAGTGCACAGTAAGGTCATGACCCCAGCCTCCTGTGACCTGGGGTTGCTTCTGCTGTCACTGCTCAATGGCCAGGTAGCCTCGGGCAAACCTACATTTCTCTTAAACTCAGTTTTCTCATATGTAAAATGTGACTAAATCCTGTGCTGCTTCTCACCCTGAGATGCTCTAAGGGTGGAGAAAGGTTTTTGCGAGTGTTTTTAAGGAATTAGGAAGTGTGCTTTGGGGCCTTATAAGTATAATTTACATATACTAATAATGATCACATTGGAGTCTTTACAGAAAAATGGTAATTGCTTAGTCCCATTATAAGTTTTCCTTTTATTTGTGAAAGGTAGTGTGGTGTACTAAAACAAATTGACAGACAGTTTTATTTGAATCTTATGTTCCATACTAGTTGTATGAATTAGTAATTCATTGAACTAGTAGTTCTAGGACATGGTTTTATTATCTGTGAGTTTTGGATAATCGTGCCTAGTTGGCAGAGTGTTATGGGACCACATGAGTGCTTGCAAATTAGGCACCAACACATATAAAAATTAATATAGTTGAAAGATTTGCTGTAGGTAAGATCTTTCCAGCATTAGTAACTGCCTGCATATGAGCAAATATTTAACAATGAAGAGGAGGTAGGTCAACTTAACTTTGAAAAATTGGAAGTCATAGCTAATTGGAGGTCAGATAAATTCTTAGAAAGTATAGTGCCAATCAGTGGGAAATTTTTTTATCTGACTTAAAAATTTCTAATTATTTGTGATGTCTGTACCAACAATTATTTTGTGTGGAGTTTATATGTACTAGGAGTTCCATGACTTCTCGGTCAGGTGGATTTGCTATTCAGTGAGGACTGAAGGCTAAAGCAGAGGCCGGAGGACAGCAGGAAAATGTGCCATCCTCAACCATATCTAGTCACTCTTTTCCCTTCCAGCTATTTCAGAATCGTTTCACTTCCAGTCCCTGTGGTCCCTTGTACATTAAGCCTAACTATCCCATTGAAACTTTTATTCAGTTTCACATGCGAATAAAGACTATCCTCTCTGCTCCATTTATTCTCTCTCTTCCAACCATTTTAACAAAATGTATGAGACCATTACTGACAGTAATAATGATAAACTTGCACACTTTTTTACTTTGAGAAAAGCTTTTACAATATCCACATATTATTCTTCCTTAAGTATGGTGGAAGAAAATAAATGTGAGAGTGTGTGTATGAAAGAAAGAAGTGTGGCTCCATCTGAACAAGTGTGTATGTTGACACGGGAACGTGAAGCGAGGAGGGTGCTGTGGAGGTAAAAATACACATGAAAATGATAGGTGAGGAACAGATAGAGGAGCAGAGGGAACCAGTGTGGTGAGAAGATTATTACAAAGCATCCCAAATAGTAGGAAGCGGAAACTCATCTTTCTATGTGCACATTTGTCTGTGAAGGACATTTGTATTGTTTGAGGGCTTTGTTCTCAAAGCTATGTGTGGAGAGATTTCCCAGGTGACGTTTATGGGAATATGAGGTTCTTTTTCTTTACAAGTAAGTATTTGAGGTATTGAACCCTAACATATCTGGGAAGAGATTAATGGCTTATGACTAATTCCATGTTATTGATGGGCAGAAATAGGAGAGAGAAATGGAATTGAGAAGTGATCTTCAAATTTTATTTTAACCTATAGTTTCAAAGGGCAGAATTGTTAACGAGTAGCAGAACTGATGGATTTAGTGTTGCCTTCTACCTGCCTGGCACATCTCCCAGAAAAGAAACTAATTCAATAATGAAATGGCCCCAATCAGATAGCAACAGGGATGATGGAAGGATCAAAGGCCTTAGAAATATCCATAATTTGTTGCTGAACTGATTTTTAACTGTCCTTTTACCATTCTTGGACAATTAGTAGTTTAAAGTGGAAAAATGCCTCCTCACTATCTCCGAACTGTATACTGGCACCATTTATCCTATCAGGCACTATATGAGTCCTCAGTCTGGCATCCTTTGTTCTACTTTCTTCAGCTACTTTCCCAAAAAAACACTCTACCTCAGCAAAACTGGATTACTCCCCGTTTCACAGCTACATCTTTGCTTCATTAGAAATTCTTTTCACCATTCTTTTAAGTCACTCCGTTTCTTGAATATCCGAGTCAACTCTTCTCTTCTCCATGAAGCCCTTTTATAAGCCAAGGTTTGTCCACACCTAAATTTTGGATGTTGGCCCATACCTTGTAGAGTTACAGATGCTTCCTACGTGTAGGCTCAGTCCTGTCTGGTAGTTCCAGGAAGGAAGAATGACAACAGCCTCAAGTCTACTGTATTCTGGATTTCAGCTCCATCTGTTTTCCATAGGCTGGGGATCTGGCATTCTAGGGAATGAGCTCTTACATCTCAGGCTTTTTAACTATCTCCCCTTTACTCCTTCCCTCAGGGGATCTCTGTTTATATATTCTTCTGCCTCAGTTTTTCTGCCTAGAATTTCAGGGTTTTTTTCTGAGTTTGCATCCTATTGTCAGACACAAACTGATTTGGATCACTGCACTAGCCCCCTGCTTTTGCAGGTTGTGGGGCTAGCTATTACTTTGGTTCTCTCTCTATTCTGCAAAATGAATGATTACCCAGAATGATCTTCCATCTTTTTTCAAGTGGCATTTAATTCCTAGCCTCCTGCTAACTGTATAACCATTGGGTTACTGCTAAATCTTTTTAAGCCTTACTTTCTTCATGTGGAAATTGGCACATTAATAATATCTACGTCATAGGACTGCTGGGAGGATTTATTAATCCTTGGCACACTGCCTGCCACACAGTATATGCTCAAAAATATTAGCTGTTATTATTGTTTATATCCTTAATATCATTATTAATATGCTATATCTGTTGAGCTACAGTCTCTGAATTAAAATCTTCTGCTTGAATCACACCTAAACTTGCCGTGTTTGCACAGTGGAGACTGCCTCTCTTGCCAGGATTTTTTCCCACCCCTCGTTCTCATCCTTAGATTTTCTTCTTCTGCAGCTTAGATCTGTCTCATACTTAGGTGTGCATGAATCCTGATGCTATAGAACATTGATATTTTTTTTCTTAAGGCACTTTGCCTTCAAACTTATTTGTTTAGTACAAATTGCCTAGTTCAATTTTTTTTCTTAGTACACATTGCCTTCAAACTTATTTGCTCATTTTTTTTCTTCTCTACTAACTTGTATGCTCCTTGTGGTCAGGGACCTTATCAATTACAATCTGTGTTGCTTAACATATCTTACATGTGGAAGACCTTCTATGTATATATCTAATAACTGAAAGATTGTCCATAGAGAATATAATAAATATCTTAAAATTTAACCCTCTACACTTCAAGTCAACATAGCTATTGTAAATAAGGGTTTATATTTCTAATTCCCAGTTCATCAAATATTTATAAATGGCCAATCTTCAATACCCTAAAATAATCCAGCTAAACTAAGTTCAACAAATACATATTGATTACTAACACAGGCTAACTGCTGTGTTAGACTTTGACGATAACAAACAAAAAACAGATTCAGTTACTGCCCTTCAGCATATAGGACAACAAAGAATAAAATATGGATTCAAATTCTGAGATGTACCATTTAGTCAGCCCATCATTTGACAGCTGTTGGAATATGTGTTATGCTCCTAATGAGAGAAATGCAAAAGAATAATTCCTGGAACGTGACATAGAAACTCACCATCAAAGTGTTCACATTCTAGCAGACATGATATTACCCCTTAAGGTTTTCAAAACTATTTTCTGAACATTCAAAAAATTTTGCAAGATAGGAATGGCAAGCCAAATTAAACCATGTTTTCAGATGAAGAAATTAAGAAATAGATTAGGAGACTTGTCCAAGATCACATAATGAATAAACAGCACAATTAGGATTTAGAAGGCAGATAGCTACAACACCAAATAATCGAGTAACATATCAGGTTAAGTCGTGTAAAACCAGCATTTTTCTTCATCAAAGCTGGTTGAATGTGGTTAGTTTCACATGGCTATAACATAAACAGGATCTCTATAGTTTCAGATAGACATGGAAAAGTCATGGGAAAAGTATTTCAAGTAAACACTGGAAATTGATATAACTTTATTGGAAGAGAGCAATCAAATAAGTAAAATGAATAAGATGTTTGGCAGAAATTCTGAAACTTTATTTATGCACCATTTTGCTACATTTGGGATAAAAGTGTGGACATATTGAGTTTAGGTTGTGGAGAGTCTCAAAAAAATGTCTAACAAAAGTTTGTGTGGTGTTCGGTAGGTCCTGGAGATACTTTCTTGTGTTCAAATAAGAATACAGAAGCCATGAGCCAGGAAGGATGTTGATGTGGATGTGTACATAGCATGCAGGTGCACCAGATAGATCAGAGTGGAGAGATACTGAAATGTCAAGTTCAGACATTTAGGGATGACAATGTTTGTGGTGGTCTTGGAAATCAGAAGGAAAGCTGTAATTAAGGGATATTTCATGGAGAAAAAAAAACCCAAAAGAATTTGGTAATAATTTTAGGTAGTGAGTAGGGAGAGAGAAAAATCAAAGATGATTCATAGGATTGAAATCCAGGTGACTAAAAAACAGAGATCACTAAAAATAAAGATAGAGTTACAAACACAAAATAGAAATTTAGGAGGATGAGCTTGTTTGAGGAATAAAAGGTGATATGATGAGTTTAGCTTTGGAATTAGAGCACTCAGAAGTATCTAATATGAGTATCTAATAATAAGTAGTATCTAATATGTAACTGGAAATGAGTTAGAGTTCTACAGAGGTTGGGAATGGAGTCAAGCTTGTAAAGGTGATGATTGAAACCATGGCATTAAATGAGTTCCTTGAGACAGGTGGTATTTTACAGGATGGCAGTCAAGAATAATAATTTAAAATGCCTAGATGTGAAAGAATGTGCAGAAAGCACAGCCAGGCCAGGAGATAGAGCAGAAACATTCAGAAAAGCATCATCACAGAAGTAAGTTCATCAAGATCTAGGTGAGAACTGACCCTATCAAATTGTCTTAGCCGACTCAGTGACATGAGGGCAGAGAAAGTGCCATTTGGTGACTATTTGGTAATTAGGGTGCCAGAGTGGCCCACAAAGGATTTTTTATCTGTGTAGTAGTTCAGAGGAATAGAGAATGCTGAGGTTTGGGGAAAAAGTGATGAAAAAGTAAAAGCAAGGAGTGAAGGATACCATGCAACATGGCTTGTTAAGATCTAGGACTCTAAAACTATTGGAAGAAAGTTCGTCTGACCAATACTTGCTATTTAATTATTTTGAAAGTTATTCTTAGAATATGTTTCTTCAATATAGATATTTTAAGGTCCAAGAAATCCTCAAGGTTCTATCTTTTCTGTCAAATTTGGCAGGAAGTAGATGAAGGTTTCCAAAGTTTAAGGGGAGAGATATAGTGTGATTGCCAAAAAGCTACTTTTCTTTATGAAAGTGTGCAAAAATAAATGAAATGGAGTAACAAGTGCTATGCTGGAAAAACAAATTCTTAGGTGATAGAAATACTGGGGCAATTCATCCTGGTGAAGTCCCTGATACTTTTAATAGCTTTCCCTATGGCAACCAGTTATACTATATTTTAGTAGTAATTTAGATATGCTGGGTTATTGAAAGAAAGTAGTTGATCATATATGATCAAAGCAACAAGAGGACAATAATAAGACATATTTTTTCCCATGTGGCATGTGGAATTATTTCCTTTGTTTTAGAGTAACATATACAAATAACTTGCTTATGTTCTGTTAGAAAAAATTATATTCATGTATACATGAAATTATGGTTTTCCTTTAAATTACAACCAAGGTATGAGCCATAAGTGAATTGCTCTATTGATAACAAAAACAGTTAACAATTTAGAAATCTTAGCTTTCCTTCTTAGCATGTCAGAAAAAAAAAATGTGTTTGGAGTCAGAAGCATAAAGCAAGGTTTTGTTCAAAACCATTTTTCTTCCACTAGTAGGACAGGGCCACTTCTATATTGAATAATATGTAGCACAAAGATACTCTCTAGAAAAATATAGATACATCTGGTGTGAAAAATAATACTATTAGCATACATAATATGGCGGGCACTATTCTAAGAATGTTAGGTTAGATATATTAACTTGCTTCAGCTTTCTGATATTCTCATGCAATAAGCCCTACTGCCATTAGTTTATAGATGAAGACACTGAGGCATGAAGATGGGAAGAGGTTATCTGTTAGAAGTTAGAGCTGAGATTTGAACCCATACAGTCCAAGTTTAGGATAGAAGCTCTTAACCATTGCACTATGTGACTATAAAGGCCATCGGCATTCTTCAACTAAAAAATTTGTTTTGAAATGGTCTCATGATAAGAAGCTAGTCAGAAGTAATGGGGTGACAGCATCTAGATTCACTCTATGTAGGTGGAATCAGGGCGGATAAAAAGAGTGCTACTTTCCTTGGGGATAAATTGACTGTGGCAACTGTAAATTTCCTTATCTCGGAAGGTAAACTATTATACTAGGAAAAGATAGTATCAACAAAATCTCCTCTGGAAATGAAGGAATTGAGTTCCTTTGCACTCTCTGTGTCACTACCAACCTTGTAATGATAATTGGGTATCTCCACTGCTGTATTTCACTGTGGGAAGTTTGAACTTATTTCAGTTACTTGACCAGTTTTGTTGTCTGCTTATTACCTCAATGATAAAATCCCGACCAACAGAACAAATTTGGGCATGGATGCCCTGCCCTGTGTGTCACAAATGGAGGACAGTACACATATAGGAAAGCCACACCTGAGTATCAGGAATGGTAGGCCACGGGGACGCCTGCTGGGAAGAGGGAAGAAATAGTAGGGCAGAGTGGGGCAGGAGCCCCACTGCTGGGAGAAGTGGGGGGTGAGTCTCAGAATGAGACAGTTTCCCAAGTTCTCAAGAGAGTCAAGTTCGTTCAGACTTTCTGGAAGTAGAAATATGATGGGCCAAAACTAGTAGGAGTCCAAATATGTTTGACTTTCATTAGTGTTTTTTGTACATATTCCTTGGGAACTGCTTTGCTGTCACAAAACCCCCGCCTTGATAGTCTGGTTTGCAGGAGGCAGAGGGACTGCTACTGCTCCTACTAGTTACATTTTTTGTCTTAATTTTAAGTTCCCAGAGGGCAGCATATAGGGTTGTTGTTTTTTTTAATGCTATTGTGCGGTGTCTATTGTAAGAAACTGGCTAAGCAATAGGAGTGCCAGGTGTGGAGCCGGGTCCTGGTAGGAGTATATGATGAAAAGTAGTTAGAAAGTACATAGAGTGATATTCATAGAGAAAAAATGGTGCTTTCTGAGCCTATATAAATTGTTTTTAGGATGTAATATGCCATTTTGAGACATTGTACTTTATTATTCTAAATAATACACCCATGGGTTGGCAAACTTTTTTTATAAAGGGCCAGATAGTAGATATATATATTCTAGGGTTTGTAGGTCATATGGCTTCTGTTGTAACTACCCAACTCTGCAGTCGTGATGTAAAAGTCACACTTGATAATACGGAAACAAAAAGGTGCAGGTGTGTCCCAATAAAACTTCATGTCATACAAAACCGAGTTGTGGGCCAGATTTGGTCTACAGGCCAAAGTTGTAGACTCCTGGTTTAGTTCATGCACATTTAACTCATATACATATACATATACCTTCTACATGTATGTATGGGGACT
Organism: Phyllostomus discolor; assembly: GCF_004126475.2. Lineage (NCBI taxonomy): Eukaryota > Metazoa > Chordata > Mammalia > Chiroptera > Phyllostomidae > Phyllostomus > Phyllostomus discolor. The sequence continues at coordinate 35,718,285 of NC_040912.2, forward strand.
AAAAAACAATAAGTCCTCACTGAATCTTTTTTTTTAAAGTGCTTCTTACTTTGATCAGGCTTATGACCTAACTATAGATTATCATTTACATATTTAAACATCTTTTTGGTCAGTGCTGTAGTTCCTTCCCTCAAGAACCTCCTGGCTGGTGAGGAACATATAGATCAATACAAATGCACTGTAACATGGGCTGTGATAGCTTTATGTATTATAGGCTGAGGGGAATACAGAAAACCGATAACTAATTCCTTTTGAGAAAGAGATGCCTGAAGGGAGTCTTCAGGAAATGGTGAGATTTAAGAGCTAATCAGGGAAAGAAGAGGATGGAACATACGTGAATGGGAGCAGGTGCTGCAGGGAGAGGAGTTATAGGAGGGACCAGACCATCACAGACCTGTGTGTCTTTCCAGAGAGCTTTTCTTCTGAGACAGAGTCTTATTCAATTAAAATGCCATGTCTTCTATTAAAACCTTACACAAATTTCCCGTACATTTGTGTGTTTCTTGTGCTGCATCACCTTCTACCTAGTGTTAATAATTATTGTTCATTTGTCTTCTTCATGCCTATTTTATTTAATTTGTCTAGAAAAGAGAACTCCGTCTTACATAAATCTGAATTCTCTCCTAATCTGTAGGTTTTATGCCTGGCTGAGTCTTGAGACCTTGTTTACTACTTAAATTTGATTCCCACTCAGGTCTCAGGTCCTCCTGCCTCACTTCCGGCTGCAGCTCATTGTCTATTTCAGTTTTGTTCCTTATTCCCAGGACTCAGCTCTGACACACAGGTATGGCTCTCGAATGATGGATATTGGCAGTTCCATTAAGAAAAGTCATTCAAGAGATGATGATTATCAAAATGCAGTAGATTCCAAGATTAGGTGCACAGAGACTGTAAACAGTGAACTAGAGCAGGAATTCTGAGATCTGGCTTTAAAAGGGCTATTCATCCTTTCATTTTTAATTATGTGCTTGAAAAGTAACTTACTTGAGATAAGTAAGGAGAGCAGAAAGTGATACTTTTGGAATTGTGTTTTATATTGTTGGTAACTAGAATATGTTGTTAAATGTTCAACTGGAGGACACAGGGTTAGTGATGATGAACTCAATTCAGAAAAGAATCTGTGAGCACGAAGAATGGAATTGAACTCATGCAATATTATTGAACACCAACTCTGTACCATACACTGCAATATATGCCAAATCTGGAAACTAGAGGATAGTCAGAGATAGGGCCCTGGCCATCAAGGAGTTTGGATGTAATCTCCTCACTCAGAGATACATGACTATCTTTGCTTCAGGAAAAAGAGTGGTCTTTTGTTTTGGAAAAATCTCTTCATGACCTGAACGGTCCACTGGCTGAAGGAGATGATTGTTATCCACACTTTGGGGTGAAGGCCAGCACCTCTAAAATACACTGAGTTGTGCTTATGAACTAAACCTGCGAGACATTCTTAGATAAATGGTAGACACAGATGCAGTTAGTAGAAGATTGAACAGTGACCTTTGGAGGACCCAGGATTGAGTTTTGCTGGGCAGGGGTTGAGTTGCAGATATCAGCATAGCAAACTATTTGATAGGTTTCTAGGCCAAAAGAAAGAGAGAAATAATTATGATTTGTCTACTGTAGCAGACTTTATTTTACAAAGCTGGTTGTCCTGCATGCTCTTCTGCAATGAGACTTTGCTGCTGTCTCACTGATAGGTGGAGACTGATTCCCATACCCTTCACTCTGGGTGGGCGTGTAACCAATAGAATGTAGTAGAAATGATGCTACATGGCCTTTCAGGCTAGCTCGTGAAAGGAGAAACAGCTTTGCATGGCTCACTGTTAAACTCCTGCTTGAAGCTTGGAGGCACCATGTCAAAAGTTGCACTGCACTGAGGCTGTCATGTCCCTTCCAAATCCTTGACCCATGGAATCCGTGGCATTGTGTAGTGGTGTTTTTGTGCCACTAACTTTGCGGTGATTTGTTATGAAGCAGTACACCTACTGTGTGTCAAGCACTGTGTGTAGGTTTTACATATATCAATTCACTTAATCCTTAAAGATTAGTCTGTTACGTTCATTTTCTAAATAAGAAAATCCAGGTGGAGAGAAGTTAAGAAACTTTACCTAAATTTATAGTCGTTAAGTGGAAGACCCAGGATTCACATCAAGGTCTAGCCAATGGCAATGCCCGCAGCTTTTAGTGATGCTAAGAAGTGTTCCCTGTCTGATGATAAGAAATGTCCAGGCTCCATCTTAATTCCACTGAATTACTCTAAATACCTCTGGAGATTTTTTTAAATAAGTGGGGGGAAGTTTAGTGACACTATGGGCCACCTAATGAATTGAACTAAATTCTATAAGTAGTATTGCAGTCTTTTAGAGATGTCACTAAGGAAGAGCACACCCAGAACAGTGTTTGGCAGAGAGTAAGTGCCCATTAACTGAGTGCTAAACTGAATTGGCTTTGCAAAGGGTCTAACACTGGCCACTCAAGAGTGTGTTCCTTGAACCAGCAGCAGAGGCACGAACTAGAATCATGTGAGAGACAGACTCTTCAGACCCATCTCAGGCATGTTGAATCAAAATCTGCATTTTTAACAGTGTCCCCAAGTGTTTCAAAGGTTCATTAGAAATTGAGGAACACTGATTTGGGTACTCATGTAGGAAAATTTCCTAGCAATGGGCTAGTGGTACTATTTGTCACTGAGTTCTTCAATGTGTCACTGTGAAGAAACTTAAAGAGCCCCCAGAAAAATGATTCTGTAACATGGAGGTTATGTCTTCAAGGAAATCTTTCCAAAAGCTGTACAGACAGACAATGTGAGCTTTGAAACCTTGTCCATTCAGTGCTAATGAAAGCTAAATTCTGTGCCTGGGAAATGGTGTCCTCTTTGCCAGACACTCCTACCTAGGGAGCAATTCCTCAGGAAGAGAGCAGTTTTATACATGCAGGGTTTATAAAAGGAATCAACAGGATTCTGCTAATTTGTTTCTAAGCAGGGTTCAAAGGATCTATCAAATTTATTTATCTATGTGTCTTCTTGACACGCTTGGTTCATACACACAATGGTGTCCATTCCCTGAGGTGCTCAATGACCTCACTGTGCTGTAGCAGCTCGAGACTTCCTGGTGTTGACCAACTGCATCTGTTCTTCCTGCAGAGTGCCTTTCCTGTTGGTGGAGCCTTTCTCTTTTCCCTCCAAATGCATCAGTTCCAGGGGGCATCTCCATGACAAGGTAATGAGTACACGTTAATAGAGGTCTTTGGGAGATAATAAGGTCCTACAAGGATGGCTAAAACACATATCTACTGGTGGACATTTAATCTTTAGTTCCACTGGTGGAGAGATGTTTTATAGCAGCGGTCCCCAACCTTTTTGGCACCAGACACTGGTTTTGTGGAAGTCAATTTTTCCATGGGTCAGGGTGGGTGGGGATGGTTTGGGGATTATTCAAGCACATTACATCCAAGCTTACCTCCTGCTGTGTGTCCCAGTTCCTAACAGGCTGTGGACCAGTACCAGTCCTTGGCCCAGGTCTTGGGGATCCCTGTTTTGCAGTTCCTCTCAAATCTCATGATAAAACACTGTGTTGTATTCATATCCAAGTATGTATATTTTTTCACACCTAATTTTAGGTTCAATACAGTGGCCTAAATTTAAGGTCTGAATGATCACGTTTGGAATTCCAGAACAATAATAAAATTATCCTTTATGAAACAGAAAGCAATTCTTTATAGAGGAGGGTACATGTTACATAGAAGTATGTAGATATTATTTGATCAGATTCCTTTCTTATTTGTGTCCAAAAGGACAGAAATTTTCAGGTTTTTAGGGGTCAAATAAATGCCTCCTATATTTTTTCCTTACTTGGTATTTCATGCAAGAAGCCATGAGGCAGAAATTAAAACCTCATCAACGAGCCAGCATGGAGGCTGGGATACTGGAAGCTCTCATCTGTTACATACTATGCTCCCATATAACCCATTTTGAACTCTCTTCCTGCTCAATACATTAATTTGCTACCAATTTGGTCCTAAGCTATGGGGATGCTTGGGAGGACAGCTGTCTATATAGCCAGTGAGCATGAATGTGAGTGCATAAGCAAGGTGCACGGCAGCGACCAGACAGCTGATGCAGTAGAGCATTAGCTTCCCACTGGGGTCTGAGATGAGCAAAGGCTTGACCAAACTACCTAAATCAGCTAGCCCTCTGTTTCTAAGATTTTGCTTATTTTCTCATAGCACACAGGGCTTGGTTAGTTGTTTATTGTTCGTGTGATTCTCAAATAAGTGCATATTTTCACACAAATCCTAATGTGTAGACCTGTCACTTTAGGCATTGAATATTTATGATATACACCGGGATGTAATGTGTTAGTTCATACTTGATTTACCACTTTGATTTGCTCTGTTGTGGCTCGCTCTGGTGAATTGCAAATTGGGGAGGGGCAGGTAGTTCAGAACCTTGGCTTTGTCATATGCCTCTCAGGGCATGGCCAAAGCATCCAGACTGTTTTTTTTATTTCTCGACATTCCCTCTTACATATTCAGATTTCAAGTTCACCCTCATCTACTCCCATGACTTCATTTGTTATCTCTATTCCAACTTCCATTCATCTCCTGATGCCTAAATTGTTTTAACCAACTGTTCAATGGCACTCCCATTTTGATGCCTCACTGCTACCTCCAATGCAACATGCTCAATATGGTACTCTGGTGATTGACCCCTTACAAATGAATTCAGACATGTTTTTGATTTCACCTTGCCAGCCAGCTGGTACAATTCAGAACTCAAAAGCAGTGATGGCTCAGTTCTCTTCTCCTTAGTTTAGAGAACATAGGTAGGCCTGTGTTCTGTCAACTCAACAATCCTGACAAATCAAAGTTTAGAATCATAAAGTTCCTTCACTAATGGTTATTACAATTTCCTGCATTTAATATAGGATGTGAAGACCTTGGGAGGGGTGGGGGAGTGGTTGAGTGAATTGTCCTTGACCACAAACTAATGAATAGCATTTCTGCTACTGGCACCCAGGTGTCCTGAGTTCTTTACTCTTTTCTCTACACCATCTCCCCTGCCCCATAGATTTGCCTTCACAGAAGTGAGTAGTTGCTATGGAAGAATGTTGGAACAACTGGACCTAACACCATTGTAACTGGAAATTACACGCTGCCCTCTCCTAGCAAACCAGCAATTAGTCTCAAATGTTTGGAAACAAATCTGACTATTTCTAGTAAAAATGATGTCTGAGATTTACCAAGGAAATACAGAAGTGTCCTTTCAATTCTCCTCTCTTTCTCTTTCCCTGTCTCTCTCTCACACACACACATGCACACACACATTCACACACACAGAACACACCAGATATCATTCTTATTCAAGGGTCAGATTGTAAATCTGAAAACAGTGCTCTGTTGATTTTCCAGTGTTTATTTAATTGACTAGACATTTACATTCAAATCTTAGATGGTGGTTAGGGAAGGTGAGTTGTGATGTGGAGGTCGGGGGTGAATGCGAGTGCTTGCTTGCTTTACAACACCAAGAGAAATGCCAGATTGAAACAATGGCTTAAGGTCAGGTGGGCTGAAGAAGGTAAATGGTAGCAGATTTACATTTCCAGTTTTATTTTTAAAAATCTGCTCGTAGGGCATACATAAAGTCTAAAATGTCACACTCAGCAGTGAAGACATTAATTTTGCTTATACAACACTATTCACACTTGTAGAATTCTGACAGTTTCAGAAACCCATGAGAATTAAGAGGACTCTAGCGAGTCACATCAATAAAATGTCGTTAGTGAGGTGTTTGTTTTCTTAAGCTGATCCATGTTTTCTACTTACAGTCACTGACAATGGAGTTAGTATGTGCAATGTTTTACTATTACTTTTTGATGTTTTCTTCCTGTTCTGAATATTCCCTTTGTGCTTTTGAAGTCAATAGTGCTGCAGAGTGTTACCTGTTCTTTAATATTTCAAAAGAAGTTTTTTCAGTGCCTATCTTCTCACGCCTGGAGCTTAGTTAGCCTTGACAAACCCTTATATTCTGCTTGTTTAAGTAACAGGAAGGATTTCCAGCTGCTCCAGTTTGCTTTGAGAAGGTGAAGCATTTAAAAATGGCTTACCATATTCCACTGTCCTCATCATTTCTAGTGAATTTGATGCTTTTTTATTGTTCATGTTATTTTAAATGCACAATAAAAGCTTCCAAACACCTTGATGATAGTTTCATAAATTTATATTGGTAATATAAAGCAAAGCACCTCTTTTGTAAGGAGACATTGATGAAGAAAAGTGGACAGAAAAATAAAACAAGATCAAATGATAGCCAGTTGCTGATTATTCTTCTGCTATCTGTCAGTATCTCTCAGCTTGTGGCTAGTAAATGCCATTATGAGTTTAAATAAATTCATATGAGTATGGACTGCTCACTCATACTTGAATGAAAGTAAGAGGGAACAGTCTGGCGAACTTCACTATGGGGACATGGCAGTTAAATGTGATCAGATTCATTTTTTTTACCATGACATCTCAATTTTTTTGTCAAAACTAAAATGAATTCTGTCTGCTCTGTGGTGAGTAACAGGACTTCATAGAACACTATTCTAGTCCAATGGTAAAAGAACCAGTTTTTAAAACTAAGCAAGCAATACACTTTGTAATAAGACTAATAGCTAATTTTATTTTCACTTACTATGTGTTTGAACATGCATTTACTCATTTAATCTTCCTTATAACATCCTGACATGTGTACTACTCTCATGCTCCATTTTACAGATAAGAAAGCTGAGGCAGGAAATAACAACTAGCTGGCGCAAGACACAGAGTTAATAAGTGTGGGAGCCAGAATTTGAACCCATTTAGCTCAACTTCAGACATTTATGTTCCCTTTTGTACCTGCACTGAAAAAAATCAATCTTTAATTTATAAATCTGGAATAACCATCGATCCCTTCAATAGAAGTGGGGGTACTAAAGCTGAAACTAAATGTTTATTCTTCTTGGCTGGATTGCTTGAACTCTTCTCACAGAGATGTTAGAGATTGTTTTTCCTAATTGTTTTATGGAAATTATAAGCCTAACATTAGGCAAATGAACAAACAAACTATTTTTGCATACAACATCTGGAGCAGTGGCCTATTGGGTTACAGCTCAGAGCGTTCTCCTTCCATGATCTCATTGGATTCACACACGCACATGTCCACACACATGCTCGCCTTTGCCTTGCATCGGGTGCCTTTTGTTGCCATGAGCATAGGTCCCTGTGGACATCATGCAAATAAGGATATTGGGGAAAATCTTGGGCTCCAGAGTCAGACGAAACTGGCTTTGATCCTAGCTTTTTTAGGCACTAGGTGTCTAATTTGGACTAATTTCTTAGCATTTCTCAGCCTGAGTTTTCTCACAATAATATCCAAACTGAGAGTTGCTTTGAGAATTAAGTGAAACAATACTTAAATTATACTTTGGAATGTAAATACTCAGAAAATATTTTCTATTCTATTTCTCCTTCTTTTCTCTTTTCTCCTTCCCCCCTCCCTCTTTTCCTCCTTTTTCTCATACCTCACCACTCTACTGATCTTTTATTTGTAGCCTGTGATCACAGAAGGTCCAGCACTGGGAGCACTGCAGGTCCAGCCCTGGTTGACCCAGAGCTTTCAGTACAAAAATTACCATGTAAGTGTTTGCTATTATAATTTATTAATCTGTGTTTTAAATGAACATTTTTTAAAGATGAAATCACCATTGCTTTAACATATTTTCCCTAGGTTTCCCATTGTCACAGCCCATGCCATTCCTACTCATTAAGCTTTTCATTTTGAAATGATATTGTAAGGTGACAAATCAAAATTTTCACTTGGTATTCTTAACTTATATGCATTGACCTTTTAGAGAAAGCTGGCTTTTTGGATTCATCAAAATTGCTTTGATGAATCATGGCTGAAGGTATATTTGGTCTGGAAGTCTACTCATGTGAATTTGCAGTTACAGAATCCACTATGGAGAGCACAAAAGATTCATTCATTTATTCATTTCATAAATAATTATTAAACATCTATTCTGTAACAGGCACTGTGTTTGGCAATGAAAATATATGGCCCGTAAATGTCTGAAAGGTTTAAAACAGGAGTGTCAAACTCATTTTCATCAGGGGCCACATCAGCCTTGTGGTTGCCTTCAAAGGGCCGAATGTAATTTTAGGACTGTATAAATTTAACTGCTTCTTAACAGTTAAGGGAGCTCAGCGCTACCCCTGGGTAGAAACAAGGTGTGGGCCAGATGAGACAAGGTGGAGGGCTGAATTTGGCCCAAGGGCCTTGTGGTTACCACTTGTGGTTTAAAAGAAGCCTGCAGTTTGACAGGGGAAGTGAATTTGCAGTGATGGTAAGAGGCATTTTTGAGGACCTTCTCGTAATGCCAGGCACCTTACTTATGATGCATCATTTAGTTCTCACATATGTCAGTAAGGAAACAGAGGTTCAGCAAGGTTAAGTAATGTACCTATAATAATCTGACTTAGTAAGTAGTAGATTCAAACTCAAATCTGTCAGATGTTAAAGCCCAACTTTCCACTATTTTTCCACTGCTTCCTAAATTAAACGATTCTTTTGATATTGTGCATACGTGCAACCAAGGTAACCAAAGGGTGGTGACTGGCACTTTGGACTTTAACAGCAGCTGTTCCCCACATTGTATTTGGTGTCGATTATGACCTCCTGTACTTCCTCATATGGGTGATCGACAAACAGAATTACACCTTCTGGAAGGCAGAAAAATATTTTGAGCTCTTCTGATCTATTAGCTGTTTCTGACCAATACATCATCAGGGTCCTAGCAGATGGAAACTCATGAAAGGTACTGATTCCAAATAATGAAAAGTTAAAGGAATGGGTCCAGAAGGGAGAGATTTTGACCCAAGTCTTGCTTTTGTGACAAGTGGTAAAATGGAAATCAGAAGTTTAGAATCCTTTTGAAGTAAAACCTTAGCTTTAATAAGACTCTTCTTTTTAAAATTTTCACTTTTTAAAAGATACTACAGCCTTCTTTATTATCATTGCCCATTGCCTGGTACATGATTGTCACTGAAAATATATTTGTTCAATGAAAAATTAATGAATGTCTGCAGCACCAAAAGTGTATTGCTGAATCATAGCTAGGCGCAGTGTTTGGGAGTTTGGGGGCCTTGAGAATAGTTGTGAGAAGAATAATGTGAATGCAAATTTTCAAATGGATGCAAAGATTGCAAATTTATATAAATGTAATTTGATTTGGTAGGTTAATTACTTAGCAGCACCATGTTGGTTAAAAAGATGTGTTCTGGAATTAATTTTATGGGCAAGTTATTTAACCTAAGTCTCTTTTCTCATAGCTTCCTTATGTGGTCAAACGAGAGACAGAATACACACTGAAAGGTTAATTGTTGTTGGCATCTGGTCTGATTGCTAACGTAGCGACTGAGGCAAGGTTTCTACAGCACAAGTTTTGAAGGGAAAGTTCAGGAGAAATGTGTAACTATGTCAGATAAGAAATTGGGTCAGTCTTAGTCCTCTGAGAGGCACAGGCCAAAATGGGATTAAGCGTGTGAGAAATATCTGAGAAAAATGGGGAGATGGCTGGAGAAGCTGGGTGATTCATCAGACTGATACCAGTTTGAGGGCAGGGAGGGCAAAAAGAAAAGACTGTTGAGTGGAAGTACCCTTGACTGCTATGTGATGTACAGAGGCTCAGCAAGGCTGTCCAGGCACCCTTGAGGCAAAGTCGGCTGTAGAGGAGTTCCCTTCTCCCAGGCAGGGCCTGCCTTCGTATCCCTGCCACACTCAAGCACGGGTGGGTCGATCCCCCTTTTCTTGCCTCATCTAGCACAAAATAAAGTCTGCTTTATGTTTGAGTTATGTTTGAGTTTCTGCCTGGGGAGCAGAAATTAATCTTAACCATCTTTGTATCTCCCACAACTTCCAGCAAAGTAGTTCCACTTACACAAAAAATGTTAAGCTGTTGAATTAATGAGTTAACTGCTGTGGCAACAATGAAAATATGACTTGCAGGTTTCCAAATCCAGTGAATATAATTAACCAAGCTTTCTTACCATTGGGCTCTGAACTATAGGCTGCACTTGCACCGAGGCTGTGCTTCCCAGAGCTTTTACCAGCTTGTAATAGTTTAGAGGGGAAAAAAAATAAGTGGGCTATAGTACTTACTTTTTAAAAATTTAATCTTTACTGTAGTTTTTCTATTACCATATAGCCCCCTTATACCCTCTTCTCCCTGCAATCACCACACTGTTGTCCATGTCCATGAGTCCTTTTTCCTTTTTGCTCAATCCCTCTACTCACTTATTACCTCACACTGCATGCGCGCACACACACACACACACCCATAGCTGACATTTGCTTTTTTGAATTTTTATGAGCACTTTATTCAGATGGCCGGTGATCTGAGAAGACAGCAGGTTATACACCCTAACAGACCATCTTTCATTCCATTTCAAACCAACCTTTTTATAAATAGAAGAAAAGTACAGGTAAGGGGTTTGGAATTCAGGGACTAAGTCAATCAGATAAAAAGCTGCAGTATTCTTTCATCTGTTGACTGGTGAATCTTTATCTGTGTCCTGGGCAGTGGTCTTTATCTGCATCCTGGGGGGTGGACATCTCACCGTGGAATGCAATAGCTCAGATAAAACTTACATTTTTAATTGGTTGCATTTGCATTATGAACAAATAGAAGTAAATTAAATTGACAGGATCATAAAAGAAGATTGAAGCTCCATTCACATCCTGTTTTCCTAATTATGAACAAATGGTCTATTATATGACTATGGGTACAAACCACATTCAAAATTGGCTTTGAGATAGAAGAAAATGCTCATTTTTTTTGCACGATTATATGAAATGCTAGTTCCATTTTTTAATGGTAAGATACTCTACGATGTTGGTTCCTCAAATAGGTCATTCCCATTGCTCGTCTATGCAGTTACCCTGATGGCGACAAATATTGTTTTCCCAAAGCCATTCAAAGACAATCCACACTTCTTGCGTGCTGTCCTCCCACCCTTGTCTCTCCATCTCTACTACATCTCAGGATATCCTTTCTGATGGGAATCTTTCAGTTACATTCATGGTGAAAATCAGATATATGTCCTAATATTTTAAATCTCAACATTCCCAGATCTATAGGTCTTATTTTACTTTGGTTTCTATTTGTATGATGCCAGTTCAAGGTCTGAAGTAACCTGTCAGGAAACTAGAAGTCTTGCCTCACTGGCAGGTCTGAGCTAATCACAGAGGAGAGTGTCATTCTTTAGTGGGGTATGGGAGAAAAGGTGGCTCTTTTGGCTCCCCTGTGAAGGTTCTCCAGGGCAGGATGTTTCTCACCTGAGGTTGAGGGTATTATTGAAATTAAAGGGCTATATTTGGCTGACAATGAAAAGAAAAATCCAGTTAGATATGCCAAAGAGTAAAATTCACGTAAGTCCCCAAGCCTAGAAGCAGTGGCCCGTGGGATCAGTGATTAGGTGGTCTGAGGGGGTGTTTATGAAGTAGTGGGTTCTGATGGACAGAGACCTGGACATCTGGGGTGAGCTGTGGCGCAGTGAGGCTGGTGTAGGACATGGGTGTGGGGACTCATTGTGGCTACAGGGACTAAAAGGAAGGCAAAGGACTGAAGTCATTGAGAAACTGTAGAATGCAAAGGACCCTTGGAAATAGGACTCAGGTCCAGAAATGTAAATGTAGTGCCAAGTTCAGCCCTCACTGCTACTTAAGTACACTCAAACCAGAGCACATGGAAAACCTGAGCTTGGGATTATTTAGAATATAAATGAAAGGGAAGATTTTAAATATATCATTTAGATCATAATTCAAGTATTGAAGTTATAACCTCTATAACTTTACAAAGTGCTTAAAACTGAGACATTTTCTTTCATAGTGGAGAGAGAGAGAGAGCGCGTGAAATTTGAGCTATTTAGTTAATTGTGAAGGTACTCTCCCATTGCTTAAATGAATAAAAAGCCTTAAATTAAACCAAGGTTATCAACATTTTAAACTTTTAAAGGTATGTTCAGACTAGATTCTGGCCAGCCTCAGTTATGATCTGGGCAGCAAGCCTTGCTAAGGATGCATGATTAGGAATTACTCATTACCTCAAAACTGATTTGCTTCTGGATGAATTTCTTTAGCTCTATTCTTCCAGTAGTAGCCTGGGCAAGCCCTTGCATAGTACTGAGGTGCAATGTGTTTAAATCCTGCTCTGGGTTGGATTAGTGGACGAAGCGTTCCTCTGATCCCCTGCCAGATGTCTGTCCCCAGCTGGCAAAGCTCTCCGCCTGCCTTTCAGTGGCTGTTGTCAAGGCCGAGCTTCCTGCCAGCAGGAACTGGTCTCTCCTCAATGGAGGCCAATATGCCCTCAGTCAGCATTTAGATTCTTGTGTGAAGACATTCATGGATGAAACTCCCTGCTGCTTCTCATCTGCCTTCTGTTTTGGGAATTTCCCAGGCATCTCCGGAACTGTTAGGCTTCTGTGTGTGGCCACTATGGGATGGGAGTTTGGGGAGCATCAGTGATACAAACTGGAGAGGCCTGAACATTTACAGACCTTGCTCCCATCATTCTTCAAGTTTTAAGATGGGGCTTATGGTGCTTGGCAGGTCTCCCAGGGGATTGCTTGAGAAAAGGGCCTATGGGTTGAATGTTTTCCATTCTCAAAAGCCCAATAGTGCCATGGTTAAGGGTATAGAATGGAGAGCCAGAAAGCCCAGATTAGAATGCCAGCTCTATTGGCTGCCAGCACACATGTGGTTAAATGACATGAGTCCCTGTGACATTGGGCTAGTTACATAACTTCACATGCTTCACTCTTCTCATTTGTAAAGTGGAAAAATGATGGTGCCTATTTCATAGGGGCCTTGTGAAAATTAAATGAGCTACTTCTTGTAAAGTATTGGGCTGGACAAAATGTTCATTTGTTTCTTTTCCATAAGATGGCTGTAGTAGCCCTTAGTTTTCTTGAACTTCATTCAAAACAATTTTGTTAGATTGTATTGTAACAGCTGTCATATCAGCATGCACTTAAGAAAAGTTATCAAAATTGGTGAATTTTTGTGTAGCCATTTTAATATTGAAGATGGAAGAAAATACACAACATTTTTGGCATATTATGCTTTATTATTTCAAGAAAAGACAAAACAGAACTGAAATGCAAAAAAAGATCAGTGTAGTATATGGAGAAGGTGCTGTGAATGATCAAATGTGTCAAAAGTGGTTTGTCAAGTTTCGTGCTGAAGATTTCTCATTGGATGATGCTCCAGGTTGGGTAGACCAGTTGAAGTTGAAAGTGATGAAATTGAGACATTGAGAACAATCAATGTTATACCATTTGGGAGATAGCCAACATACTCAAAAATATCCAAATTGATAAAGTTATTGGTAAAAACAAAAAATGTGTCTTTCATTTTATGAAAAAAATATGGACTTTTTGGACAACCCAATACTTGCAGTAGTGCCTGGAACTTGGTAAATATTATATAACTGTTTATTAAATTAACTAGGTTAATGTCTCTGAGGTTTAGTGAATAAAAACAAAAATTGATTACTAGAGATGAGAAAAGTATTTTGCTTGAATACTAGAAAGTAATATCTGGAGTTACTACCTATGGGCTGGTTGCCATAATCTAAATAGTATGCTAGCCATTTTGCATAATAATAATGAAAATATGTACAACATTTGCATGTGCAGACAAAATTCCAAGCCACTTTACCCTTTTCTTCCTCACAACAACCCAGACAAATTATGTATATGCCATTGTTATTTTTATCCCCATAGTCCTGAAAAGAAAACTGAGGTAAGAAGGTATCAGATAGCCTGCCGAAGATCTCACAGCTAAGAGTAAAGCAAAATTTTGAATCCAGGCAGAGTGGTTCCAGAATCTGTGCTCTTAACCACAGTACACACTGCCTCTTGTGGCACTGCTTCTTAATTCATCAGAACAATCTTATGAAGAGGTATTATTTTTTTACCTCATTTTATACAGGTTGAAACTAAGTCTTAGGAAGGTTAAGCACATTGCCTAAGTTCACACTGCAAGTAAGTGGGAGCATACTTGGGTTCTAGCAAATTTGCTATAAATATAGAATAAAGTCAAGATAAATAAAGAAAATCTGACAAGCCTGGGTGTATTGCAAGCAAGGAAGGAGAGGAAGGGGGAGAAGGTCAGTATAGCAAAATGTTATCAGTGCTGCTCTGGAAAATTTAAGATTTGGAATGTGTACCATATGCTTAAGATCCTTCCAGAGAAGTGTATTTATAAAAATGCATCAAGAAATAAGTTTGGTTTTTAGCTACCCTTGCTAAAGCACAATTCTTTTCAGTGTCTGTTTTCAATCTCCTAAGTGTCTGTTATAGATCTAATTTTGTCTTCAAAGGAAGTATATTTTCTCAAGAATATTTTTAAAAAGCAGCAAAGATATGTTCAATGTTATAATATTCAGGGCAAAAATCTGAGTGCAAAATTGTATGGCAACTTCTAGGCAAAAATACTCAGCCATAAGGACAAATCCCTAGAAGTAAATTTTCATTACTTTCAATACAAAGTAATGAAAATACTCATTGTGTTAAGGTGGTGAAATTGTGAATTACAGAATGGTTTTCTTTTGATATTGCTATTATTTGATATTTAAAGAAGATAAGTTTTTAAAAATCAGCCCATATTGTCAGTAACAATCGATAATTTGTATCTTTAGTTCAAAAGCTTGTGCCTGGAATGCTATGGGAACCCCTAAACTCCCCCTTATTTAACTACTGTGCACTTGGCTACCAGGTCCACATGGCCCATGTGAGCCCTGCATTTCTAGACTGCATTTTCATTAGTATCATCAATTTGATTTGCAGTGTCCTCCATTTTGCCATCTGTATACAGCATACTGTCTCCCATGAACCTCCTTTGACCCGACCCAGGTGGAAGTGGTTGCCCCTCCTCCAGACCCTACTGTCTGTAACTGCCATTCTGCACGTGTGGCATGCGACAGGTCTGTCATCTCTGTTCTTTTAGATCATAAGCTTCTTGAGATCATGGTCTCTGCTAGGCATTTTTTGGTCTCTCATGAAGCTTACAAATTTCAGAGGAATTTCTAACTGTAGTTTTATTGATGGAGATAATAATGAGTTATGAAAAGTTAGGGGCTCTTCACTTTAAAAATGTTACGTTAAACCATAAGGGATATTTCTAGCACTGCACTGTACCTTCACCATAAAAAAATAAAAGAATGTTCCAAAATATAAGAATGTCAGAATTGAACATGGTCTAACATCTCAATGAATTAATTTTAGATTATGTCTTTTAGTGATTTTAATTTTATTCTTAGAATTAGAAATAGAGTATATAAAGTTTCCGTTCAAATAGATCCATTTTGTAAAAAATGGATCTGTATAAGCAAAGGGTAAGTTTTATCATCCAAAGCAGTTTTACTTCAGATCGGCTGAGGTCTGATCAGCATTTATGGTGCTTTGCCACTTTTGTGTTTGCTTTTAGTCTTTTATGGACTCACTTTTCAGGTTTATGTCTTAATAAAAAGTCATCATCATAACCTTGCTTTGAAGGAGATAAATTCATGGCTTAGTGAGAAATTTTTCCAAACAAGAGAGGTGAGAACAATCAGCTGACATTTATGTCTTCTAGGCTACTGGTACAAGATTATTAGGGAGTCTAGAGAGTAAAACTTAGCAGCTTGATTGCATAGTTTCTATTATTTTATTTTCTCTCTCTTTTTTTATTTTCAATATTTTATCCAAATAATTGCTTCTCAAGATGATGTATGCAAAACAAAGGAAAAGACTCTGGCATTCTTTTACTTGCCAGATTTAGGTGTGTAAGTATCTACACATAGATTAGTATGATTTTTTTTTGAAGTTTGAATTGTTTTTGAAACTTCTAGAGCTTTCTTTGTCTACTTGCTCACATCTCAGTGTAAAGTAGACTTGAATCATGCTGCCAGTTCAGCCTTAATTTCTTCTTTGAACAAAATGACTATTTGATTTTCAAATCAGTTATCTACTGTGAAGAATCTGTCTCAAAGTGGGAAATAGAGATGACTCTCTCAGTCCTCCGGTGAGGGAACCTGCATGTTGGTGCCAATCGACTAGCACTTCACATCTCTGAGATGTAATGAAAACCATTCTTTGTGTTTCACTTTAATGGGAAAATAAATGGTCTAAAGATTGAAAAATAAATGACATTGAAAGAAAAAGGCAAGATGGTTTAAAAGAAAGAAGGAGGAAGGAATGACAAGAGAGCTACTGAGCCTATGTAACTGGAAGTTTTATAACATTCACTGATATTTTAGCATTGCCTTCCCCACTCCATATTCAGATCAAAATGTAATCTGTGTTATACATAAGCTTCCTTGTTAAATCTCTTTTTGATTTCAGAAAAATGCTGCATATATGGAGGAAGGAACTGTACATGATTAGGAAACAGATGCCTATGTCAGGTTAACCTAACAATATATTCAGCACCATAATCAAGATTAAAAGAATCAGTTCATAGCTAACACTGGTTGAGTTGTTCTTGACTTCTAAACTTTTGGACATTTGAAGTTTCTCTAAACCACAAGCCTTTGAGAAAATAGAGAAAAGGAAACTATATTAGTGGATGTTTGATGCATTCTGAGCTAAAGGAAGAAAGGTAATTTCTAAAGAAATTTCAAAGAAACAGGAGAAAAGAATGTTAATTTCCATGTAAATGTATTCAGATGTCTAGGTTTTTTAGGCTTTCAAGGTGTAAGAATTAATTATCAGTTTTCAAGAGCAAAATTTATTCATGGTGAGAGCTATAGCAAACAGAATCCTCCAGGTGTAAAATTCATGAAATTAATATTGAGCTTATTAAAGTTCAGTAAATAACTGTTCCCTTTTTCCCTGTACTCTAAACTTCCAAATGTTTGATGGTGCCCTTTGGTGTGTTTTGAACAGTATTTAAAAATCTCCACCTATATTTGGAGTTATAAAGGAAGAAATTAAATGTATTCTGATTCATGGTAAAAACACATTGGAAAGGATAATTTCTCTTTGTGACCCAGTATTGTTTGAATCTTTAAAGAACTATTCAGCTGATAACTATTCAGTGTTGTCATCATTGATGACTATGAATGTATTCTTACAAATTAATTATAATACTTCTCTAGACGACTCTAAAAAACCCAATCAAAACTTAAGAATAATGTGCCTCACTTTACTTATCTATAGCTATAAAAAAAGGCGCTTGGTTTAAAAAATGTATCTTAATACCCATGAAAAAATGAGGAAAACATTAGTACTTTTTATTAATAAGCAGTATACAAATATTGATTGTACTGTTTGAAAGAGGCTGCCATGTGAAATTTGAGCAGGGTCAGAAACAATAGGCCAAAGGAATACATATTTGCGATCATTACCTGATTAAAGAAAGGACTTAAGATAACAAGAACAGAGAAAATAATGGAATTAAATGACTTTATAAATAGAGGCAAATTGGGTAAATTTTATTGGTTGTTGGAGGGGTATTTTATAAAAGATCTCAAAGCTTCAATTTATTTTAAAGGCCATTGAATGTTTATGCCTGATGTCCTCTAGGGGCAGATTAAGAGTAGAAAAGACCTTGTTAAAAAGTATAAACACATTTGTCAGCTTCAATTACAGGGACTGGTAATGAAGTCATGGTTCAATAGAACACGTTCGATTGACACTGTGATGGCACTGTGATTTTCTGACTGTGCTGTAACTTTCCATGTGCTTCCTGATGAATCATTCCACTTGGCCGAGTCCAGGTTTAGTTTAGTCAAAGGTGAATGAGGATGAGCAAATTAATGCACATTCCTAGAGAACAAAATGAAAATTTCCTTCCTTGTATGCTTTTGTCAATTGTAATACAGGATATGGGTGCGACATAAGTTTCAAATGACATTTCACTCCTGTAGCACAGGTGAGAAGCAGGCCCTTCTCAAATAAATCTTTTATTAAACCATCTTTTATCTTCAAGGGGCAAGTGGCTCTCTGTTCCCAATTAAATTTACAGTTTGAGGTAAGAGAACTCAGACACTTCCTGTGTGAGAGGAGACCAGAAATTTGAGAAGAGGCAGGTGAAAAAGGTGGGACGAGGTAAGACATTTGAAAATAATCATTGTAAAACGATTACTAAGTCAACATGAGCAAACTGCAGTGAATTGCTTAAACCTGGATTTCCCCAAAGACTGAACCATTTCCATTTATATATCCATATGGATTTAGGGCCAAAGTCTTACTTTGACACTGACATATTCTTCTGATTTTTTTTTAATGACTTGGATGCAAGCCACTTATCCAAGGATATTTAGTCATATGTCTCTCTTTTGTGTCTACTTACTCTCTTTACCCCATTATCTGAGATTAAATTTCAAAAGTGTTCTCTCAAAGTACGCTTTTCAGAATATGTTGAAATCCCATGAAACTTTCACACTGTAACTTACTACAGTGTGGGTTCTCCCATCTCTTTGAGGGAGTGGAGTATCACGATACATTGGTGAGTGGGAAAATGTGAAGTGAGTGGTTCTTAGTAAACAAAAGCTTTGCTTGTCACTGGGTGGAATTTCTGGGGCATGAGTTTGAGGATTTGTGGTCTGATATAAAATTATATCTGAGGATTACAAAATCTACACTAAATTTTATAAAATCATTCACATAGGAAATGTTCAGAATCCAGAAATATCTTTTTAGATCATTCAGCTGGGAAAAAAATGAAAAACATATCTTGTCTCATTGTCAAGCTTTCCAGTGAGAAAAACCAAAGGTAATCATTATAACATGTCCCCAAAATATGAAAACAAAAGTTCATCTCTGGGATTATTTGTTTAGTGAAAGAAAGTTTGTACAGCTTGTGGGAATCCATATCCTAGGAGGTTGTTCTTTTTTATGTTTATTCTGCCTGAGTTTTCCTCCTGAAGAGTAGTTCTCATGTCATCTACTCATGTCAAGAGTAGTTCTCATCAGTGACTTTTTGACACACAGGCTTCCTGTTGAAGCTGGCACTGCATTAGTTCTTTTGGGTTAGAACTGTCAGATACCTGAGTGTCTGCCAGAGCCAAAGAAGATATAAGAAAGATAGAAAAGAAAGAAAGAAAGAAAGAAAGAAAGAAAGAAAGAAAGAAAGAAAGAAAGAAAGAAAGAAAGAAAGAAAGGGCAAGGTGAAGATTAAGACTGTTCTATTTACTTTTGCCTCATCTTTCCCTTACAGTGTAGAGGGGCTTGATTTTTGCAAAGGGTAATGGCAAAAGGACAATGATCATTGAGTCCTTTAAGGAGCCTAAAGCTGAGCTTCAGCTTGTGGTTTTATCTTTATCAGAACCTCAATGAAATAGAAACCCTATACCCTTAAGGACTATTTTAGAATCTTAGGTTCTTAAAAATATGACCCTGTGTTTTTGTGTTCCACTTAGACACTCAAAGCCTGCTTGTTGGGGTCATCTAGCAGGGGTACCAGCCACTTGTGAAAGCCTGATGTAACAGTCCTCTTCCACCTGGGTACATTGCACCCTGTCCTCACCAGAGTATACCCTACAGCATGCAGAAAGAGATGCAGGGATGCAGACCTGGCCAGCCAGGTTTGAGCAACCCTTATGATCCTCTGGGCTATAATGGTCCCAGCCAAGGAGTGAAGCAAAGCATTGAGACAATTCCCCAGATAACCTGAGAACTGGTCTTCTTTTCTCTTTGTGTTTTCTATATGGCCTCATATTTGTTTACACTCAGGTAGGCTTAATATCTTCTACTTTGAGAATCGGGACTGTAAGAAGGGCTTTTTCTTAAAGACCTAGATTGAGTCCTGGCTCTGTCGAATATTTCCTAGCTGTGTGATCTTGGATGAGGCCCTGACTGTCTGCTCCTCAGTATAATGAGGTGGGGATTGACTCCCATATGCTTACTTCACAGTATTGTTGCCAAGGTCCAATGTATATGTGTATATATGGGAATATCCATACAAATATGGGGTTGGGTCAGTTTTATGTAGATAGTATAATTCTTTTTAATTCAGGGAGGCTCAGCTTCAGCCAATACCCTTAAAACAAATGGCTATTCTTAGAAATTTTGTAGCATTTATAGATGTATAAGCTTTTGTTTCTCATAAGAATCTTCCTTTTGGATCCAAAATTTGAAGGTCTTTCAGTAAATTTGGGTAGTTATAGTTGGGTATTTTTTTCTACTTTGAATAAATTGGTTTTAAAAAAATTGGATTTAGCAAACACTGCTAGAAGTAGTTGGGCAAATCATGGGTGACTCAAAATGAGTTATTTTAATTTAATTTAAAAACAAAGGAAACATATCATGCAGAAAATAAGGGAGAAATAGTCTTAGATGTAGTTTATAATAAGACCAAACCTAAACTGCCTTAACCTTTAACACCATGGAGAGGAGATTTCCTTAACTTCTTCATTACAATATCTCTACCAGAGTTTGTCTTATTTTATACAAAGAAATTTAGTCTTCAACATTAATTTCTGGATTCTTAGTTCTGAGGCTCTTAAATTCATTCTGTTGAGTGGCTTCTCAATTATAGTAAGTAGCTTTTACCCAGTAGATTAGCCAATTGTTTTTTTGGGTTATTATAATATTCCAATTAATAGTTACCATATGAGATGTTCAAAAATAAGAATGTAATGAAATGCATTTAAATTGAACATTGCTTATCTTTATCTGATTATATTCAGTTTCTTAACAGGCTTCGGGTTATTACAATGAGAAATAGTGTTAAAAACTTATGTTTTCCAGTTTAGTTCTAGATAACAGAATGTACTTATGGTTTGAATAGTAGAAAAAAACTTACTAATTTGGATATGTCTGGGATTACAAAAATTCAAAAGTATAGACTGATTTTAAATGCAGTTTTATTGCATATAATTTCAACTATCATGGGTGGAATACATATCTAGATTAGAAGAGAATAAATTAATAACACTGATGTTAATGTAAATTAAATGCTTTTGAGTTTATGTATCACAGATCATTAATTTTTTCCCAGCCACCAGGAAGGACATATGACAGCAGAAACAATAATTTTGAGTAATCCCAGTCACATGCATTATTATAGAAATACCCAGGATCTTTTGGAAAACATCCAAAACTGGTACCATAGGAAAATGGTACCAGTATTGTCAGCACTCCACTTTCTAGCATCCCTAATTGTGTTCTGTGTCAAGATATTGGGACATAAATAAGATAAATGTCTGGCTTCTCTAAATAGTGTGAGGCATTTTTTGCTCAGGCTGAGAAAGGTAGAAAACACTTTCCTAGGCAGCTTCCGTGTTGTTAATTAAAACACACTTCAAATAAAAGTAAACGTTAAAGTTGTATTTAGTATTTTGGGACTGACACGAGGCTTCTCCCAAGAATCTGAAAATCAGATTTCAGGCTCCACCTTCACTTCACAATACAGACCAGAACAAAAACCTTCCATGGTAACCACTTCAGTGGAAACAAAGAGACTCTGTGGAAAGGTTGGAAAACCATTTTTTAATGAATTTCTTTAGTTTTTAACTAACTCTGTTAATTTTGCATTTATGCTGCTGTGGACGACAAAGATGGCCACATACTAAACCTGACGAGCCCAGGAGAGGCCTGCCTGGTGGGCCTTACAAACTCAGAGACTGAAAGAAACCACATAGGACGGTCTGAAATCAAAACTTCCTAACTAAAAGTGAGTCATGGTGGGTAGGCCTATGTCTTCCTTGTCAAGGGTCAATTGTTATCTTCACTGAGGCTGTCTATTGTTTTTTTTTTTTTGTATCTATAATAACATACATTTGGAATGTCAGAGTAACCTCCTTTTTTCCAGACCTGTCAGGGCACTATCCCCCACCAGAGCACGAGATCATAGAACCCCTCACTGTTTACTTGTTCTCCTGCATACTTGTTCTCTCTATTACTTGCTGTAAATGTTCATTGTTAACCATCCTATGCCCACTAATGTAAAGGAAATATGTGTCTATTCCTTTTACTTTTTAATCAGTCTCAGAGATTTCTCCACTTTGCTTTCTTCCACCTCCCTAATCTATCACCAATGGATTTCAGGTAACCCTCTTATGTCTTCTTTGATTCTGATGTATAAAATAAATGTAAAAGGGCCATTTTCTCAATCCAATCAGATTTTGCTTCCCAGAAATGTTGTCAGTTTGGCTCAAATAAACTCATAAAAATTCTCTACGGATTTGGACATTTCTTACTTTGATACTATTTAAACCAGGGGTGTCAAACTCATTTTCACCGGGGGCCACATCAGGCTCACAGTTGCCTTCAAATGGCTGAATATAATTTCAGCTCCTTAACAGTTAAGGAGTAGTTACATTTATACAGTCCTAAAATTATTTTGGCCCCTTGAAGGCAACCGCGAGGCTGATGTGGCCCCCAGTGAAAATGAGTTTGACGCCCCTGATTTAAACTGTTTTCTGATTATGAATTAGCCTTCTGATCAGTCTATTTAAAAGAAACAATTGGGCTAGTTGTACAGAGGTAGGTAGGTACTCAGGTACTCCTGTCTCCAAGGCTATTGTTTCTTTTTGCCAATTAATAGAATGAAACTTAGACTTTTACAGTTTCATGAATGGGGGTTAATGGAAATCCCATATGTAGACAGACCTGCTCTGTGTGGGAAATATCTGTGGGACACAGCCAGCCAGCTGGGACTGTGGTGATTTACCAGATTCGTGGAGACCATGCTATGAAGCCTGTTCTCATAAACACCCATCCACCAGAGATCTTTGCAGAATATCCATCCAGGCCACAACGAGATAGTAAATTAACCTTGGGTCAGGCCAAGCTTCTTTTGCCCTCATGCTAGATGAGGTTAGTAATGATAGGTGTGATTTGTATTCTCCCTCATCCCTGGGAAATGCTGATTCTCCTCATCTCATGACACAGAATTTTTTCTCTACTCTGAAATTCTTCCCTTGACCAAACTCTTACAAAACCATTTCAGTGTGGCTGAACTTGTGAGATCAGTTGGCTTTGTACTTTAGCATGGGATGGAATGTATAATTTACATTCATGTTAAAAAATAAAATTTTATGCTGATTAAATAAATATAGCATGCTCAAAATTTAGAAAACAAAGGAAAATACACAGAAAATTCAAATTTCCTATAATAGCAGCACCTATAGATACTTTGAGTTTCTTTTTTAAAAATTGGTGTTGCTTCTCCTGACTGGTATTAATTTGATAATTCCTATCTTATGCTTTGTCATTCAGTGGGAGGTACAGGACATTCGGGAGGGGGATGGCATTTTAGGAGCAGCCAGTAAGAGTACTCGTTGCTGAAGTTTTAAGCCATGAGAAAAAAACAGCCAAAGAACTACCAAGAGTCAGGTTCTGAGGAAGGTTAAATACCCACATCAGGGGTAGAGCACTGAAGATTTTAGACAAGTAAGTTTTGTATCTAATTATCCTGTATAACCTGGTAGGTTTTTGCTCCAACTAAGCGAGTAAATTGCAGAAAGTTCTGTTTATTCTGTTAAGGTAGCTGATGGGATTAGAGTGAACTTGCTCTTTCTGAATCTCAGCCTCTTCTAATTAACAAGCAGGTCACACTCAAGGGTCACTTTCCTGAAACAATCTAATGGCTTTTCCCTCTGCATTTCTCTTTTATGGTTCAACTTTCTCTTTTGACTTTAAAATCACTGGTTTTGTGTATGTCATTTAAGATCTTCAGAGGCTTGTAAAAAATTTATTAGTGCCCCCTGTCTGGGTAAGGGTCTCAACACATTTACATAATTGAACAGCTTCCTGGCAAAGAACATACATTGAGGAGGGGCAATTTTCTGAATCTCAAATTAAGACGTGTGGTTTGACAGGAAAGACATTACAGAATGTGAAATGGAACTGTCTCTTGACATGCAGGGGAGGAGAAAACTGTAAACATGGCCAGTGTGACCCTGTTCTGGAGATTTGTTCCCCAGGGCTTTTTGGGGTTCACTTCAGGAATCAATCTTGTTCTCTGTCTTCATCAGGTATTAATGTTTCAGCAGGCATTCACCAGTTTTCCCAGCTTTTACATAGAAAATTGGACTTTAAGAACTATTCATTTGTGTCTTAGGATTCCAGATATTTTAAAATAAAAAAAAATTAAGCAGGAGGTTTCAGGCAAGAAACTTCTATGTGGAGTGAGAGAGCCTTGAGGGACTTTTGCTCCCAAACTGTTGAGAACGGACTGTGGTGTAGGCACAATGCTTCTTTGTCAGGAGGAGCCTGGGAAGCCCTGGTAAATCCCCTAGTTCAATTGTTTTTTCCAAACAGTCCAAATCTTTGTTATTTTAGAAAATGGATGGAGAACAGGAAATTGTAGCTAAAATGTCTGTTTTAGTGTCTTCCTCTGCCCTGGAATAGACACAATCTTAACTCAGACTTAGCTTCCCTTTTTGGTATCTATAAAACTGGTCAAGTTCCTTAAGTCCTCTGAGCCTCAGATTCTTCATCTGTGAAATGGAGACAATAAAATCACTCTGTTAACATTGTGAGGATGAGTGAGAGACATAGACAAAGTAGTCAGCAGGGTTTGGATTGCTTCCCTTGCTCTCTGACCCCAAACATCTCCTGAACCGGAGAGGAGAGCTTGTGTCCATTTTAGAAGAGCTTTATAATTCCATGGAGGGAGTTATTGCCTCTTTGAGCTGAGTAAATATTCTGTAATACACTGTGTATATAGTCTGTGAAAATAAGTTTGCAAGGTGATTTCAATTTTATAGTAAGGAAGTCATTTCAAATGTAAGTAATATTTATTACCTCTAAATCGTGAACTTAGAATATAAATCAGGAGTAGTTATTGAATGAATGTAAACATTAAAAAAATTATCTTCATTTCAAGATTTATTCTGGACTTCAGCTTTTAGGAACATTATATAGAAAAAGCAAAAGCTAAGAAAAATGACAGCTACCCGCCTCTCTTTCTCACAACCCCTCTGAAGGACAAACAGAGGCTGTCCCTCCTCTGACAAATCAGGTCCGCACTCCTGGCAGTTAAGCTTTTCTGAAAACTGACCTGACTTACTTGTGTCAACATTTTGTGTCCCTTCCTAATTTGAATTTTTTGCCTGAGTGATGCTGGTTTTCCGTTAGTTCTGCCTACAAGCCATGTCTATTTCTATCTTTTAATTTTTCTTTTTTGGTTTATGCTTAATCCTGCACTATTAATATCTTTACTTCTCTTCACCTTTTCAAGATGTTCTCAACTTTCAAAGCCCTTGTATGGGAACAGTTAATTAAATGTATTTGGGGATAGTGTTTCAAATTTTCTCCCTCCCTTACCCTCTCTATTCATTTTCTCCTCTCTGCCCTTTCTTCTCTTTTTTAATGTATATAATTAAGATTATATTTATTATTTATATATGGTTATAGGTCAAGGTTTTAATTCTTTTAACCTCGCTTTGAAAAAAATATAAGAAATAGGCATCTTTTCCTTTATGTTCCCCTATGGAATAGGATCTAAGAGGAAGGGAGAGAAGATGGAATAGAGGGAGGAGGTCCAGAATAGCACAGTGGCTTAGATGATCATGGGCTTTGGCATCAGATAGGCCTGGACTGGAATTCTGGTCTTTGTCGTCCCATCTGTAAAATAGAGGTTTAATAGAGGTTCCCTTATAAACACAGTGTAGGTAAGATGTCTAAGTCAGTGCCTAACTCAGATTAGGAGTCCTGTAAATGCCAATTGTGGTTGTAGTTGTTATTGTCATTGTGATCATTATTAATACAGAAGAGCTAAAAGCAAGAGATACACCTCAACTTTATAGAACTGGAGAGCTATCAGCAGCACAGAGATGCATTGATAGTGTACTGGTTTTCTATTGCCACAAATTTGGTTGCTTAAAACTTCATATAGTTCTGAGGGTCAGAAATTTGAAAGGGGTATTGTGAGGCTAAAATCAAGGTATTGACAGGACTGTGTTCATTTTGGGAGGCTCTAAGGGAATATCAATTCCTTGTCTCTTCCAGCTTCTAGAGACCACTGTCATTCTTCGGTTTGTGTCCTCATCCCTCAAATCCCTGCTACAGTTGTCCTTCCTCTTTCTCCTCCCTCTGACCTTCCTGAGTTGTTCTTATAGGGACCATATAATTGCACTGGACCCACTTGGATAATACAGGATAATTTCCCCATCACAGATTCTTAATTTAATTACATCTGCAAAGTCCCTTTTTCCATGTAAAATGATGTTCACAAATTAAGACATGGACATTTTGTGTGTACCTTGAGGGTAGGGAGGGTGGGGAGAGGGGAATTCAACCTACTTAAGACAGATTGAGCATTCAGTTGGTAACTTAACCTCTAAGTCAAAGAGCAGAAAGTGTTTATAGAAAGAATTAATTAATCAGTTTTGACTGTTAGCAAACATACCTCAGCTCTATCTGCCATGTGTAAGTAGAAGTTAAGATAATATACACTTTTCCAGGCAAATACACTTTTGTATGAAAAACTTTGTCTGTTACTTTTCTCTTAGGAGTTTTACTGTTGTTTTTCAATAACTTGAAAAGGCATCATGGTTCTCTTCATGGAATCTGCCTTAGACTCAGATAGTATGTTCTGGGGAAGAGGACCATCTTTTCTGAACACCTGAAAAGGCTAGCAAATTATCCATATAATTGATATTATCATACCCATTCTTCTGTTGAAAAAGCTGAAATTTAGAAGCCTGAAGTAACTTGTTTACCATCTCACAGCAAGTAAATGACCGCTTATTATTTGAAGCAACATTATAACTGATGCTTTCCCTTCTTTAGTTTATTATCTTCCTAGAGTGACTAAATTCACCTGTTGTAGCATAAGTAGCTAAATGACGGGCTAGGATCTAGGTTTCTTTGTCCCAAGCTATATATTGAGACCCTTCTCTAAATTATTTTTTGTTTATTGTTTGTGTTATAAATTCAGATTTTTGTCTTATAGTATATATAACAATATATATATTTAGTTATACATACTATAGTTCTATAGTGTAATATGGTTCTATCTAGTAGTAATATTTTAATTATTGTACCCTTTTCAGAATTACATTGGTGTTACCATATTAAACATATATTCAGAATATATTCAGAACTGAACAGAATGGAAAGAGTTTAATTCCAAGCCTTATGTAATTTTAATTTTCAGATTTGAAACAAAATCTGCTCATGCAGCTATCAAATCAGATATTCTTTTTATAATGAACACCTTTTCAAATTGTTCATCTATTTATAAGAGAAAGGAAATGGATCATTTTTCTATGACAACTACTCTATTTTTAACCTACCACCAAGTTCATTGTCTTTTTTTGTCTCCATTTCAATGAACTTCAGTTGGGGTGGGGTGGGGAAAGGGATAACTAAATCAGCAAGGTAATTGAAGTACGTTTATGGACTCCTTTATTTTAGGTGACTTGTCTGGGAATTAAGCAAATGAATACTTTTAAGAACTTGATAGACATTAGTACCAACCACTATTGAAAATGCTCTCTGATTGCAGTAATTAACTTTGTAGTCATGAAAGGGAACCCTTGATCTTTCTTCATTACCCAACACAAGTGTTCTGAAAAGAATTAACATGAAAGGAGCCTGTGAACAATCATAACATGTGAGGAGTGAAGACACGAGTTATTTCCCTCTCCCGCCATAGAGGAGCAGTCATTGCGTAGCTCATTGGGCAGCAAGCACTGTCCTGGGATTAGTAATTTTCCTCAGGAACCTGAAAAATGACCTACCTTTCACAGCCAAATGAAAAAGTCACTTTTTAAACAAAATCAGATATTTAAAAATAAATGTACCGTGCATCTGAATTTAGTGCTTTTTATATAATTTCTTCATTTCATGCATTGTCACTTTTTTCTTTTTGAAAAACAGCTAAGAGAAGGCAACACATGGTTTACTTTTGTTCCTCCTTGTGATTTTTGAGGTTGGTACAAAAATATATAATTTTACACAGAGGGACTGATTTTTAAGTATGAGTTTATACTTTATCTCTGAGAGAATTATTTGGCTAGTTGTTGTTAGAGATAAATCCTATTCTTATTCTTATTTTCAAAATTGTATGTACCTTGGTGAGGAAAATAACTGGTGTCAATCCAAATCAAGAATTAACTTCTCTCCTCCGTGATCCACATTGGTTTAGCAACTTTTATTATAATTCAGTTGTCTTTTGTAACCGAGTGTGAATGAAAACCTCTGGAATTCATAGTGTGGAAGTGATTTATGAACTTAATACAGAACTACTTATATGAAACAGTGAGGCCAAAGTGAAAGGAAGATTCTCTCATTTCCAGTGTAATGAATTAAAAGTAGGGATTGCAGTTACTGAATGACATGCTCTTCAAATTCAAAGCTCAGCTATGGCTAAAGGACTCAGAGGAGATAGCTTTTACTTCTTGGTACTACCAGGTCCAGCATGATATTCTGTAAACAGTATATGCTAAAAAATACTTATTGCAATAAATTGAATTACACAAGTCTCACTCTCTTCCTAGGTCTCTCTCTCTCTCTTTTTCTCTCTCTTTCCTGAAATCATCTATCTGCTGTTGATGGAATCATGCTGCAAAATACATCAGGGCCTGCAAGATACATACAATCTTGGCTGTGGTTGTGAGAATTTCAGGAACTCTAAATGTAGTCACATGTTCAACTTGAGAAGATTCTGCTCTAACATTATTTATTGGTTTCTCATATTGTTTATTGTGATCAAACCCTTGTTTCTCTTTAGAATTTAGGATCTTTACATTCTTATCTTTCTAAAAGTTAGCCGTTTTTCCAGCCCTGAAGACTTTGGTGGCTATCACCTTGCCTTGTGTCTTTCAATCACCCAGCTTCACCAAGTTCTCCTCCAGAATTGTCCGTGAGTGTTTCTGCAATCTGCAGGTTGGCCTCCTAATGTTAAAGTGCCTCTGTTTGATCTCCTATCCCTGATATGTGTATGAGGATAGGTAGTGGGGAGCAGTAAAGGTCAGCATAAACTGCATGGACTTCAGATTGATGCATATCCTGATGCAGGCTCTGCCAGTTATTAGTTGTGTATAATTTTCAATTCTGAGTATTGGTCTCCTTATTTCAAAAATAGTTATTATATTACCTCAATGGGTTTTGCTGAAGATGAAATGAGGTAACATAGGTAAAGTTCCAGTGCCTCAGATACAGCAAGCTCTCAGTGCCTTTTAGTGGTTTGCTCCCCAAATGATCGTTAATCCATGTCCATTCATTTATGATATCAATCACTAGTTGATTACCAGACAATGCTTTCTGATGAGGAAAGCCCACCTGTCTGAGTTTGCTCATATTACCAGCCTGAGAGGGCTGCCTTGACTTTTTGCCATTTCAGTGTGGAGCTGTTCAGTCTCCAGGTCTCGACCCAGTGTGCTCTTTCTTCTGAAGAACAAGGTCTTTCCATGCCCTGATCCCAGGTAAGACATGTGCTTTACTATTGCTTTCTAGAATTATGTCTTTGTTTCTTCTTTGTCTCTTATGAAATAAGAAACAATGTTATGAGGAAAAATTTTCTTTTTGATACATTGCTATTTTGTGTCTATGTGCACTTCAATAATTGAGTGACTATTATGTACCACACACTATAAAAAGTACCAGGAATATGTCTAAGCATAAAACAAACATTCCTTAATATTCTAATAAAGGAAACTGATAATAAATAAGTAGAAATGTAAAGAAATATTATTGTGACCCCAAGTCTTCTCTTTCTATCACCATTTATCTCCCTTTACCCTCTTCTACCTCCCCATACACCCCTTCCCTCTGCCATTCACCACACTGTTGTCTGTCTCCATAAGACTTTCTTTCCATAATATAACATACAGGTGACATACTGTAGGATTGTACACCTGAAACTTATATAATTTTATTAACCAATGTCACCTCAATACATTCAATAAAAAAGAAATATACAAACAAAGTGGGAACAGTACTGCTTTCTTGAATATCCTCATATTAATAGAAGTACATTTACCCCCTTAAAACATAAGGAAAATATTATTATATCATATCATGGTAAGCTCTATAGATAAAGACTTAAGAAGCAATGTAATAGATGTGGTAGGTGTGTGTGTGGCATTTGAACAGAGACTTGAACAACATGAAGATTCAGGCAGTTGCATCTAAATCTGGTGTGAGAGCAGTAGGTGGAGAGAAAGGCAAGAGCAAAGGATCAGAGTAAGGCATGTTTGAAGAACAGCAAGATCAGTTGCTAGGGACAGGAATGAGGAGAAGAATAGAAAGAGATACAGCCAAAGAGGGAGTTAAGGGCCAGATTATGTAGACTTCTGCAATATCTCATAGAAAATTTGCATTTTGTTCTAAGAAGAAGTTTTTAAATAGAGCCAAAGAACCAGATTTATACTTATTGAGAAAAAAGATCACAAACTTGGTGGAAATAAGGCCAAAGGATGGCTTTGTGTGCTTTCTTGATTATACGGGAGCAATGTCCAATAGGCTCTGTCAAGGATTTTGTAATTCTCTAGGGGAACATACTTTTATTTGACATTCTTTTTACTTTTGTTAGGGTCCAGACTTTGTAAAATTTGTGATGATTGTAGATTTTTGTCCATTAAAGATGCAAATGATGTCTTACTGGTGGAAAACACAACCCAAAGGTCACAGTTTCATTGTCTGTAGGACATTAACAAGTTTCGTCTCAAAATCAGCACAGTCATTTCAGCATGATGTTCCCATATACCACATTTCCCTAATTATCTTGTGAACCAGCTTTAAAACTCTTCCAATCTGCCATTAATTGGTTAAAAATGTTTAATGTGTGAACATTTGCTTGAGAGTTACAACTTTTTGAAATTTATATACTTCAATGTGTTAATCAAGCTCAATTTGGCTGATGAATGAAGAACGGAAGGTGCGAAGGTTTGCGGGGAAAGTTGTCAAGAGTGGAAGCAGAGAGACAACCAAATGAGAGGAAAGGTACAGTGAACCAGGCAACTGCTATGGTCAAGATGGCCTAGGTAAGTTGTATGCATAAAGATGGTGTGAACTGATTGGATCTTGCATTTGATTTGGAGGTAGAGATAAGACATGCTAATAAATAGATATGGTGTGTGACATAAAGAGAGGAATCTAGTATTTTTGCTTGAGCAACTGAGAGATGGTCATAGAGGAAGAGCAGAATTTTTGGAGAAAAGAGATCCATTTGGATATGTTAATTTGAGACACAATCTATATGTCTTTGGCAAATTCCCTTATGGTAATTGTATTGATGTCTATATTTTTGCAATAATCAGGCAAATCTTAGTTTATAATAAATGCTTTTAATTATGTATATGTTCTCTAAACATAGACATACTTATGAACACATGTGTTTTATTAATCTGATGTTTAAATGAGTTTGTATGTGTGGGCTTAATTTTTCATGAAATAGATAAAAATACTCCTATTTTCCTAAATTGTAAAGTTCAAGTTCAATCATTAGTAAGGCAAATTATTTCATGAACTAAAAAGCCCCTTTTGACTTCATGAATCATTTAGTCTGTCTTACAACTTGTTACTCAACTGACAAAAATTGCTTGGAAAGAAACACCAATTCCTTAATCTTACTAAATCTTATTTTCTTTATGAGATAATTTGCCTCATGTATTTCAATTTATGTGTGCATTTATCCAATGAGACAAACTATGGTGTTGGAAACTGAAAGCACTAAACATTTACAGATTATTATTATGTATTACTATCTGGAGAGAACTTTGAAGTTAAAAGGTGTGAAACTGTTCTTGAGCCTAGCAGTGAGGCTGACCTTGACCACTCCACTTAAATTGCAAACCACTCTTCCCATACCCTAGCAATACTGATTGCTTTCCTCTGACCTTTGAGTTTTTGTTTCCCTGCCACTTACCATCTCATTTTCATTTTCTGTTTATTTAGGTATTATGTTTATTATTTGTCTTCCCTACTAGCATGTAAGCTACTGGAAGGTAGGGATCTCTGTCTCTCTTATTGACTGAAGTATGTTAAGTACATAAACACACAGTAAGTGCTCAATAATTTTATGAATATATAAATGAATGAGTTTTTCTATACTTGAGAGAATGCTGTATGATCTCAGTGGAATATAAAAAAGGCAATTCAATTTGGCTACAAACAATTTAGAACGATAATTTACATAATAGATTTACCATACTATCTTTTTCTTAGATCAATATTAAAATTATATTTAGTATCTTAAACATATATTACCTAAAGTTTAGTTAAACAGCCCGGAATATGCTTAGTGAATAAAAAGTCAGTTGTTTATTGCATATGTGATTTAATATCGAGCAAGTGATTTAACAGCTGTTTTTCTCTATTTCTATTTATAAAATGAGATTGATAATAATATCTATATCTGCTGCATAGAGTAGTTATAAGAATTAAATAAGCCAATATATGAAAGACCATAGAACAGTATTATGGTACATAGTAAACACAGAATATAATAATAATTATATAAATGAATAATTTATCATGGAAGGGGATATAAATAACTGCTACTTAAATCCATAAAAATTATAAATTATGAAACTTAGCAAGTGGATATAAAAACAAATAAACAAAAAGCATATAATAAATCCCAGCATGAAACACAATTTAATATATAAATATAATCCAGTAAAATAATGGGGATTTTTGTATTCTAGAAAATCAGCTTACATTTTATAATGGTTTTGAGTTAGCATTTTACTTCCTTCCCTACCTCCAGCTGATCAATTTTTGAGAATAAAAGATTTTTTAAAGAATTTGTCCTCATTTTGTTTCTAACTTTTGTTTCAGGGTTCTCATGGGAGAGGAGATGAAAATACTAAAGTGCTTAAAGTTTTAAGGACAAGAAAAGACAGTAGACAGTGAGATAATGTCAGGCAAAAAGTACCTCCCCCAGGAAGTTTCATTCTAATAACTTCAAAATCTTATCATTTCAATGGAGACAGCTTTCCCCTTTTATTCTTTCAAATATATGCTGATATACAAATAAAGTAGACTATACTAAAGTAGACAAGATACAATTCTTTGAATACGTGTATACTTCCTACTTCTTCCATACATTCAAATAAAAATGGTACACACAACACACACACACATAAAAGATATATTCTTTTGGCCTGTATTTGTCCTTTTCATTAATTTCTTCTTAAGAGTAAAGGTGGAGCCTGCCCCCAGAAGAGGTTTCACACCCTTCCCTTGTTCTTTGAAAAGTTTGAAATATCCAACTAAAACTTTCTGCATTTCACATCAGGACACATCACACATCCAGGGAGGGAATTGACTGGAGTTCCCAGAATGATTTCTCATCTTATACAAGCAAATTAAAGTTTTTAGGCTTCCTTTTCAAGCATCCTTCCCATTTCTTTTTTGTTTTTTTTATCCTCATCCAAGGACAATTTTTTATTGTTTTTAGAGACAGTGGAAAGGAGAGAGAGAGAAATGCTAACTTGCTGCCTCCCATACACAGCTTGACCAGGCTCAAACCTGCAACCCAAGTATATGCCCTGACTGGGAATGAACCCACAACCCTTCGGTGCATGGGAAGATGCTCCAAACAACTGAGATGCACCTACCAGGGCCAGCCATTCTTAAACTTGATACTTATCCTTACATGTTAAGGTTACCATGTCTGACCTAAGGCTCTTGATTTCCATTCTGCAAAGTTGTTCTTGCCCTTCCTTCCCCACCTCTAGCCTTCTCAATCCCAATAAATGGTATCATTAGCTATTCAGATACTCAAGGCAGAGATGTATGGCTTTACATGAGTGAGGTTGATTGAGTCTATCCACAAAAATCTGTATTTTGAATCTTTCTACTTTAGTTTTCATGGTGATTTTGACTCACTCCAGTCCACTCTCCCCTCACTCTATGTGTTCTAACTCTGCAAGCCTTACTTCAGTGCTTTGGCACTACAATTTTTTCCCCGGACTCCAGTGAGGCCTGATCCTACAGTGAGGCCTGATCCTACTACTTATAACACTCTCCACACTTTTTTAAATGTCAGCACCTCAGTGATGGCCCTTTGGACGCATCTGTCTAAAACAGGTCCCCAGCCTGTTGTTATTTTTTGTCTCAGAA
Source organism: Phyllostomus discolor (assembly GCF_004126475.2). Classification (NCBI taxonomy): domain Eukaryota; kingdom Metazoa; phylum Chordata; class Mammalia; order Chiroptera; family Phyllostomidae; genus Phyllostomus; species Phyllostomus discolor. The sequence goes on from NC_040912.2 coordinate 35,752,317, forward strand.
ACTTATTTTTATCCTGTGTTGTATTTACATATTTTTATTTTATTTACTTAAGTAACAAAGCCTTTCTGTTCATGGTTTTATCCACAGCACTTAGCTTACTCCTAGGAAATGGAACACACTTAGTGGATAATTATTGAATAAATGGATGATTAATTTACAAGGTATAGTCTGTCAGATATTTAAACTTCTTGAAATTCATAGGCAAAAATATAAAGGTTTTATTTTTTAAAATGAATATGCCAATAATAGTCTTCTTAGACAAAGCTGAAAACTTTAAGCTTCCAATTTTCTAATTTCTATTGAGAATTGTAGAATTCTCACAGCTATTTTCTTAAATCAGAATCTTTTAATTTTAAAAGTTACATCTTACAGCTATTCACTGACTATTTTGGTTGAATTGTATTGTGATAGCTGTCATATTGCACCCAATATGAACAGCAAAAATAAGAATCCAAGAAACTGAGGATCATTTAAGAGGCCTCTGAAAGAACATCCAGCCTACCAACATTTGTGTACCAGAAGAGTACCACAAGAGTACGAGAAGGAGAGCAAGGGATGAAAAATCTATTTGATGAAATAATGACTGAAAACATCCTTAATTTGGAGAAAGAAATAGACACACAAGTCCAGGAACCAAAGAGAGTCCAAACAAGATGAACCCAAAGAGGCCCACATCAAGACACATCATAATTAAAATACCAAATGTTAAAAAGAGGAAATCTTAAAAGCAGGAAGAGAAAAGTAGTTAGTTACCTACAAGGGAGCTCACATAAGACTGACAGCTGATTTCTCAACAGAAACATTTTAGGCCAAAAGAGATTGTCAAGAAATATTCAAAGTGATGAAAACCGAAGACCTACAACCAAGATTACTCTACTCAGGAAGGCTATCATTTAAAAATGAAGGACAGATAAGGAGCTTCCTAGAAAAGAAAAAGTTAAAGGAATTTATCACCACCAAATTACCATTGTAAGAAATGTTAAAGGGACAAGAAGAAGGATAAGGAGAAGGAAAGAAAAAACAGAAATATAAAAACCAAAATGATAGTAACTACATGCCTATCAATAATCACTTTAGATTAAAACCCACAAAGGCTTGGGGCTTCCAGCAAAGACAGTGGAGAAGGTAAATGCCATACTCACTTAGTCACACAACCACCTTAAAATTACAATTAAACTACAGAATAACTCTCATTGAGAACCACCTGAAGTCTAGCTGAACAGAAGTTCTATAACTAAGGATATAAAGATGATGCCACATCAATACAGCAGGAGGAGCATAGACAAGTAATATGCTAGTCCCACACCCATGTGATATGGTTGAAATCAGGAGGGAACCCTGGCTGGTGTGGTTCAGTGGATTGAGTGCTGGCCTGTGAACCAAAGGGTCACCAGTTTAATTCCCAGTCAGGATACATGACTGGGTTGCAGGTCAGGTCCCCAGTTGGGGGCACGTGAGAAGCAACCTCACATTGATGTTTCACTCCCTCTTTCTCTCTCCCTTCTCCTCTCACTAAAAATAAATAAGATCTTAACAAATCAAAAAGGAAACAACAGCAATGGAGGTCCCCCATGAGGAGTGAGTAGTCCTAGCCCCACACCAAGCTCCTCAACCCAGGTTTCCAGTACCAGGAAGAGAAGTTTCCAATACTTCTGGCTATGAAAACCAGTGAAGATTATGGCTGAGTGAGAGGGAGGACTGCTCAAGTTCCAAAATTCCTATTAAATGGCCTGTATACACACTACTCACTGAGGGGCTTACTTATCTGTAATCCAGTGTTGCAGCAACATCTTAAAAGGTGCCAGGAACATACTGGAAGGAATTCAATAGTCTGGCTTCAAGACAAGGGATCAAAAAACTGTGGTGCATTTACACAATGGATACTGCACAGCAGAAAGAAAGGAGGAGCTCCTACCTTTCACACAGCATGGATGGAACTGGAGAGCATGATGCTAAGTGAAATAAGCCAGGAAGTGAAAGACAGATATATGTTCTCACCTATTGGTGTAACCTAATCAACAAAACAAACAAGCAAAATATAACCAGAGACATTGGAATAAAGAACAAACTTATAGTAACCAGAGGGGAGAGGGGAGGGGGGATAATGGGAGAAAGAAGGGGAAGGGTCATCAAACACATGTATAAGGGACTCATGGATAAAGCCCAAGGCGGGGAGGATTGAAGGTGGGAGAAAGTGGTGGCAGGAAAATGGAGAAAACTGTACTTGAACAACAATAAAAAAGAAGAGAAAAAGAGAAAAAAAAAGATGAGGGCTAGAGGGGCATTTTGTCCCAGACAAAAATGCTGGCAGAAGCCACAATTCTTTTGCTGAGCCTTCCCCTTGCAGGCACATCTGAGTTTTCCTCAACCTGACTAATACTGTTTACCTGTCCTGTTGATTCTTTGAAACTCCACCCAATTTATCTTGAAGACCCAGCCAAACTGCTTCCAGTGGTGTTTCCATACAAACAGCCCATCTTGGCCCATGCTGCAGGCGATTCTAAAACCTCTTAAAGCTTCACAAACGCCAAACAAGAAGCACTGGGCCTCAGCATGCTCTGTACTTCTTGCTAAGCAGCCCCAAGCCTGACATCAGTGGCAGACACCTCAGTTCATAGCTTAACCTTTCCCAGGCACCTCTTCACAAGAGGCAGTTTTCTGCAGATTACTTTGTATCATACCAGGTAGACCTGGGTTGCACAAAGGCAGTGGCTGAATTGTCCTGCACCTCCAACAAGGCTTCATAACTAACACGCCCAGTAACCACATCAGAGCATCAGATCACACCTGGGACAACTTTAGGAGGTCCAACATTCATCTCATGGGGTGCCAGGAGGAGAAGAGAAAGAGCAAGAAATAGGAAGTCTACCTGAAAAACTAGTGAAAAAAAAACTTCCCTAATTTTAGTGATGGAAATAGACATACAAGTCCAAAAAGTGTAGAGTCCCAATTATGATGGACGCAAAGAGGCCCACTTCAAGACACATCATTATTAAAATGCCAAAGGTTAAAGATAGAGACTCTTAAAAGCAAGAGAAAAGAAGTTAGGTACTGGAAGGTTGCCAGATGGGTGAGGGGAGGGGATTAAAAAGTATAAATAGGTAGTTACAGAATAACCATTGGGATGTAAAGTACGGTATAGGAAATAGAGTAGCCAAAGAACTTATACTCATGATTCATGGACATGAACAATGGTGGGAGGATTGCCTGAAGGAGTGGGGGGCTGCTGGTTGGAGAAGTCAAAGGGGGAAAAATCAGGACAAGAGTAATAGCATAATCAATAAAATATAATTTTAAAAATAAAATGAAAGGAATAATAGAAACAGAAAGAGAAACTCAGAAAATAATCCCATTTACAATTGCAATGAAAAATGAAATACCTAGAAATAAAGTTAACCAACAAGGTTAAAGCCCTGTACTTGAAAAATTGTAATATATTCAAGATAGAAATTGAAGAAGATATAACTGGAATTATATACCATGCTCATGGATAGGAAAAATGAACATTTTTAAAATGTCCATACTACCCAAAGCAATCTATAGATTTAATGAAATCCCTATCAAAATGTATTTTAATACATTTATTTCACAGAACTAAAACAAATAATCCTAAAATTTGTATAAAAAACCCCTGAATAGCCACAGCAATCTTGAGAAAATAGAACAAGGTTAAAAGTACCATACTACTTGATTTTCAAACTATACTAGAAGGGCTGTAGTAATTACAATGGTATGGTGCTAGCATAAAAAAAGACACATAGATCAATGGAACAGAATAAGTAGTCCAGAAATAAATCAATGCTTACATGGTCAATTAACATATGACAGAAGGAGTGAAAATATACAATGGAGTAAAGACACTGTATTCAATAAATGGTGTTGGGAAAGCTGGACAGATATGTATGAAAAACAAAACTAAACAGCCTTCTTACACCATATGTGAGAATAAACTCCAAATGGATTAAAGACTTAAATGGAAGACCCTCAACCATAAAACTCCTAGAAGAAAACAGAAAACACAGGCAGTAAAATTTCTGATGTCTCTCTTAATATTTTCATTGGTATATCTCCTTGGGCAAGGATAACAAAACAAAATATAAACAAATGGGACTAATCAAACCAAAAAGTTTCTGCATAGCAGTGGAAACCACCAACAAAAGCAAAAGACAACCTACTGAATGGAGAAAGATATTTGCCAATGATACATCTGACAAGGGGCTAATATCCAAAATTTATAAAGAACTCATACAACTCAACACAAAAATACCTGCTTTGTGGGTAGTTTGACAGAAGAAACCTTGATTTCTACAGACCATAATGAATGGCCAGCGTGTTCTCTGGTACACTGCAAGAACTCAATAAATAGTTGCTGAATGAATAGATAAAGAATGCCTGATGAATAACTAAAAATATAGTATGAGAATAAAGAATTCATCACTTTTAATATGAAAATTGAACTTTGCTTATTTTGGGGGCATGCTGCATAATTTTCTACTTCTTGGAAATATATCTTTGATTTCCTAATTCACATAACTGCTCCACAGATTTCTCCCCAAAGAAAAAATAATGCAAGTGTAATCTAAAACACAATGCAAAATCAAGGATAATAAGCAGAATCTCCCTTAAGTATGCACTAACCTGAATCCAACAGTAATGAATTTCTTTGTAATTTATTTTATCTGTTGGTTACATAGACTTGCAACCCCCACAAGCCGTGGGTTATTTACTGTTGTGATGGCATTCGAATGCATATGCACATGATTATGACATGTATTACATTTTAGTTGTATTATATTTTTGCAACTCCAGATACTGACATATATGAGATATCCATAAATCTATCTGGATTCACAAAAAAGCAAAAATATAATAGGATTAAAATATAACATACATATATTATATATCTATGTACACCTATCTATCTACCTACCTATACATCAGTGTTATGTTCTCTGCTCTGGAAATGTATTGTTAAGTGTGAGAATTTTTTTTAAAGATTCTATGTATTTCTTTCAGAGAGAGGGGAAGGGAGGGAGAGAGGGAGAAAATCATCAATGTGAGAGAGAAACATTAGTTAGCTGCCTCTCGTGCACCCCCAACCAGGGACCTAGCCCACAACCCAGGCATGTGCCTTGACTGGGAATAAAACCAGTGACATTTTGGTTCATGGGCTAGCACTCAATTCACTGAGCCACATCAGCCAGGGCAAAGTGTGAGAATTTCTTAACCACTCAGTGTGGTTATTTAAAAAATCCAAGATTTGTTTTTCTTTCAATGATACTGGCCTCCCATGTTAGAATTAATGACCTGACCACTGAAACTGAGAGTGTGTGGATATGAGCTGTAAACTTTATTATTATTTTTAAGTGATTTTTTAAATTTATTGACTATATGCACTTGTATCTGCAAATTATGGTAACATATGAACACATTTTACAATGTTTATAATACAGAACACTCCAACTCCCAAACAGCAGGTATTCATTTATTTATTTGCGATGAAATCTTTATTGTACTTTTTCGCATTACCATTTAGTTCCCTTACACCCCCTACCCCCACAATCACCACACTGCTGTCCATGTTCATGAGTCCTTTCCCCTTTTGGAGCTGTAAACTTTAGACAGTGTCACCGATCTACATAGCTTGCTTTGTCAGCACTGTGATTCATCACTTCTGACACAGGGATGTGACAGTTAAACACCACCCACTTGTCACAAGAACTCTTTTTTTCTCAGGAATACAACCTAAGTTTATTCTTTTCAATGAGTTTTTTCATTCTTTGAAATGCAAGGCTAGTTCTACATTTAGTTTACCTTTGTCACTGTTTCTATGCTTGTTTAAACCATGGAGATAAAAATACAAGAGTATAAAGAAAAGATAGGATTCAAAATAGAAAAACCCAGAGGTATTCTAGCACTGAAATATATACTAAAGAATTTAAGATATTTCTTCAGGCATATAGTAGGTGTTGGTCATTACCTCATTCATTCATGTTTACCAGCTTCTATTGGCATAAATTCCCCACCCCACTCTATCCCCCGGTCACCAAAAACTTCCCTAAATTAAAAAAGGAGCTATTGATAAATAATGTAAACACACACGCATATTTATTCCTAATGGATTCTGGAGGACATTAATGTCTTATTCTTTCTATTCAATTCCATGAATGCGACATGGTATTAAAAATATCCAGAGAAGTAGGAAATGCAAATTAGATACAGTATCTTTTACTCTTAGAAACTGATGGGATATTAGCACTATTCTAAATGGCTCTATCATGTTAGCCAGTGTGGAGATCTCCTCTGATAGAATGAACTGTGGGTCCCATAACTTCTGCTGAAAAGCTTCCTACAATGGGGAGGTTGCTGTATCAAATTTGTCATAGCTCTAAATATCATAAAATATTGTGAGAAATAAATCAACCTGTTTCCTGTGGGGGTGTGGTACTCCTGCTACACAAATGCTATGATAATCGTGCTGCTTTAAGATATAGTTGAATGTTGAACTTACACTGTGGCTGGCACTCAAGAACAGGAAGAGAGACTCTAGGAGAGAAGAGGGAGTGTTTAGTTTCTCCTGTTCTGGGCTGCCAAAGGGGATGGTATGTTAGTGCCCACTACGCATAAAGCAGGCCAGGATTTAGGAACTGTGAAGAGTCAAGAGGAGAGACCTGTGAAATTGTCACTGGTGGCTACAGTGTAGCTAATTTCTAAGAGCAAGTGAAATGGAAGTGGTCAGGGAGCACTGAGAACAGGCCAGCTCCAGGGGCCCAGTTCTTGTACTCTGTGACCGTTCTTCCTTGACAATCATTTAGTACTTAATAAAGTCTTATTGAAAGCTATAATCTGTCTAAATTACACTATAGGGCACTTGGGAAAGAGGATTTTGTTCACTACCATGTATTAAAGTGGATGTATTAAGTTGGGACGAGACAACTCAAGCCTGCACCATGAAGGCAGTTGGAAGCAAGTGGTAAAGAGCTTTCACAGAGAGCGAGGCAGGGCCGCTCCGTTTGCTGCCTCACAACTCAGAATTTATACTTTCAAGACTAACTCTTGGAGTTGGGTGTTTTTTATTGCTGAGTAGGTCATATTGTCCAAATATTGGTCTTTATAACTTTACCATGTGTTTCATTTATTAAACTGATTCATCCTTCTGGAGATATTCTGAATAAATAAAGTATTAAAGTGTGTTATGCCTTTTGTGATATTTCTCCTAAATCCTGTCTTCCAAAATGACTGTGGTTTCTTCAACCATCCTAGTGCCTGTGGTTCCCATGTGCTTTATCATCGTGGTAACTATTTCTGGAGCCTCATATGCCTGTCACATTGTAGCATAAATAACCACTCAGATACTAGCAGGGCACTGGGACACTGCAGAGCATGGTGGCTCCACTGTCTTCTTTGTTCTATATGCTCAATTTCCATACCATTCCATTTTTCCAGTTTTTTTTAGAAATTGAAAAATTTTGATAGAAAAGTATTATGATCATCTTACCCTGTGAGCAAAGGAAAGAAATCAAGGTTCATACCAAATATATATTATTTTAAATGTACAGCTTTGAGTAAATAAATACATTTGTGCTGGCTAGCCTCCAAAGTAGTTTGATTGCTATTTTTATAACTTTGTCTTCCTTAGCAAAATAAGTCACTTGAATAATCAGATATGAACTTCTCTGGGCAGGTTTTGGGATTAATGAGCCAACAAAGTGTAAACCATGGGTGAGACAACTCAGGGAGCAGATACCAGTTCCTAATAGGGAGGTGGAGGGGATGGCTGAGGGAGAGAGGGGAGGGGAGAGGCAGGCATGGGGCGTGGGCAACAGGGGCCAACAGCTACTACTTCCTTCTATTTTCTTCCTAGTCTGCTGCAGACAATAGACATCTCTCCCCTTTAATAAGATGCTGGCTCTTCTGTTTGTCTGATATTATTTGCCCACATTGGCGCTGTTGGATTTGACTGCTTGTCTATCCATTTCTCTTCCTTCTCCAGTTCCACTGGATAGCTCAGTGTGATTTTCTAACAATTCGGTCATCCTTTTGGCTATGTTGAACTTGCAGATAACTAAAAATCTTTAGGCTTTGTTCATGGAAAATGCTAACAATGAAGTTCCTTCATCCTTTATTTTCATACCTACCTTTTTAAAGGCACAGTCCTTTATATTTAATCAAAACATTTATGTGTATGTGTATACATATTGTTAGCTTTGTCAAATAACTTATCATAATCTTTTAGGGTCCAAATTAATTTATTTAAACATTTCCTTCCACAAATTGATAACATCTATAGGTATTATATGCTTGTCATCTGCATCTTTATCATCCTTATCATATAAAATGGTCAGCTAAGAGATTAGAATCCCATGGCAAGTCACTACAGAGAGTAAGTGAATCAGGAACTATATGATACATTAGTTAACATGATGCAGTCATTTATCCACTATTACTATGTACTTCTTTCCCATTATTTTTAGTCTACACCAATCCATCTTGCCTAGAGTAATAATAAAAAACTTCCAAATGCCATGTAAAATCGAGAAAATAATTTCTTATCATGGAATTTCAGAATTAGGAGTCACGTGCCACATACTCACTTTGAAGCAAATATTGATCTACTACCTACGTTGTATATTTAACTACATTTACCTCAGACTGCAAATATTCTACTTAAGAGCTCCATTCACCTTCTAAGGGATCAAAATCTCCTTAAAGGTCTATTTTAGAAACAGTATTATGATCATTACATATAGTTTTCATAACACATCTCTTAATGTCTTTGTTGGAAAAGTAGATAAATATTTGTCCATTTCCAGATTTTCCCCATCTTTCTTAATTGCTGTGATTTCTCAGAGATGATGTCTGGGATGTTATATTCTATCTGTAAATCCCTTCTAGACAGTAAAATTCCTTGAGCTTGGAGATGCAGAACCATTTAACCTAGTTAGGTACTTCCTTACAATATTCTTATCCTCCCTGGAATTCCCCCATTAGCCATGGGTTGTCCTTCCAAGGTGATGACTTGCTTTGACAGAGGAAGAGAAGCAATGTTAACATGTCCATCTCTGCTTAGAGGAATGGGTATAGCCCATTCTTTCCTTCTTGCTTTAAACATAGCTTTTAAAGTTCTTTTCATGTTTCTTAGCATTATCCATTAGTCTGAGTTATTGCTGCTATATTCCTAACACTGTTTTTAAATGTCTATACTATTCTTTTGTATTCCATTTGTAGTTTTGTGCTTCTTCTTCTACCTTTTGTATATGACCTTTAAAATGTTTTGTTTTCTGTTTATAAAAGGGATCTTTACTGAAAAAAAATTGAAAGCCAGAGACCAGTAGAAAGACTAAAATAAAAAAAAAAAACAAAATCAACTGACATTCCAACACTTATAAATAATAATCATTCATGTTTCAATATATTTCAACATATCATTTTATGCATATGTATTCTTTACTTGGGGTCATTTTCATATTTATATTTTTATTTTGCATTTTTAATTTATAAGATTTTTCCCAGTAGCATGCAATATTTATATACAACATAATTTAGTTGCTTTAAAATATTTTATTACATAAATTAGAATGCACTTACTAGTCTTTTTTTTTGCAATGTGGGCTCTTGTAATATTTTGTTCTTACAAATAAAATTGTGTTGAATATTCTCACCATATTGGACTGTTTCCTACCTCACAAAATAATTTATTTCAATCATTTTTATTTTTCTTATGTAATTAAATTTATAGTCATAATTTAATTTCAGAATTCCTATCCCTTGTAAGCCATTTTTTCATCTGAGAGAAAATTTGCTATTTCTCTGAAATCTCAGAAATATTCTTTCTGAGATGAGAGTTTATTTATCTGCCTAGGTGACATATTTACCTGCCCCAGAGACACCCCTCAATTCCCCAGCTAGTTATTCCTTCACAGCCAGACTTAAATTACAGATGAATGAGTGTTAGAGTTGATAAAAATCTTAGCAATGTTCTTTCTAAGGTATTCTTGTTTTCTGTGGTCTTCTAAAAGAAGAAACTAACAGCAGAAGGCCATGTTTTGTACAGGTTTGTTGACAAAACATGCTTGACTTGAACAGAAGGTCCATGGAGCAAAAGAGAAATCTGAAACTGAAAAGCATTGCTTGGTCAGGTAAAGGAAACTGAGTCTCTAGATAATGGTAAGGAAAGTGATATTACAGTTAAGATTGGTATCTTAGGGTTTTTTTTTTTAAAGAATTTATTTAATTATTTTTAGAGAGAGGGTAAGAGAGAGAGAAAGACAGGGAGAGAAACACCAATGTGAGAGAGAAACATTGATCATTTGCCTCTCCTTCATGACCCAAATGGGAATGGAACCCACAATCCAGGCATTGCCCTGACCAGGATCAACCTGGCAACTTTTCACGTTGCTGGACAATGTCCAATCAACTAGGCCACACTGGTGAGGGTGGCTTCTTAGTTTTAAGCAGGGCATTGGCTGGTAACGGGTATCTAGGTTTCCAGGACTACTTTTCCCCCCAAACAGAGCTGCCATGGTGTGAAGGTGCCAAACAGATTAGTGCTTAAACTAGAAATCTTGTCCCAATTGAGACTGTTAGTGGTAATCAGAGATATAAGTGGAGAAATGCAGAATGGGTTGGGGAAGACTCAGGAATAGTAATCAGGCAGAGACTGGAGCTCTACACTGGTCTTAGGGCTACTAGAGGGTTGGAATTCAATACGTATGATCTGCCCCAGTCAAGGTTGGTTTAGGGACTGTATGAGGCTGAGAATGCAGGCTGAAGGTTTTGGTGCCTGCTGTGGTGAAAGACTAGACTGGAGAAGAGGCAGGCATGACCAGAATCAAGGCATGACTGGACTAGATACTCTGATTTTAACCAAAAGAGTTTTCTAGCAGGTGCAAAGGTGGCTAAACACTGTCTCTTTGTCATTACTTCACCTCTGTATAAGAATCTACTAGATCACCTTTGTTCATATACTTCATCTAAATGTATGGCCTGCATTATTGCCCAACTCCCAATAGCACTTTTGTCTCTTTTCTTCTATGCTGACCCAAGTAAATGTTGCCATTCTTCTATTGTTATGCCTATTTTTAAGTGATGTTTGCATCCTCTTGAAAGAGAAGCTAATGCCTGGTCCATTTAAAATTTTGGTAACAGGTATATTTTTTAATTTACATGTTTTTATCATTAGTTACACTACTTAAATGAGAATATACCTATGAGATTATATCTGACTCCAAACAAAATTTACTGTGTTTATTAGACTCAGTCTGTCTACTTTGGTATGTTGATTTGCGGATGTATTTTTCATACTAACCACATCCTGCTGCTTTTTTATGGAGATTTACTTGGTATTCCTCCTTGATGTTAGTTTTTCTATGTCATTATATGTATTGTTTTCTATGCTATTTAGTGTTATACGTTCATCAGAATATTTTTCTCCTCTTTAGATTTTAACCTAAAAATTTTGATTAGATCAGCAGCAATTCTTACAGACATTTTTTTTGAGGTTCTTATAAAATATACTTCATACCTCGCCAGAAACTACATCAGATACTTTGGTAATCTTTACAACATTTCTTGGCTCCGAATCATATAAACATATTGATGAAATTCATGTAGCTTCTGCTGAGAGCTTTAGCTTGAAAAAAAAAAGCCTGAGGCTTAAACGTTTTTCTTTTTTCTCTCCCAAATGGGGCAATATGGTGTCTAATGCAGTCACATTCTTCTTTTGATATTTGAGAACTTATTTATTGCTGTTATGGTTTTTTATATTTCTCTCTCATACTTTTCCCATTATTAAACTAATAGAATATGGTTTTAGAATTAAAAGAAAATTAAATCTCGCCACTTTAAAAGGTCTATATTATGAATTATTTTTTGATATTTTATTCCTTGAACATATTTCAAAAGAAAAATTCTGAGACATATAAATATATGAAGGAATTTAAAATAAATACAATATCTCAGTTAGTGAAAAAACCTTGGTTTCCTCATTTTTTTTAAGGTTTAGTTCTCCACCCAGAAAATGAAGTAATCAGACTTGACTATAAGTCAATAAAATCATGATTTTATTTAGAGTATAATTCTTTAGGCAAATGGTTTTGAAAAATTGACTACAGTATTCCATCTTCATTCCTAACCCATTTGTATGTTAAGCCTAATCCTGGTTGTTCATTTTTAGTACTGCTTTTTTAAGGCCTCTGGTAGAATATTAGTTTTCACTTCCCTTGGATTTGGTTTTCTGGTTCTCAGCCTAGGATTATTTAAGTTTCTCCTTCTGGTCGCCTGAAGGCCGCCAAGTCAGGCAGACACAGAACATCCTGGAGTTAGGGATGTGGCAGTTTCTTTGAAGACTTGTAACTCAGCGTGGCTTACCACTTCTTGTTTGCTAAGGAGGGTGGGCTAGGTCTAGAAATCCCGCTTGAAGAAAGTAGTGTCTTTCCAAAAGGGACTGCAGGTGATCTATTTAGCAAATGCTAGACCACCTTAACTGTACTCTTGGTTCCCCAAGAAGCACTGAGGATGAAGTATGTCATCAAAGCAGAGGTGACACTGAGACTTTAGGAATTATTGTAGAGCTTATGCTACCCTAATTTGTAATTAGGGTTACATGATAAGTAATATGTTGCCATTAGTTTACTGCAATTCAGCCAACAGCTTGACAGCGACCTCTGGAGAGGCCCTGAGCCAAACCACTCAATTACGCTGTTTCTGAATTCCTGATCTTCAGAAACTATGTAAGATAAAAAGTGTTTGTTGTTTCTAGTAGCTGCATTTTGGGGTAAATTGTTATACAATAGTACATTATTAATTCACTGGCAGACAAATTACAAGTCTATCATAGCCAACCAGTTTAGGAATGATAAAGGTCTAGTTCAGGAGAGGTAAAGATAGCTAGGAGAGAAAACATAAACATATTAAGAGTTAAAAATCCCTTGGACTTGGATGGTGATTAAATGAGGAGAGGGATGGAGGAGCCAAGGTTGACTCACACATTCCTTGCTCGGGTGGCCAGGTGAATGTTGAGGCTGAAACAGAAATGGAGCATATTTTTGAAGAGAGAATGATTTTGGTTTTGAACACTGGGTTTGAAGTATCTGTGAGATAGCTGGGTGAAATGTCCAGAATAGGTCTATCAATGAAGAGGCAGGACTCTAGGAATCATCAGCATAGGGGAGATAGTTGAAATTACAAACAAGGATATGATTATTTAGGAGGTATATACAATGAGAAAAAGCAGTTGAGGAAGCAACCTGAAAAGAGGTGGCATGTATAAGACATTTCAGGAAGGCACAAATGATACCAGACCAGTAGTTGGAGAAACTTGAAAAAGTAGATGATTTGCTTTCTGACATTAGATAACACATCTTATTCTTTGACACTGGGGAGAAGTGACAAGAATAGGCACAGACTTCAGGTTACATTTTGAGCTGGACACATAATTAATTGAGAGAAATCATTCTTGATGGTGAGTTTTCTAGCTGAAGAAGAAGGCAAGATCACCTGCCTTGAATAAAGGTGGTAACAGTTGAGTAGAGAGGAGAAACTTTGGAGTAGCTGTGGAGGGAAAGCAAAGAGCAAGGTAAGTAAGATTAATGGATGGATTGTACTGAGTACTTAGCTAAGGATTGGAGTCCATGTCTTTGAAGTGATACCAGTAGGGGAATAAGACAATATACACAACTGGGGCTCTTTCTGTTTCACTTCAGCTGAGCCCTAAATTGATAAACAGTACCATAGAAATAGCTCACCTGTGCAACACATTCTGAAAGATTGTGAAATTGGTTTTGTAACCCTTAGTTAATCACCTTTCTGTAGGTTAAGAGAGAAGTCACTATTGATGTAAGAGGTATTGAAGAAGAGAGTTTGGTTTTCATTGTGTTCATCACTCTCAGCACATCTATAGAGAGGTAGAGTGCTTTTGTAGGTTTTAAGTCAAGCTAGAGGAAGACACTTGAGAAAGCTTGACCTGAGTCCCCTAGACTTCAGGGGACATAGTCAAAAGTTAAGGACCTGTCTGGGAAAAACCAAACAAACAAAAACAACCAAAAAAAAAAAAACAATGAGATGCTTTAGGAACTAGTTGTACTTAACACTATTGATGGGGCAAAGCTGTATTTGTCATTTACCAGGTGTGTTTCCAACAAGGGACCCAACCCATGATCTCCTTAAAAAGAATCTTGCCCCAAGCAACCCCTCAGGATGAGGATCTGGAAAAAAAGTAGTGCCACATCTAAGGATTTAGAGAAGACACCCCCAGGGTGAAATCAGGGGAGGGTAAGCAAGAGAAGAGTCTTTAGTCAAAACTGCTAATGTGTACCATAAGTCGCCTTTGGGTATACATTGTGGACACACACAAAAAAACTGATGGTAAATCACAAATGTGCCTGTCAAAATAGACTGTTTTTGCCCATTTATCTCTTTTCCATTCATTCCCTACCTTAGCCCAATGTGGAGAGACCAACACAGCACCCATAGAATGGGGGAGGAAGCAGAGGAGGAAGAGAAAAGGTCATAATTGCAATTCTTTCTCCATTGCAGGCCTCCCCAGTCAATGGCCGTGAGCTGGAGCAAGAAGCTTCCTATTTGCTTGCTTGATTTCACATTGGACTGGACTGGACTGGTTGGAATTCTCTTTAGAATGGACTAGACTTTTTATTACCTAAGATCAATGAGAAAACCTATGCAATCTGGATGAGATTTTATCCAGGGGTAGGAAAAAGCAAACAAAACAGAACAACAGCAATAGCAATGAAAATCCCAGGACATTTGGCAGCACTGGGAAGATTAAGACTTCTTGCTATTTAAGTCAAACTTATTTAATAAAGAATAGTATTCCTTGGTTGGTTAATTTCCAGTAGTCCTCCATTGCTCAGATGTCCACTCAGTCCTTTTTTTGTGGTGAAGTCAGTAAATGGATGAGGACATGGAAGAATCAAAGGTGTTAGTAGGAGAATGGTTCAGATGGTATCAGTAGAATGGGTTAATCATAAAACTCAGATTGAGTAAAGAAGGAAACTAAGTAGGGTTAAGGCAAGGAGAAGCTGAGAGAAGTGAATCGGGGGTTGGAATTCTCAGGAAGTTGATGAATGAAAGAGAGCAAAATATACTACTCCAAGACATGCCTCTTTGGATAAATGATTGTTTTGGATTGGATACATTTAAGAGAAGAGCAAATAAGAGGAAGTTCTGAAAAAACTGAGTAGGAGTTACTTTTTTATAAGTGACATTTTATTTATAAGGGAAATCTCTGTTTGTAAGGGTATCTCCCTTTCTGTACCAAGAACAGAAAGATGACTAAATCTAGAAACTCTTAGCAGTGGAGAAGGCATCTGACTAAAGTCTGCATAACAACTTTACCCTTGTTTATTGTGCTTTGACTAAATCTGCAAAACAACCTATCCTTGTTTATTGTGCTTTTCCAGGTGATCTCCCTCGACTGGCCTCCCCACCCTTCCTCCTTCCCTGCAAACACCTTCTTTTCTCTTTAACTGGAGATGGTATTTAGCCATTTGGGAGTTACTCAGTTTTCCTGGGTATCTCTCATGTATAAAGGTGGTACACATATTATTAAACCTCTATTTTTTCTCTTGTTAATATGTCTATTTATTACAGCAGGAAACCAAAACCTTAGAAAGGTAGAAGAAAATTATTTTTTTCTTCCCTAGAAAGAGCAATTGACTTGGAAACCAAACAGTGAGAGAGGTGAAAGGATCACAGATTGTACACAGACACCTAAGATTAAAGTGTTGACACATCCTAAGTTTTCTCAAATAGCTAAATAATTCATTTCAGCAGATAATGTTGAGTATTGGTGAGTAATACAGAGTTTACTCTCAACATGTGAGAGCAAAGAGGGGCACAATTAAGAAAGTCTGAATATAAATATTATAAACAAAAAGCATGGGCACAAAATTTGGTGAAACCACATAATTGAGAATCACTTAATATTAATTGTGCACTCACTATGTGCAAAATAGTATGCTAAGTTCAGAGGAGAAAAAATTGAAGAAAAAAATTTCAATTTTCCAGCACTCAAGTTCTGGAAAATTGAAACTCAGTTCAATACTCAGTTAAATTGAGTATTCAGATTTTTTTCAGATTTTCAATATTTAATTGCAATACACATGAGTATTGAAAATCTGATGAGGGAGTCATAAATGGGAATACATAATTAGCATACGATAAGAGTGAGTGCTACTAAAAATGTTGCAGAAACACTAGGAAGTTAAGGGAGTAAAAAACAAATATAAAACAAAAAAAACTTATCTTGTATTGGGTGACAGATTCAAGTCTTAAAGGATGAGGAGATATTAGAGACCTTTTTTGTCAGGAAATCAAAGACAAGGAAAGGTATTTTATATTTCAATTAGAGTTTTGGACATATTTCATGAAAGCTTCATTTGAGATAAATCTTGAATTAGGAGGGGTTTTGAAGGAGGTGGTGGGAGAGAGAAGGGGAAAGGAAAAAAGACTGCATGGGACCACCCAGGGAAGGCACTGAGAGGCCTAACCAACAACACACACTTAAAAGGAAAGAAAGTCTGATGTAGGATGGTGAATGAGGGGGTGAAAAAGTGGAGTGGATTCCGGAAGCTATTTGGGAATAGAAAAACTGAAGTTACTGACTCAAGAAATGGGGGTGGGGAGAGATTTTTTTGGATTTCTAAGGACATATAATGGAACATATGAGAATATGAGACTTCTAGTAAAAGATACAGGGAAATCGTAAGGAGGTACTGGTTGATAAGGTAGGTTATAATGAGTTTGAGAATGTAGGTGTATATCCTGCAGAATTGCCTGAGAGACAGTTGGAAGTATGAATCTGAAGTTTTGGAGGAAGATTAGGGGTAGACCACCAGAAATTATCTGCTTAGAAGTTAATGGTTGCAGCCACAGGAGTAGGTAAGATTTCTGACCTACTGAGTTTATTACAAGCTCTTTACCTGATATGAGTTATGAAGTCCTTAGAGAGTATGATGTAAGCTATGAATCTCCTCACCAGAAAACTGTGCAAACACACAAATATAAAGTTTGGTTGGTAGACTTTAGTTTAAGATTTATTGGTAGTAAAAGAAAATAGCACTGAGGAAAGAACTTTGTAAAACACATGAATAGAAAAGATGACAGCAACAGAAAACAAGACACAGTGAGGGAGATGGTTTTTAAAAGATTCTTTAAAGTAGTTAGTGCTAGTGTGTTGCAAGAGTCTTAAAACTGAGGAGAGGTTGTTGATTTTGGTGATCATTGGATTAGTTCATTGCTGATTTAGCACTACAGGAAGAAATTCTTCAGCTGAGTAGAGGGAACAGAGCCAAATTGCAGAGAGCTAAGTAGTAACTGGATTTCGAGACTAAGTAGAGATACTGTTTGGAGACCTAAGTACATTCTGCTCTTATACTAAGTTTATGAACCCTGAGGAGGAATTTCTCTCTCAAGGTAGACTCCCTATAGTTAACTGAGCCTAAATTTCAAACTAGAGGCTGGTGGCCATTTGTTGACAGAGGCCTCTCACTTCTCGGAACTCTCGGAAGAACCCCAGACTTGTCATCTCCATACTGCCACCTAACTAAAAAACTGTGACCTGTTCTGGTCAATCAGAGCTACATAACTTATACCTTCATTTGCATCTACATCAACCAGCCTGAACTTATCAGACCTGATGTCCTCATTTGCATAAGCGGACCTGAATGGGAACCTGGGCAGGAACTTTCTCTGTTAGAGACAGCCTCTCCTCTGTCATTGCAGAGCACAGTTTGGGTTGCTGCCTGAGTCTGCATTTCTTAGATTGCATCCTTTGCTCAAATAAATGCTTTTCATTATTACTATAGCCTAAAACTATTTTTGGTTGATAAGTTTAATCATAAAGGTAAAAGGACAGGAATGACTTGAAGGAATATGCAGTCTTGGGAAGAATTTTGGTATATTTTAAAAATTGAGCATGTTTTTAGGCAGAAGAGAAGGAATCAATCTAGAAGGCAAAGATATAAGAAATAATAGTCAAAGACATATCAATTATTGTTATTTAAAAATATATTTTTCCTGTGAAATGCTACTTCAAGCTGCAATTGCATTTTTGAAAGACAAAATAATATCATTTCACACTGATGATAGTAACTCACTGCTAAGTCTTTTTTTTTTAATCCTCACTGGGGGACATTTTTTCATTGCTTTTAGTGGGAGAGGGAGAGAAAGAAACATTGATGTGAGAGAGAAATATTGATTGGTTACTCCCGTACTCTCCTGGACCAGGGATTGTGTACACCTGAACTGGGGATTGAACCCCCAACGTAGGTAAGTGCCCTGATCGGGAATTGAACCTATAAACTTTTAGTTACAGGATGACACCCCAACCAACTGAGACACACTGGCCAAGGCTCACTGTTAAGTCTTATAAGAATACGTTCATGGTGCACAAAGAAACATTGAAAAACAAATTGTGTAAGGAAGAGTAGCCAACTGTAAAGATTTTCTTGCTCTAGATCTAGTGGACAAGTTCTTACACAAGAGGGTGCAATATTGGGCAGTGCAGAGCAGACACTCTCAGCAGCAGAAGCTAACTGTTAGGTCTCAATGTTTTTGCTCATTAGTACTTATTCTTTCTTTCATTGGTAATGTCATGTTTTTAGCCTTGGCTGTCAATTTGGAACCATGTGGGGAGGTTTAAAAAATATGAAAGCCTGTATCCCAACTTCAGTGATTCTCATTTAATTGGTCCGGGTGGGTATTAGCACGGAGAATCTTTAAAGGTGATGTTAATGTGCAACCGACCTAGAGAACCACTGATTTAGCATATTTAGTTTGGGTTTCAGTATCTCCACTGGAAATAATATGAGGTCTGTCCAGAAAAGGTCCAGCCATTCTTGATATAAGGGGAACAGTTTGTGCCACATTAATGTAACCTTATAGCCAAGGAAAGTTGACTGGAATGTGCATTCATGAATAATGACCACTTCACTGTACTTGTCAGTGGGTGTGGTAGATGCTGTTGAATGAATATATGTACTGTGTGGGCATCACATTCAAAATAATGGAGAGAGCAGAGCAAAGAATCTGCATCAGATTTTAGGTTAGGCTTGAACATTCCTCAGTGGAAACTATTTGGATGGTTCAGATAACTTTTGGGGATGATGCAGAGTATAGTGCAAATAAGTGTGGCACAAACACTTCAAAGATGGTTGAGAATCTGTTGAAAATGATCCACATTCTGCAAGGCCTGCAACAAGCAGAACACCTGAGAATGTTGGATGTGTACCAGCTGCAATCAACAAAGATTGGCAACTGACAATGCAAGAAGTAGAAGCTGATCTGGGGATTCCAAAAACTACTAGGTCTGAGAGTTTGATGCAGGATCTTGTGGCAAAATTCATTTTGCAGCTTCTGCTACCAGAGTAGAAGGAACATTATGCTGCAGTTGGGAGAACTGTGTGAGGTCCCATGGTGTCTACTTTGAAGGGGAATGAGGCATCATCCCCTTATGTACAATGTTGCTTGTATCTTATATCATCTTCAACAAATGTCTCTGTTTTTCATATTATGTGGCCGGATACTTTCTGAACAGATCTCATGTACTCCATTTAGGTATTTTCCAAAAGGTATGGAAAATATGGATGCTAGCCAAAGCCTGGAGGGTCTTAGAAAACTCCAGGAAAAATATTTATTTCTCTGGAGCAGGAAGACAAGATTGTTTTCCACATTTCTCCTTTTACTTAGCTTCATCAAGTCTTTTTACCCATAGCTGCAAGAAAGCAAGCATTAACAGTAGCTTATTATTTGGACACTGTGAAATTCACATTCAAGGAAAATTTAATAGATAAAGCAAGTCTCTCAGGAGATAGACTTCCTTCCCTTTCTGAAATCACCATCAGGCTGCAGAAAAACTATAGTTGTTTTAGACAGTGTGTCCATGCTAGTAGGAATGAGTCTCTTCTTCAGAGACAATTATTCTTCCAGGGTAGGAGCAGTTAGCCACACAAATCTATTTTCAGATTATATTTTCTGGGTAAATCTATGCTAGGCCAGTAATTCATTTCCCTCTCCTCCTCTCCTTCAGGATTCACTGCTCTCTAAAGAAGAGATCATTAGCAAGTGTGAGAATTGCCCAAGGATTATATGAAGTTGTGGCAGCTAAAGTGAATGCCTCATTAGCATGTGAGAGAAAAGCCCAAACAACACCATCAAAGGGTGTTAAACCCATCCAATGGGATGGGGAAGGCCTGGTTGGAATTAATTTAGATCACTTTAAAGCCAACAGGAATGAAAGGGGAATTATTTCCTTATTAGTTAAAATTTAGCATGCATATGAGTGAAGGTGTGTACATTGTACATTTTCATGTGAATATAAACTGGCTGATTACCTAATTTGTTCTTAATGGAAGGCCTATATAAAAAAAACAAAATAAAAAATATTTTGACATTTTATCTCTCTTCTTTGGAAACCAGAAGAATCCTAAGGAAGCAGTAACAAGAAAAAAGCTTGCCGGGAGAATATATGAAGCAACATATAATATGCAGCTGTTACTACTGTTAGGGACAATTGAAGTAACACTAAGACATACAAAAACAGGTCAACAATATGGTAGGCAGACCTCATGAAGGAGCCAATAAAGTCACTTAGTTTTGTCTTTAATTTGTATCCATAAACCAAATATTTCACACCAAAGAGGGTAAGACTTGGAGAAATGGGGGGCGGGGGGTGGAAAAGAGGATGGATGGGAGAGGTAGGAGTGAAAGAAACAGCAAAAAGAAAAGGCTCTGATTAGCTACCAAAATTTTCCTTCACGCCTTTAGTTTGGCTTCCTCCTGAATCTGTTTAAAAAGACTGTTACTGGTTGGGTGAAAGTGACAGGAAGTCTTGGCGGACAAGTGTTACAGATTGCAATGGAAAAGAAGTGCCAGTTGGTATTAATGGACTTCCTGCTTTTCTACCCCAACTGGCATCTCTCAGGAGTACAGCACTTGGGAAGCTGAAAGTTTCTTCAAAGTTTCTTGGAGGTTTGGGCCTAGGGAGAAGAAACTGATGTAAAAAATTCAGGCCAAGGCACATAAGTTATTGGCAGCCTGTTGCTTGAGCAGACTCAATTTTGCCTCAGCTGTTTAGTCCTACTTCAGGGAGCATCTTCTGAGAGCAGAAGAGCAGGTGTCAACCTCCACTCTGCCCCAACGAGGCTGAAATGTTAAGCTGCTGCTATATTGAAACGCTGGTCATAGAGAGATTACATAATGGGTTTAAGGCTCTGCTCAGTATTTATTGGAATAATCTTCTATTGGATAAAATCAGAAAAATGCAGGTAGCACAGTAGGCAATAGAAAATGCTAAAGGCTAAATTGGAATTCTTACTGTGATATGCACTGGTATCTCTTAACTAAAAGCCAGACAATCAATACTTGATATCATACACCTCAAACCACAGGTATTTTCCCTCTTTCTGCTTTAGGGACCTAGTTGAATCATCTACCACTCTTTTATGCCCACAATTCTGTAACAATCTGGGCCAGTTAGGCATCTCCACTATTCAGGTCAGATGTATAAGCACTGCATTGTTAGTTACCTAGCATATGTAGAACATCAGTCATTTTACAAAACAATTTTGAGGGATTTTGACATTTGCAATAGAGAAGATCCACTAGTCTTTGATAAGTTGCTTCCTGCTGCCTCCTTCCTGTCAGAGGTACTGAGCTTGAAAATGAGATCAAATTTCTGAAAAGAAATACACTTCATATAAATGTTCCTACTCATATTATATCATAGTCTCCTATGACAACTTTCGCTTCAAAATTTATTCTGGGTAGTTAAGTTATACAACAACATATCTGATGTGAATTTTGGCAAAGCAATGCACTAAGTGGATAACTTGCCAGGAACAGGTATCCATATGGAATAAACAGAAGTAATGAGAAAAGGTAAGAGCATGCTCATCAGGGGGCTGTGCCTCTGAATTTGTTTCCTAATTTGTCCTACCAAAATATCATTAAGCTCATCGGTGCTTCAATCTATCTTTTTAGTAAGATGCTTCATAAACAAGCTAATTTTCTTTTTTTATATACTTCTTACTGTTACTCTATTACAGTTGTCCCAAATGTTCCCCTTTTGTCCTCCTCTGTGCTGCCAGCCCCCATCCCCCAGCTCCCATGGTCAATCCCCACACCACTGTCCATGTCCATGGGTCATCCATGCATGTTCTTTGACTAGTTCCTTCCCCTTCTTTCCACCATTTTCTCTCCCTTCCCGCCTCTGGTGGTTGTCAGTCTTTCCATATTTCCATGCCTCTGGTTCTGTTTTGCTCATTAGTGTATTTTGTTCACTAGATTCTTTTTATAAGTGAGATCATGTGGTATTTGTCTTTTGCTGACTGGCTTATTTCACTTAGCATAATATTCTCCAGTTCCATTCATGCTGTCACAAAAGGTTGGAGTTCCTTCTTTCTTTCTGCTGTGTAGTATTCTGTTGTGTAAATGTATCAGTTTTTTTGATCCACTCATCTATTGAGGGCATAATTTTCTCATTTAAAAAAAACAATGGCTGGTATGGATACTATAGTTCAATAGGAAAAAAATCTGTTCTAAAACTTAAAGGGCTATTTGGGGAATGTGAATAAAAAAGAAAAAAAAATAGCTCCAAAAGATTATGCTCTGTCTTCCAGAGAAGGATATTCACTTCTAAATATAAAGTCCCCATTTAGCATTGCTCAGGTTTTAGATGAAAAAATATCACAAATATGTCATTGACTACACATATTAGTTCTAAAGAGATTATTTTACTTTGTATAAGGTTAAGTGCATTAAGCTGAGAGAGGTGACGTTTTGTGAATGAAGTTATATTTTTGGCTGTAAAGAAGCAGTGTGATTTTTTGAAGCATCTTTTCATTTGCTTCTATGAATGACATTTTTAGGAGTCAATGTAGAGAAAAGGAAGGCTAATCAGATCATTTTCCCCACTGTGAGATGAAAGATTCCTTCTCTCTGTAAAATGAGTTATTAATTCCCAAAATTTTCCCTGGATTCCTCTGCCTATTAAGTGAAATTTAAAATCTCCAAGGGGTTATTTGATTTTTGATATCCTGTGCTTTTGTTAAAATTCATTTCAGCGTGTTCCTGTAATTAACATGACGTCAAATTCTTATTTCTGACTTCAAGGTTCACAGAAAGTAAAGATTACAGTACGAATAGATAAAAATGATTAAAGGGTGTTTGTCTTTACAAAACGTGAACAACAGAGAGCATGTCTGACAGCCCATGTGGTGTTGTGTAGTGCTCAAACTTGTTCTTCCTAAGATTTTGCCAAATATAAGTAAACGTCTGACACTCTTAGTTAACATTTAAAAATACGCATTAGTTTCATAATCACTGCAGTGCAGAAGTTATTAAAGCTACAGCAGTTCAGCATGAAAGAAGTCAGGAAAAATTCTGCATTATTTTGCTTCCTTTGCCAAATTATACTGTATATGAAATCTTCATTTTCTTAATTTTAGGCTACATATGTAATCTTCATAAGCATAAGAAATACAACATATGGTTTATAGAGAAGACTCTAATATTCATAGTGGGATCTGTCAGGAAAATTCCAAAAAGATAAGTGGAAATTATTTGATAAGTGAACCTATTTTAATTAATATCTATACAAGATTATAAAGGGAAAGTTGAATCAGTTTGACTGTTAGTGGGACATTATTACAACTAGAATGAAGATTAAGAAACTTATGTCAATGGATTTTACTCTAGGTACAGACTTATTTCAGCCTTGGTAAGATTTAGCTAACATTTAATAAGCACCTACTAAGTGCCAGGCCATAGTAGGTGCTTTTATATTTGTTACCTCTCTTGATCTGAACAACGTTGTGAGGTAGAGAGTATACTGAGGTTTGGAGAAATTTAATATGCCTTTCAGAACAGTACTGCTTATGAGTGATAGAATTGGTATTCATAGCATGTGTGGTGCTCATCTTCCTCACTGTGTTTTCTCTCACAAATATATTCAATTTGATAACAGTGAAGGAAAACAGAACAAAAAATAGATTTCCTCATGTATCAGGTAATATTTTGACTAATGAAAAAAAGGTGTCTTTATAAGCAGAGCTTCACAGCTACCACAATCAGTAATGATACAGAATAAAACTCTTGTATTCTAAGATTTGCATCAGACTTTTCTTGAAGTCTTAGCTATGTTTCTCAGAGAGCTGAGGGAAATAAACAAGAAAGCTCATCTTTATGATATTTTAGAAACAGTCTTTCATTCGTATTGGATTGATGCTGGCCAGCCCTTCCCAAGATTAATGTGGTCACTGCCCCTCAGTCCTACACAGTTCATTCTGGAGTGAAATTAATGATATGTATGACCTTAGGCTTACAGGCACACATGTGTCAGGAGACGTAGGTATGTAGCTGAATCTTGCAGTTGTGCTGGTGAATCATGCTCTATGGGCTTCTCAGCCAAATGCAGCTTTCATCTGTTTGCACCACAGTTGTGCAGGCTGTACTGGGTAGAGATGATTTTGTCAGCCTTTTTTGGATGAGCTTCGTGTAGCTTCTGAATGCATTGTTTGTTCCAGACTCCCTGGGACACAATGGATATTCATCAACAAAGGCTTGTTTCTTTTTCAGTGTGTGAAAAACAATTGAAATAAACAATATCT
Source organism: Phyllostomus discolor (assembly GCF_004126475.2). Classification (NCBI taxonomy): domain Eukaryota; kingdom Metazoa; phylum Chordata; class Mammalia; order Chiroptera; family Phyllostomidae; genus Phyllostomus; species Phyllostomus discolor. The sequence goes on from NC_040912.2 coordinate 35,776,943, forward strand.
AGAATCTGATCTTCTAATGCATAATTTCTAGTCTTTCATTAAAGGAATGATACATTGATGTCATAGTCGGCACTTGATAAATGCTTATTGATTGGCTGATCAATTGACTCATTGTGAATGTCCTGAATAACTACATAAACATCACAATGATATCTAATATCCACAAGTCACATATTGCCAAGTCCTTTCATTTCTTAACTACTAAAATTTTTCTTTAAATTATCCTTTTCTTGTCATTTCAACATTTACCTCCTTTGCCCAAACCACTGACTTCTCTGTTCTGCACAATTACAAAAGTCCCATAACTGGTCTACCCATATCCATTTTGTCTCCTCAGCCCTATCCCTTCTTTGTATTCCAGTGAGGGTCTTTATTTTTTTTTTGGTTGATTTTCCTGTTTTTGTTTTTGTTTTTTAATTTAGTGAAACGAATGACCTCACTCCTGCTGTAACTACTTGAATGATTTCCCAATTTTGCATTGTTCTTGGGTAAAGACAAACCTCTACACACACAGCCCAGCTCACTGTTCTCCAGTCACACTGACCTTTCCATTCCTCACAGATGCCATCCTCTCTCCTTTCACAGGGTCCATGCTCCTGCTCTGCCCACAAAATACAACCTGATTTTCCCCCCTCTTCAGTTAGTCATCCTCCAGTTCTCATTTTTTTCACAGAAGACTGACTTCTGTGGTAACAATTCCTCTTATTATGTGTTCCACAGCATTGCATATCTTGTTTTTAGCATGCATCACAGTTGCAATTTTATATTTCTTTCCTATGTTTGATTAATCTCTCTCTCCTCTCAGTAGATAATAAGCTCCCCACGGGCAGGAACTTTAATGACTTACCATTACTCTAAGCCTAAAATCTTATAAACAAAATTCTTATCAGGGTGTGTAAAACCTTTTGATCTGGCCCAGACTGCTTTTTCAATCTCATCTCCATGGAACTGTCATTTAATTTAGTTAAATTTAAGAAAGATTTATATTTTCTTTTAGCCTGAGTTCCTCTACAGCTACTATTCCATTTCCTCGCACACTGTGACTGAGAAACCACACAAAAGAGGAGTAGTCCCTGTTTCTGTTTCCTCCAATCCAATCCAATCCAATTTTTGACTCAGTCTTCTCCAAACAACTTTCTACCTCCTTACTCCATTAACTTCCAAAGGCTCTTAAGATTCTAAGTGACCTGATCTCATTAGCCTTTAGGATCCAGGTGTCTGAGCATGGATCCCACACATTTTTTTTAGCTAACTTGTTCTCCCAACAGCATCAGGACAATTTACCATTGCATTCTGGGAAAACTTTCTTCTCTTTGTTTTTGTGATCACCATTTTCTCTTGACTTTCATTTTACCTCAGTCACCACTATTTATGTGTATTTTTTGATTGCTCCTTTTCTTGTGTGTGTGTCTTATAAATAGCAGTATTCTAGGGCTTGTCTAAAATCCTCTTCTATTTTTCCCTATTTACATTTATAGCTCAAGTGATTTCATTGGTAAAATGGCCTCTGTTACTAGATAATAAGTAACTTACACCTACATTTTGAATTTCTAGTGAGAAGTCATTGAGCATTTGCAAAAAATATATGGTTTAATTTTCAGTAATTGTATTAAAATATATTTATTTATATTTGCCCCAAATTTGAGGCAGTTTTTAAATTAAATGTGCTGCTTTAACTCATCAGACTTAAAAAGTACTGCAGAGTTAAAAACTACAACAGAAATGAGAAATCATAGAAAAAGTCTGAGTGAATAAGTTTAGTTTAGAAGCAGAATGCTAGGTTTGGTGGCTCTTGTGGGTATTTGGGGTTAGGTGTGCTAATGGTAAGGTATAAAGTGAAGAATACATGAAAAATAATTTAATTAGGATATGCACAGAAGATAATCACTGAAGAAGGTTGTGTTTCATATGAGGTTTATATCTTCAAAAAATTCATCTTTTAAGATAAAAATTACTCAAGAGACATTCTTTAATAGACAGTATCAGAAAAATAGTTGAACATGAAAGAAGAATGTTTGAGTCAAAGACTGACCTATTAAGACTCTTTTAAAACACATAGACATTAGATATACATAAAATCATATTAAAATAATTTTAATCATTAGTATTTATTGACTTCCTCTTGATGATACAAAGGCAAACACTACAGAAAGACATTAAAACTTTATCATTGCACATTACACTATGCCCTCTCATCAACAGAGGCAGCTCATTGTAATTCAACAAATATTTATTGAGGGCTCATTGTATCTGAGGTCTTCATTCCTCCATTATTTCACTTATTCATTCAATAATCATTGACTATTTTTAAGGTATTATACTCCAACAATACAAAAATGACTAAGACATGACTTTCCCTACAAGAAATGTATAAAGGTTGACAAAGTGCCATTCTTATTTGAAAGCAGGATAATACTGAAGGTATTGAGAGATAATTCTAATTCTGGTAATGAGGTTTTTCAAAGCAAGTGATTTTGGATTTTGAAAGTATATGAAAGAAGAGAACTTATCATTCTATTTGTAGCAAAATGTGAAACATTTAGAAGTAAATTTAGTTAAGATATTTGTCATTCTTTAGAACATGTAGTTTTTAAAATAAGCAGGTATTGTGCTTGCAACTAATATATTTCCTTAACTCTGATACACTCATTGTAAGATTTGCCATGAGTCTAAGAATGATTTTTTGAGAAAAAATATTATTCCATAAAATGTGCACATAAGTTTATATCTCAATCACAGAAACATTAAATTGTGAGAGGCGAGGGTCTATTATGCATGCTGGAGGAATTAGAATGCATTGTAAATCTATTTATCAGCTGGTGATGGTTTCTGGCCTCAGATAACTCATTGATTAGTTTAATGATTTTGGATAAGGCTTTTAAAAATCATGCCTTGCAATTAATATCAGAACAACACTGGCAGCAAAAATGCTTTCAATTTTGTAAAATTCAAATTGGCCCCATGTACATTTTCCAGTGAATGCCATTGGATTCAGATTACTTCTTTTTTTAACTGTCAAAGAATACCTTGCCTCCATAATTACACCAAATTCCTTCTAACCTCAGGAAAAGGACATTAGAAAATAAGGTCTATGATTTATTGAGTACCTCTTGTATTTTTTCCTTTTTATTGAGTTTATTGGGGGTGACACTAGTTAACAAAATTATACCAGCTTCAGGAGCACAATTCTACAAACACATCACCTGTACACTACATTATGAGAGTACCTCTTATATTTGTAAAAATCCTGAGCCTATCATCATTAATAAGTTAAACACCGTAACACATATGACTTATTTTTTATAAGTTCCACATAATGGGACCATGAGCTACTTGATAAAGTATATCTGAAGTCAAATCTACAGACCCCAGCACCAACTACAGGGTCAGACATATGCAGAAGTTGCTTAGTCAAAGTTTCTGGAAAGAATAGATGGGTGTGTCAAAATATACTAAATTAAAGTAAATGGAGACATTTTTACAGACACTGAGATACTAAGGACTTAATCCCCAGAGCATTCTTTCAGCATCACCTTTGTATTTTACACTGCAAAATGTTTTTTTTTTCTTTTTAAATGTATTAAGCAAATCTTGTTACTAAGAGAAAGAAAAGGTACTTTGTTGGGGTGACTCTTAAGCCTCTGGCATTGCTTCAGGGGAGCCCAGGGAAGCTGATCCATCCCCCTGTAGACTTTATTGACTCATTTCCACCTAAAATAAGAGATGAAGAACAATGATACCACTTTTTTATTAGACTTTTAAAAATATTAAAATGTAGACCTTTAAAACTGTAAGTAAAGATCTTTGAGGGCAGGGGCCTTTTTTAAAAAAAATGTTTTGCTTGTCCTTGTCTAACATAGTGTGAATTCAATATAGGTGGTTAATAGCTGTTGAATGGATGAATACAAATGTCATGATTTAGTGAAGAAAGCTGTAGAATTAGCATCATAAGGTCAATATTAACTGTCTGAAATGATATATGCTTGCATAGAAATGTCCAATTTGAGTAGATTAGGATTCTAATATTTTAATTTTTAATATCAAAGTTAAAACTTAGCAGGGTTGCTATTTATCAGCAATGCTCAAACCTACTCTGGGCTGGAACTGCATGGACTAAGGGATATACCCAACACAGACACAAGTTTCACTAAGTGCTTTTATAATCAAAGTAACTAATAAAGCTTGTAAACCACAAGACACACTTCACTGATGAATAAGTTTGGGTTTTGCAGTCAGACTTCTGACACCATCACAGCTTTTTCTTAGGGGGTTATTTAGAACCAAATTATCAAAATAAAGATTTTAAGCATTCTATTTCCTTTTGTGGATTGATTATTTTATTTACTTTTTCCCCTGTTTGTTTTGAGAATTAGGGCTTTCCAATGAGCCTATCTCTAGATTTTGAGTTTACATTACAAACAAGCAAAAATTCCCAGTCTGTCAGAGATCTTCTCCTAGGATACAAGAAAGAGCAGAGTTCAGCTCAACTGCACAATTAATTCACAATCACTTCTGAATGGAGAGAACAGTTGCTGTAAGCTGTTTTGTTCTCTTCCTAGGGGCTTAAGGTCTGTATCAAGTATCAAAATGACTATTCTTTCAAAGTTATCTCTCTTGATTTGTATTCCATAACTACCTCTTCAGGACCTCTTCCTTTTTAATGAGTAAACTCAGCTAAATAAATCAAGCCAAGAACTATATACATGTAAATATACACACTCTGAGAGCTGGATGGATAGAAAAAGGTATAAAGTAGGACAATTTTCTTTTCTAACCACTGGTTTCACCAATGAATCAATTATTATTTTTGTTTTGCACAAGGGAATCTGAGACTTTTTCTTCCTAGAAAATAAAGGAAGTGATTTTTTTCTTTAAATTCACTTTCTCTCTCTCTTTTAATATAAAGATTAAAAGTAGTACAACCTTGCCTTTTCAAGCAGAGGAGAACTTCTTGAGACCAAAGTAACCAATAAATTTTAAACAAAAACCTTTGAAATGGTTTGTTTAGTTGCAGCTGACTCTAAAATTACTGGAGTTAAAAGACCAGGTGAAAACAAGAAACATAAACAGTTAAATATTGGTTTGGCCATAAAGTCTATATTTTTTTTTCTGTAAAATAAGGCACTTTTTTTTCATTTTCACCAATAACTTTATTGATTTGGGTATTTTGAGTATGTCGGCTATCTCCCGGTTGGTATATAATGTTGATTGCTCTCAATTAATGTCTTGATTTGATCTCTATCAACTTCAACTCATCTATCCCATCATGAAGCATCGACCAGCAAGAAATCTCCAGCATGAAAATTCACAAACCACTTTTGTTGCTTTAACACATTCAATCAATCACAGCACCTTCTCCATACACTGCACAAATCTTGTTTTGCATTTCAGTTGTGTTTTTAACTTTTTTGAAATAGTAAAGCTGAATAATAATAATATACTGAAAATGTGTATTCTCTTCCATCTTCAATATTAAAATGGCTACACAAAAATTCACCAATTTTTACATTTTTAAAAAATGCATGCTGATGTGACAGCTATCACAATACAATCTAACAAAATTGTTTCAAATGAAGTTAAAGACAACTCAGCACTACTAGAGCCATCTTATGGAAAAAAACAAAGGAAATTTTTGACCAACCCAATGTATTCTGCCCAATAATATTAACAAATTGAACTAATATTTGGTTATATTACTGATTTTTATTTTCAACAAAGAGCTCAGAATGTCACTAGGTTTTGAGTGTTTTATTTTCAAATCAAGGAGTATAAGACAGCTATTCCAACTTTTTTTGCATATTATATCTTCTACTTTGGGGATGATTTTACTAGAGAGGCATTATAGTCAATGATCAATCTCATGAGTTAAAACTGCTGAAATCCTAGCTATATCTTCACTATGTAAACTTGTGTTAGTGACTTAGTGCTCTCCTCTGTAAAATGGGACTAATAATAGTACCAAATAGGGCTCTTGTGAGGATTAAATGTGTTAATAGGGTTAAGAAAATAAGCAGTACCTGGCATATAGTAAGTACTCAATAAAAGTTATTGTTACTCACAGTCTCCTTCTTATTCTCCTAAAAATGTTGTAGGGAATATGTATGAACAACATCTATGTTATTTTGAGATGTATTATGACAAAGATTTCATTAAACGAAACACCTTGAGGTGTTATTCACTGGCTCTGGTTAGACTTAGTATTATCAAATCAGCTTTATGAATCTTCTCTGAAAATGTTTAAAACATGTTTTAATTTGTGAAAGTTCTGGAAAGCTGAAATCTTCCTGAAGCTGGCTTTCTTGGGAAGTTTACTCAACTGTCATTTTTTATGGTTACCTTCCTCTATTTCCTTGTTTCTTATATGTCACTGTTTAAGGTGAAGAGGAGAAATGTTTTAGGATGAGGGTAGGTTAAGGAATAAGGGAACATATCACCAGTATTTTTGCTAATGATTTTGCTATTTAAACAGCAATTAAAATGTAAATTTATAAATAGGACCTACTGATTTCTTAAGTATAATATAATACTGATTCTGACTTGGGATGCTGAATTCTGTCTTCTTTAGTGATAAAATTTACTTACAGAAACTACATAACTAAAAGGTATCTTTAATATTAATACTGAATTTTAAAGACGAAGGAAATAAGCTCTCGAGTGATTTAATGAATTACTACTCCATTTATTCAATAAATATTTACCGATCTACTATGTGCTACTCAGTCTGCTGGGTAATAGAGAACAGCTGTGAATAAGCAGGCCTGGTCTCTGCCGTTTTTTAACACTTATCAACTACAATGAGGGGGTAGGTGATTATAGTTAGGTGTGATGAAGGGAAGTACAGGGAGCTTGAGGGCTGCATAGCAGGAAGAACTAACCTACTGTAGGAGGTCAAATGTGGTACAGAATTCTAACTGAGCCCTGAAAATTCTAATTGAGTGGGCCAGTGACCTGGGAAGCTGACGAGTCTACCAGAAGGTGTGAAGGGAGAGAGAGGGCAAGGTATGCAAGCTGTTCAGTGTGACTGAAAGAAGTGTGAGTTGAAAGTAATGAGACATAAAGCTGGAGACATATGCCGGTCATAGAGGGCAGGTAAAGCATGTTTTGATTATCCCAAGAGCAATGGAAAAGGTTTGGAGAGTTTTAAGCAGAAAGTAACATGCTCAGATTTGTATGAAGATAATTCTGGCTATAGCTGTTTGGATGGATTGAGAGGGGTAAAGGAGTCAAGGAGGCCAATGGGTGACTTTTGCTGACTTGCAGAAGCCTGATGAGCATCCAGGTTGGTTTAACATACTGCCTGTGGATAGATGTTATTGATTTCATTTCTGTCTTGTTTTCAAATAGTTTTTACTTGGATTATTACATTTTTTGACCCAAGTTCTTAAAAAATTTGCCTTTCTTTTAAAACACCCCTTTCCCTTTATTAAACTAGGGGTTTGATATAGCATGACCTTTTCTATTGTAGGAGGAAAATGATTAGCTTAATTGTTTTGGCTGGTATTTTCCACTCAGCAGCTAATTCTTACCTACCAGGCACTATTCATGTTTCTGTCTGTTAGATTAATTTTGTGTTTCCTATTCCCATTGCCACTGTCCTACTTAGGCCATCATTACCCCTCACCTGAACTATTGCCACAATGAGCCAACTCATTTCCTGGACTCCCAAGGCTTTATTTCCTCATATTTGTTTTCACATTGTGCTTTAAGATTGCCCCGATCAAATGCTTTCAGAGGTTGCCCTCCACCTACAGGAGAAAAGATGGCCACTGTTTCATCTGCTCTTAGAGCCTTACCTTCTCCCTGACCCCCTCACACCCGACTGTTAAACTAAGCCAGTCCACACACTGCTTCACAAACACATCCCATGCACTATTTCTCTACCTTTGCGTAGGTCTTACACAGCCTTTTCCACGTTCTGAAATCTTAATCATATTTCAGGGTCCAGGACAGGAGCAACTTTTTTATATGATATTTTCTACAGTTACTATCAGTTCTACAGTTATTATACCCAAGCAGAATTATTAGCACTCGAGACTCTCTCACAGGTGAGCTCCTAAATTTTCCCGTTATTATAGTTACGTGTGCATATACCTCACCTTTCCCATAAGGTGATAAATTCTAAGGTGAGACAGAGAGACTTTTTATTTTTTGTGTCCTTCTCAGTACTCTGCCCCGTGCCTTGAGAGTAGCAGACACTCCATAAAAACTTATTTAATTGAATTGATGTCACCTTTTATGCCAAATTTTAAAGTCCAGCAGGGAAGAAAGAAATGAGGGAAAGAAATTAATGTTAATGTTTCAGCAAGAAAGATACCCATGAGTAAATATAAAATTTAAAATAGGATTCTGTCATTCATTAGGTATATGTTAAATATTATTATATCTTCCCTTCAATATTATAGACTGCTGAAAAAGACAGACAAGATCTTTGTCCGTCTGGAGTTAATTCTAAGTAAGGAGACAGGTGGATGTTCCAGCCATATAGGCATTGATTTCTGTGAGTCTTTATACAGGTGACCCCATGGAAAATGTTTTTCTGGATTATAAAAAAGTTATAATTTTATTCACTTAGATTATATTACCACACTCATACATTCCTCACAAGCATCTATTGGTATAGTGATACCAAGGCATTTGCTAAACTCACAGCTAAGTGAGAAACCAGATGATTTCCTTGATTTCATAGATGCCCCTCCTAGATTATGGGAATAAGAAGGCAGAAGCTGGTTTGGGATGGGGATGGGGTTCTAGCTTTAGCTAGACAGAGTTGTCCTGTCTGTGGGAGGGTCCAGCGCAGGTGCTGTTATCAGGTGTATGTACTATAAGCATCAGTCTCTGCTAGGGACACAGTGTAGTCTTCAACAATTTAAAATTTTGGTGCCTGAGACAGCCTGACTATTAGGAATCAAATTGTTTTTTCCTGTTTAAGAGAGAGAGAGTGTGTATGTGTGTGTGTGTAAGGGGGAGTATATAGTCTATTTTCTATTGCTTTTCTCTTCACAAAGTCCATTATTAAGTGTGGCATGCAAGTGAGAAAAAGAGGTTGCATAGACCCCTTAGGAGGTAAAGCTGGTGTCCAGGCTTAAGCCTCCTCCACCCCCTGCTGCTCCACCTCATTCCCTCTTTAGCATTTCCTCCACGTGGCTCTGGATGCTGCTTAGAAAACTATCTTTGGCTGTATTTGTGAGGATTGCCAGCTTCAACTAGGCAACCATTCACTTGAATGAAGTAGACACTGAGTGGAGAATGTATAAAAAGTTTCCAAGCAAAGTTTTCCTCTGTTCTGCAGATCTGGAAGGTGAAGGCGAGAACTGTGACAATGTCTTCCCACATCTCCTTAGCTCACAAGAATATAGTTATAAAGACAATTTGAGTTTTAAACGTGCAGTTATCCAAATCCAGAAGCATTTCTATTCTTTAAAATAGAAATAATGTTTTCATTGATGAGACTCTTCAAACACCAGTAACTTCCCTTTGACACATCTCAATATTGCAACTATAAAATACAGGATAAGAGATAAAAAATGAGAATCTTTCCTAATAAAAATGTCCAGAAGATATGTATTGTATGTATTTGTGTATCTTTGTGGGATTTGCTGTAGATAATAGAAGAAAAATTCCTTTGCAATGGAAACAATATATTTCCAGAAAATGAATCTTTCTATACAACTCATGGAGACTGGGCTTTATTAGTTGAGCTTAATCAATCAATTAATTAATTAATTAATACTCATGCTTGCAGAATTTATTTTAGACAACTGATTAATCTAATTAGATTGAATTTTCTGTAGAGAATAATTTTGTACAGTAATTCACTGGGTGTCCTCTGTAGGACAGTCATTCTATATCCAATTGTTACAGACTGAATGTTTGTGCCCCCATCCCATTCATATACTGAAGCACTAACTCCAAAGTGATGGTGTTTGGAGGAGGGACTTTTGGGAGGTAATTAGGTTTAGATGAGGTCATGAGGATGGGGGCCGAATAATGAGATTAGTATCTTTGTAAGGAGAGGAAGAGAGACTAGTGCTCTCTCTCTTTTTTTATTATGTGAGTATATAGCAAGAAGATGGTCCTTCAGGAAGTGAGCTCTCACCAGAATCAGACCTGCCTTGCATCCTGATTTTGGACTTTCCAGTGTAAACTGAAAAAGAGCCACATACTATGTATGACAAGGTCAGGGGAGGCCCTGGAAACTCAAGGCTGAAAGCAACCGCATGGGATGGTCTGAACACAAAAATCCTTAATACAAGCAGGTAATGGTGGGTAGTCACATCCTAGGCATGTAGGTTCTTTGACAAAGGTCACTCTTTACCTTAAGTGATCCTGCCTGATGTGTGTTGCATCTAAGATGATATACCTTTGAAATGTCAGAGTAATCTTTTCCAAACCCCTCAGGGCACAACCTCTACACCAGAGCAGGAGTCCACAGAACCCCTCATTGTTATCTTCTTCCCTGAATAGCATGTCTACATGCTATAAATGTTAATTAACTATCCTGTATCTACCAAAGTAAAATAATTGTGTCTTCCAGTTTTACTTTTTATCCAATCCCAGAGATTTACCCACTTCACTTTTTCTTGTCCCTGTAACCTACCACCAATGGAATCCACGTTACCCCTTTAGGCTCCCTCCTTGGATTGTAATGTATAAAATAAGAGGCAAAACTGCCATTCTCTGCGGCATTCTTTCAATCTGTTGAGATTTCATTTCCTGGCAAATAAACTCATAAATTCTCTACAGGTTTGGACACTTCTTATGTCAAAACTAGCCTCCAGAAATGTTAGAAGTAAATGTCTGTGGCTTAAGCCAGCGAGTCCACCATATTTTGCTATAGCAGTCCAATCAGTGTGTTTAAGCATAATCTGGAAGCTGATTTAATATGTGTACTCCTGAATCCCAACCTAAAGGAAAGTAGTCTGGGATGCATCTGTCCCAGTATTCTTCCTTTTAAGTAAATTCAAAGTGATTTCAAGGCAGGCTCTTCTGGGCAACGGTTTGATGAACAGTATTTACAGCAGAAGTACGCAGATGATTGTTGATGGTACAGTAGGTGGGAGGGAAGGAGGGAAAGGAGGAAGAGAGCTGCTCTGAATTTGTCCTTCAACCTTCTCACTCCTCCCTACTTCATATGTTCCAACTTTTTCCATCTGAGGAGCATCCATAAAAGGATCAGATTCCCTACCTGTATCCCATAGCAAGCAACAAATTTAGGATTTTAGAAGGAAAAAGATGTTGGGAAGGGGAACACTCTACAACATTTCAACCTTTTTCCTACCAGGACTTTATTTGTTCAACAGCTGCAAGAAAGGTCTTTTCCCTTTCAAGTCATGCACATCTGAGAAATCATAGCCTAGAAAGGGATTTTCATTGACAGAATTATGAAGCAGGCATAAATTATAATTTTTCACTCCGCCCACTTCTCACTAAACTGGATAAAGTTGGCTTTTCTGGGCAAAAAGAAATAGAACCAATAAATCCAATGTGTTGGAGTATTAGTGCACTGCATGAACCTAGAAGTATATGGTCTTTTATACTTCTTGGATGAAATACTTTAGTTTGAAATTCAGAAAATTTAAGGAACCAAGGCAGGCACTAGAAAATATGTTTTTTTGGAGGGGGAGTGGGGCTCTTGGCCATCTTCAAAACATTTTTTCCAAGGGCAGGGCTTGAGCAAAGTCTATGGAGGGGGTTAGGAATCTAAATTGAATGTTGTGGCTCCTTATTAATGCTCAGGTGTGGTCTGATCTGGTCACCACTGTATCTGGATTTGACAGAAATCAATAGGATTAATGCATGAGCATGCAGAGGGTCTTTTTTAGAAAAAATAAGAGTCTTCAAAATAGAAACAATTAATTATATTCTCCAGATCTCATTTTCTCCTTGAGGCAGTTACAAATTCCAACTGTTCTGACCTTATCCCCATTTCCCCAATTGGCATGTATTTTGACATATTTTGTAAAAGCAGTTTCTATTATGTTGTATTCATCAACACATGGTGAATTGAAACTGTTAAGCAAAATACAAAATATTACTAATAATCTATCTGTTATATAGTGTTAACAATGAAAAGGAACAGTCCTCACCAGATGGAGGGACAGATCTGTGATATTCATTCATTGTTTATGTCCATAAAATATTCTAGTACAAATCAGAGAGAAAGTTTCAATAAAGCTTCATATTTCAGCTGCTTGACTGTCTGAAATGAAATATAAATTTATACAACCAAGGCAGCATGTTTTCTGCCTGTGGGAAAGCACTCAGGTCAGGGAATCATGAAATATAGGTTTCTCAGAGCTGCCCTATTAACTGAGTCTTTGGCATCATCAGCAGGTCACTTCCTTTCTCTTGTTCTTGATGGGTTTAATTTTTTAAAATTTTTATTTACTTACTGATTTCAGAGATAAACGAAGGAGGGAAAGGGTAGAGAGAGAAAGAGAGATCGACTATTATTCTACTTATTTATACATTCATTGGTTGAAACTTGTAAGTGCCCTGACTGGGGATTGAACCCACAATCTTGGCATATGGGGACAACACTCTAACCCACTTTGCTGCCCAACCATACCTGTGTTTAGAATTTGAAACCCTTGAGCTTGTCCTTTTTTAAGTTGTATATATTATTGAATAAATAGCCGAATGTGTAAAATCCTATGTTTCTTACATAAAGATGAATGACTACTTTAGCTGAGTAAAGAAACTTCAGAATTTTACTATTCTACAAAACATTTTTACCAGCTCATTTTCCTGTTGGGAAGTAGTTAGGTACTAAGAGGAGAGAAACTTCAGCATTTTGGTCTTAACAAGCAGAAATGCTATTCACCTGCACGCAGACTCTTTGTGAGACTGTATTCTCGCCACTGTGTTTAGTTTTGCGGATTGTGATGTGCATCAAATTAGGCTTCAGGAAAGGCCTTTTGTTCCCATTTTCACACCTGGTGCTTATTTCTCAGCTTGTTAATAAACCTGTATCTTCATAAACTTTTCCGATTCTTATTCCCCCCCCCCAGTTCTAGTTAATTTTAAGTAATTTTTCAGTTTATTTCTTCCATTTGCATTTCATTGTCCCTCAGAAGAGACTGTGACTAACTCTTCACAGTGGGGAGAGAAAGGCTGAACCTGTAGGATTCTATCCTCAGTGCCATTTGACTGGTCATCGGTCTCCTTTACCAAAATACGTTCTACTTGGAGCTCAGAACATGTTTGTTGAATAAAATGAAGCCCAATATAAAATATAAATTGAGAGAAAATGTAGCTTATTAGTATAGAAAAAAGGGCTTGGATTAAGAAAGTTTTGAACTCCAGTTCTTCAGTTGTTAATGACCAAAACTGGGGAAAATTACTTTATCTCTCTGGGTCTCCATTTCCCCTTCTTTAAAATGAGGCTGAAGCCCTGGCTGGCATAGCTCAGTGGATTGAGCACGGGCTGCGAACCAAAGTGTCGCAGGTTCAATTCCCAGTTAGGGTACATGCCTGGGTTGCAGGCCATGACCCCCAGCAACCGCAAATTGATGTTTCTCTCTCTCTCTTTCTCCCTCTCTTCCCTCTTTGAAAGTAAATAAATAAAATCTTTAAAAAAAAATGAGGATCAGAGTTCCTACCTCATATGGCTCTTGTGAGTATTAAATGAGACAGAAATTCCATGCAATGTTTTAGCAGAGTTCTCGGCACATGGCAACTGGTCAATAATATCATCAATTATTATGACATACCATGAGTTTTGTCACATCATGGCATCCAGCACAATGTGTCTATAGGGTGTCAGAATATCTATATTTGAAATTTTATTTTATTATTTATTTTTGTATTTTTTAGTTATTTATCAAGAAAAACTATTCCTTAGCTCAAATATTCACATCCAGGAACACAGGTCAGTGACAAACTTCCATGGAATTCAGTCCAAAGAAATTCTTTACATTCCAAGATCACTTTGTATTCTGAAAGATACCAGCCTTCCTCATCGCCTCAGTATCTTTCATGGAATCACAATCTCTGTAGAAATCTGTGTATGCCTTCTTCCTCGGTCAGCCACAGCAAACTTATGAAAAGCTGCATCCCCCAGGGGTACAATGATGACTCCATCAATGTGAAATCATAGGTGCTTGGCCAGAATGCCACTCATCGGAGGTTTTTGCAAAGCACCGGGAGATATGGTAGTTACATTCTCCTCAACCCTAATGCCCTTCCTGATGGAAAAATGGATGACATTCCAGTCCATATGTGAAATTTTAAATCTGAACACGTCTGTTAAATGGAGGAATAGACTTTTTTGTAGGATGGAAGCTTCTCTAGAGTTTAAAATTTGATTATTTGAATACCTTCAACTTCACACATGTTGGTGAAATTTTGTATGTGTTTTAGCATTTTTTCTTGTGTCCCCATGGCACTTCCAGAATCTTATTTTGTTATATTAGGTGTTTACTAAATATTTGTTGACTGATTGCTTTCCTATCCCTATTAGCAAGCTTTTCTTTCTGAAAGTAATTTTTCCCTTAGGGAAGTGTCTTTAAATTGTTATTCTCTTAGCAATCCCCTGCTACATATAAAGGTTGTAATATTTTTCAAACTGTGTGTTTGGTATTGTGGTTTTGAAATTTTCTGATTGGCATGTACCTATACTCTTCCAGATGAACTTATTCAAATGTGGTGTGTGTATGTGGCTGTGGTTGTTGATGTGCGTAGAGCTACACAGGCAAGTAAAAATGACGACTCTCTTGGGCTCGCTGTGGAGATACCCTCTCTATATGTAGTTTTATTTTCACACTATGATGTTTTAGTCTATGCTTGTATAGATTATACATGAATGTTTTCCAAGTTTATTTTGCTTTCCTGTTCTTAAAGCACAGTGTACAGTTTTCAGTTTCATACAAAGATTACTCACTTGGTGAAGAAATATGATAGTCTGTGTAGACACAGACGTCTTAGAATTCCTCAGTCCCAGGGAGAAGTCACAAGTATATTAATGGCCTACTTTTCCTACACCAAGAAAATAGATTTTCCCCTTGTTTCTAAGGAAAATCATTTTGAGGGTACTCACCACTATATGATGAATGGAACTATGAAGACACTTTGGGCCGTCAGGAGGAAGAATAGTGGTTTAAATTTTTTTTTATTCCATGCAGTCTAATTTTACTCTCTTAAAGATATATTCAGTATTGGAATGCCAGTTCTTTTTACTGTTTCCTTAATTTAATCTACACGAATGTTCTTATATGTAGTCTAATGCTCACCAAGCAGTGAAAACACAACATTAAATTGTGGTTTTAACTGCTGATTCACTTTATCCTGAGCCTTACATTTTTCAGACTTGGCAAGGGTAACCTAGGAGCTTATTTCCTGATTTATATAATTTACTCCTCTACTGACGAGCATAACTTGCATCTCAATGGCTGGGACTTGGAGAAACAATTGTGTGGGTTAGTAAGTCTACCAAGATACTTGCTTAAGGCTCTTAAAAGAAACCTACACATGAATATCTTAGAGCCAGATTTTAAGTGAGTAAAGTGAAAACCTCTTTCTCTCTTGTGGTTATTTCAGGTTTTTCTATTTTTAAAGTGACCTTCACATATGGTACCTCCGCATAAATCAAAACTTAGTCCATATTGATATATGCATGATTAAACTTATTTGTCATGATATAGCACAGTGATGAAGTCAAGCTTAATTCTACTAGCTTTTAAGGTTGTTTTAATATGAAGGGGCTATGGCATTCTAACAGAATTACAATATTGTGTTAATGTATACATCTAAACTACACATACTATTATATTCCTAGAACATCTTATTAATTATGGAAATCACTTTTATTTCAATAGTGAAATTTACATGACAACAGCTCCTGGGGCTCAGTGGAGCATCGGATCAGCATGTCACAAAATTCCCTTGTAGTATGGGTGTTGACAGGGTTCTGTTGACATCAAATTTACAATGAAAATGTCTCATAAATGCATATCCACATAGAACATTACTTAGAATAAATCAGCTCAATAGTCCATAGGTCAGTAATGTCACAGATGAAAAATTTCCCTACACTTACATTAGTAACATGAATTATTAAGAATAGATAACCATATGTATTATATCGATGACCTGAAAGATACGTCTCACATATTTAGAAAAGGTGTCCAGATATAGAACTCTCACCTTTGTGTTCCCTCCTGTGATTGTATAAAGCTTTTGCCTACTCCAATTCCTGTATAAATGTGAGATGAAGATTCTAAATCAGGCAACAGAATGGACTGTCCAGAGGGGTTAGAATAGGGAGTAAGTAACAAGACAAAATAGAACAGTAGGATAATTAGGTTGAATATTACAACAAAGTTCTTAATAGGGAGAACTATTAGACTGTGAAATAGTCTTTCAAATGCACTGGAAGAAGTCATTACTTGAGCTATTTAAAATCAGACTGGACTGAAGTACTCCAAAATACAGTATGCTGTGGGGACCAAGCCTACATTAGAAGTAGAAGGAGGGGAATGACCTAATAGCTTCTACCGTCTGTGTGATTACTATGATTGTGCTCATTTTATGTGTTCAGTCTTGGTGGATAATCTATCATTTTATGATACTTCCAGGGAGCAATTTCCACAAATTTGTCTAATGCAAAGCTGGATGCTTTTAGCAGCATCTCAGAAGAGATGAAAATGCACAATAAACAGTATAAAATAGCAAAACTATGAGTAAATACTGCTCCTTTTTTAGGGAGTAACCCTTGGAGAAAACAATTCTCACCCTAGAACTCTGGCCACATTCCAATGTGCATAAATGCATCCTGTCTGCCTGGCTTTCAATGGAGATTAGGTATTAATTTTCATTTCTTTTGTTTAATGGTATCTTGGGATGATGTTGAGTACAAAACAACAAATAGAAACATTTCATTCCCAAGCCAATGACTACATTTTGGCAGGAGGTAGCTAGGACCCTGGAAAAAATCTTGGCAACATTTTGCGACTGATATCTAGTAGAGAAATGGACAATAAAGAGAAAATAGTTTGATTTGAAGAAAAATGTTTGACAAGAAATAAGGAGGATGAAAAGGTATCCAGGGTAGTTGTAAAAATGTTATTGCTGGCAGTCTTTTAAAATAAAACTATCCTCAATCTTGTGCAGTTCTGGTCGATCATCTGCCATGAAGTACAGAAGTGAGGCAGGTGACCTTTTGACAATTATCCTAGTTCTTTTATTCAAAAAAAAATTAATTTAAATTTAATTAACACCCAATTTTATCCTATTGATACCTAATCTGCATTGAAAGCCAGGCAGACAGAATGCATTTGCATTTGTTCAACCTACCAAGTTTAATTGCAGTGATACAAATTCAGAGATGGGATCATTTTGATATTGTGGAGTAAATCATTAGATTTACATTTAGTTCTTTTCATGTGTATACCATAACTTTTTAAAAAAACTATCACACACGAGTGGATCATAGAGTACATTTTCATTATTAATAACATTCTCTGTTTTCATACATTTTCTCAATTTACTAATCACATATTCCTGACTTGTGAAAAATACCATTCAATTTAGATAGAGGTCTCTATCCCCCAAGTCTCCCAAATTTATTTTACTTTTTGTGTTGGCATAATTTTCTATGATTTCATTGGCAAAGATCTAGCTCATAGAACAAAAGATTTTGTATGGACTTTTTTTGGGGGGGCGGGGAATGTAGACACTTGTCAATACTAAAAGATACTTTTACCATGTATCCTTCCTGTTAGTCCAGTGAATATAGATATTCTAGAATTTTCATTCTTTTATTTGTGAAAAATAAGTTTCAAGACTTTTTCTACTCAGTTTCCATCCTGAGCACATGTGCCATTCTGAATACTAATCAAGTCAATCTTAGGGCATATCTATTCAAGAAATCCTTGCAGTTTTGCTGGATGATCAGAACCTGAAAGGATGGACAGGTAAAACCTACAGGTGTGAGGACTTTTTGTAAATATAAGACACTGCCATTATGAAAGGGAAATATCACTTTATTAAGGTGTGGTGTACAATAACTTCCAAAATGTTTTCAAATTCTACTGGGATGTTTTGAGAAAAAAAGTAGCATAACACTAGAGAATCATTAACTAATAACCTAAACATCTTTGGCAGAAACTGCATAGCCCTAGGAGTTTAGTGCCATGGCAATCTAAATGTTCTTGTCATGCCTATACTAAATAAATTTACACAGATGATTAGAGTGCAGGGAGCAGTCTTAAAATGTGTGATCAAATAAAAAAAGCAGACTTCGATTTAGGTAAATTAAAAATGTTTCTCTACCAATAAGTGCCCTTTTCCACTCACAGAAGCACAATATAGCTGTACCGAACAGTTCTAAGAACAGGCAGCACAAATAAATGGAAGGAGGGAAACTCAAAGTAATGAACTATTGCTGGGGTCTTTAACTCACACTGACTTCAACTCACATTGGTTTCAACTTTAATTATACAGACATATAAACTATATATGTCAAACGGCACCATTCAAATGGCAGTAGAAATATTTTATTGGCAAATTAGCTGAGCACTTGGCCACAGATTATTAGAAGTATACAGTTTTGTTATTTGTTATCAAGTCGTGCAATGCTTTAAAATACTTAAAAGGCAGAGGAATGTCTCCTTAAGATATCTACCCAAAAGTGTGATGCCAGGGAAGGAACTAGAAGAAAATCTAAATGAAATCCTTAAGAGACAAGCTTATTGCATATATTATCTAGCCTATTTCTAGATCGCGAATCTCCCGCCCTCTCTGAGTTATCTCGCTGTCTGATAAGGAAAAGGAACAAGACAGATGAAGAGACGTGCTCCCAGTCTGGCTTTTCGATTTTTCGTTCAAGCCAAAGGGAGCAAAGGGCATCGAGTTAGGGATAATTTCCAAGCATCTTTGCAGCAGAGAGAACCTCTGGTCCCTTCTGGTTGCAGAACCAGGTCCTGCTGCCCGCATCAAACCTGGCAACCTCCACACCCACATGAAGCAGCCACTGTGGCAGCTAGTCATCGTAGGATTTCCTGTGCACAAAGCCTAAGGAACCCCCAAAATGAAACGTATCCTGAGACCAGAACAGGGCTGGCGGTGGTTGGCTGATGAGACTGGTCTCTCTGGGGGTCTGCGGGCGTTAGTTGTCCCTCCACCTCTCTCACCCTGGCTGCAGATCTGTGCCCTGAAAGCTGACTCCCTCCTGGAGACACCGAAGTGCGCTCACACACACCAGCTCTCACGCACACCCACATGGCTTCTGCCCTCCACCGTCCCCACCCTGGCAGAACTGTAGGGAGCAGCCTGTGCTCTGCCTCAACTTTCCCGACTGCACCTGCCCCACGCAGCACCCAAGCCACCGCGCCCTCCCCGGGCGCCCTGCAGAGGGACACGTCCTGCTCCGGGCCCCTTACCTCGCACCGACAACTCCTGGCAGGGTCTGGAGCTGACCGTGGTGGCAGCGGCGGCGGCTGAGCCTGCACCCGGGCTCTGGCTCATGGTTGGTCCTCCTCATCCGACACAAAAGAGGTAGCTTGCTGGCTTTGTCCTTTCCGAATCCAAGGAGAACTTATTTTGCCCCCGAAATGGCCAACTTGTGCGCGCCGTTTCCTGTCATAGTGCCCCCTGCCCCTGCCACCGCCCCCTCCCAGCTGCTAGCTGGACCACTGCCCGGTGGCAGAACATCCAGGCCTCCGAGTCAGTGGGGAGTGGGAAAAGGGAGGGTGGGAGTAGAAGAGAGAAAAGAGGTTGGGAAAAGGGGGGACCCAGTGGTCTTTCGTAGTCGGGAGGGGCGCGGTTTCCAGCTGAGTCCCTCTCTTTCTCTTTACAGGCAAACACACTTCCCAGGCGTGGGAGCAACTTTCCTTCACCTTGGCCAGGCTCAAACCATAGCATCTAATTGGGACTCTAGGCAGAGGCACGGACCTGGCATTCTCTCCTCATTCTCTCTTTCTCCTTTCCCCTCTCTGCCTCCCCCTCCCTTTTATAGGGGTGTATCTGCAGAGTCTTCAGTGAGCTAGTGTACCTAGCCGAGAGGATAGTGAAGGGAAAGCCAAAGAGGTTTTGCCAGCTGCTTCGCCTTACTCTGAAACCCAGAGGCAGTGTATGCTAAGGTTGGGAATTTCAGAGAGGTGGGGCGAAGGGGCGTGGGGCAGTGGCAGATCCGCGGCTCTAACTTTGAAGCTCTGTTAGAGCTCTTGGCCATGGGAGAGCAAGCACTGTCAGCCCAGGAAAAGGTTTCCCGTGGTCCCTGTGCACCCGGCTGACTGCATGCTAGAGGAGAAGGGGAGAGCAGGAACAGAGAAGGAGTGAGAGAGCCCGGGAGGCCGGTGTGCAGCTCTGCCCCACACGCAGCTAAACTGCACACTGCAAGCCCCTGGAGAGGGCTTGTGCAGAACAATCTCTGGGTCAGGCGGGAGGGAGACGCTCCCGTTTCCTAGCAACCCTCATCAATCTTCTCGGGATAGCTCCCTCTGAAGGAATTCGATTGGACAGCTCCTGGAGGCAAGACACGCCCCTTCAAGAATGCTGGGCGGCTGCTTTTTTCGCATTCTCCCAAATTTCTTGGTTGTAAGAGAAGAGTGCTGAATTATCTTCCTTTTTATCCTCCTATACTGCCACACCACCCCCTTGCAGCGACCCCACCCCGCCCCTGCATTATCCGTTCTCTAGTCCGTTTGGTTAGCAGACCCAGTCAATGTTCTCCACAGAACCTCTTCTTTCTTCTTATAATTAAATAAATAAAAACCTTAAATCGGTGACGTAGGCACAAAAGAGAAAAAGGCACACGAAAATAGCTTGAATTGGCTCCGAGCTACAGATAAAATTCTAAAGGTAAAATTCCAGGCATCTTTCCATGTTTAGAAACACATGGTACTTAATTTCAAAATCGAAAAACTTCACCGTCATTAATTTTTCCACTCTGATGTACTAACTTCTTGTTAACCAAGGACTGTTATAATGCTTTTTAATGCCACCTTTATTCTTTAATATTTAATGTTAAGTTGTTTAACAACTGCTTTCTTTGTAACCTAGCCAAAACCTGTAAACTACAGAAATAATTTTATCACTGGTTTCTTTAGAAGCTAATGATATTTAGAAGATACGCATGCTTATATACAAATTCCATTGTGAAAGCCACTAAAACTAGAAACTTGAATATATTAAACATTAAAATGTCACTAAGTAGTGAAACTCTAAAAATTGTAGATGCTCTCCTTTCAACATCATTCTGTCTAGAATGCAATAGCACTGTCCAAGTAAAAGCCAGACCTCTCTTCTCTGCATTTCTTTACTATTATCTGACATGTACTGCTTACCACAAATACATCTGACTTTGATAAAAGAAATTTTTCACAATGTTTGTCGAGCAGACAACTGTACATCTAAGAGCAATGATGTAGTGAAGGAAAAGATAAAGTTCTACCTGCTGCAAGGGCTTCCGTACCCATGAAGGCATGTTGGCAGCTCTTGGCTTCATTTAGAGTATTCCAGAAGATTCCTTTTTGCCTTTCAAAAGCTTCATCGGAATCAGTTGAGATCAGAAAGAGTGGAAGAGAGCTGATGTTTTTATCACATTGGAAATGGAAAGTAGCTGTGTTTGCATAAAAGAAAACGATGTATAGACTGAACCGCATTGCCATAGCCTGCATCTAGGTTTTTTAACACAATAAAGATGGTGATGAATAGAGACAAATACTGAAGCAAATTATCACTCTGTTATCAGATCTGGCCTTATGGGACACTTGCCTTTCCACCTGCCACACATGTACAAAGAAATGATGAACACAAGGGCTTTTTGACCCAGTGGTAGAATAATACCTGAATTTGAATACTTTAATTATTACCATTACTTCTTAGCTGTGTGACTTCGGTCAAGTGTTTTAACCTCATTATATCTCAGTTTTATCATCTGCAAAGTGGGACTAATGCTTGCTCATCTCTCAGTTATTTTTAGGGTTAATAAGTACCTTGTAAGCAACAGGAAAATGTGAGTTTTGACTATTAGTCTCTTACTTATAGTTAACTGATGGTATCTTAATTGTTGAGCCTAGGTAATATTTAATTGAAGCAATTATTCTTATACTTTAATTCTTCCTTTTAAATTTAACTTGATTTCATCATTGACTGGGAATATAATTTTAAGTTGTATGTTTATTTGTTGATGTGTTTTTGTGTACGTGCATGTTTTCAAGTTTCTTTTGAGAAGCCCGAGAGGATAGGACTAAATAACAACCTCTGGCTAAATAGCATGTCAATTAGGAAATGATGTCTCTCTTCCCCTTCTCCCAAGTATTCTAACTGGGCTCTGTTTCTAAACAATTCTAGTTCCTTCTTTTAAACACCCCTGGTATGGCATGGTTATCTTTGTCTTTTTTCAAGTCAAAACACATGTCTATTTGGACATCTATATTACTCTTTCTAGTTCATATTTTATATTAGTTTGATTTTTACTAACCTATATTTATTTGAATGATTAATTATGATATTTCTTCTTAGGATCCCCTACAGTTAATGCCCTGACTTCTGCTATACTAGTTTTTAAATATGGCTCATTAAGCATACCATCCTTCATTCAGAAATAACACTGAGGTGATTTGCTGTCATTATCAATTACAAATACAATGACTTCCATATCCCTATTCTGATTCAGACTACACTCTCAATAGTATTCTCTTTGGGGTCAATCTCTATGGGCTCAGTACAGAAATCAATTTCATTGTTGATTTCTACTATCAGTCAGCAGTGCCAGCTACTTTGATCATATGTAGGAAATCAGGTACCCAGTTTGTCTGGGACAGTTGTGGTTTACGTCTACGTGTAGGTGTATTCACAGTGCACAGTGTGCACAGTTCGTTTTTCGAAAGTGTCAGGTTTGATTATTAATTTATATGGCTACCTTAAGCTTCTAATTGTCTGGCCAATATCTCTTGCCTCAGCCTTCCCTTGCTCCATCTGCTATGCAGCTATTAAGTTCCTCTGTGTAACTCTTTTTCCAGTATAGGACTGATTAGTTCTGCAGTCTTAATACATGTTTTTATAAATATATATTGTATTTATAAAATATTACAATTTATATTTAATTTGCTTATAAATATCACTCATTCATTTTTTCAACTTCTTTCAAAATATGTTGCCCCTTGGATCCTTTGTGAAATCTGATTTTAATTACTATTATACCATATAGAACAAAAGTTAGTCTTAATTTTGATTGAAGCTTCAAGGCAAAAGGTGTCAACTCCTCCATATTCCAAAACAAGAGTTACCAGAAACACTCTGCTGAACTCGAGTGGAGTATCTTTAAACTACACGGATTATAAAAGAGTTAAAGTTCAAGAAGCTGAGAGATGAAGAAAGTTGGAATTCAGAGTTTTTGATATGATCCCAATATGCCAGTAGGTCCAGAGTGGGAACGTGTGTGCTTTTTTCTCACTTCACCTCTAGTGAGGAGTGCTGCTACTTCAGCAAAAGTATTGCTGTGTCCCTGGAATTAGGGTGATACAGTAGACTGCTTTTTAATTTACAGCAGAAAATTATAAAATACAAGAGGCTGTGTGTTGATCAGTCTCCAAAAAGCTGAAAGAAAAGAAGGCTGAATTTGCTGTGACTGCACTCCCACCTATGACAGGTAAGAGGGTTTGGTTTCCTTGACACTGTGTGATGGGAGAGTGAGCACAGAGCAGAACATGTGTCTTCTTAGCGCCTAACCAGAGGGGCCTGGTGTAGAAACTCAAGATGCCTGGTAGACAGTCTGTGGAGGGCACAGGCCTGCAGGAGTGCAACTGTGTAGGTTGTGTACTACACAAACACACCCAGTGGAAGGGTGAGAAGGAGCCCTG
Organism: Phyllostomus discolor; assembly: GCF_004126475.2. NCBI lineage: Eukaryota > Metazoa > Chordata > Mammalia > Chiroptera > Phyllostomidae > Phyllostomus > Phyllostomus discolor. The sequence goes on from NC_040912.2 coordinate 35,800,747, forward strand.
TGCCCAGTGCTTATGTGCCAGGCTGTGTCAATCTGGTGGAAGGCTGTCCTTTGTAATTCACCAGTCTGGAGGGGTACCTTTTTCTAATTCACATACATGGTGCTAGGAGAAGCTGGCAGGTGAAGTGCATACAACCAGGAGCCTTGGCTAGAGTAGTTAAGTATCCAGTCACAAAAGCCTCATCAAAATCAGGTCAGATTCTGCAACAAGAGATCTCCAGAGTCTGAGGGTCTTCAAAGAACTGATTAAATTGGGATTAAAAAAGTCAGCTTTGAATAACTGCTAAGCCCAGGAACAAGCAATGCCAGATCAGTATTGGTCAAATAGGACTTTCCTTGTCTCATTGTACCTTCTATCCCTGACCTCTTCAACTCTGAGGGATCAAAAGCTCCATCAGCTGATTAAGGTGGAGGGAGGATGACATGAGGAGCTGGCTGAGCAGAGGAAAGAGTCTGCCGGGTCTCACTGCAGGCCTTTCCCCTACTGCTTTCCCAGGCTGGGAAGGGAGCAGCTTCAGCACAGATGGATGTCGGGATTTTTATTTTTACTCTGCACTGAACCTAATTCTACCTGTGTGTGTGTGTGTGTGTGTGTGTGTGTGTGTGTGTGTGTGTTTTAAGTAAAGGAAGAAATTTTTATTTGAGAAAAATCTGAAAGTCAAGACAATGGCCTTGAATTATATCCAAGGGGACAGAGAAGAACAAACCCCATGGGCAAGGTATGCGGCAGCAATGGGGAAAAAGAACAAAATGGTTTTTGTGGTACTTTGTGAAACTTACTTTTCAGGTCTATAAATGGTCTCATTAGTATTTTGGAGTCTTTTGTATTTTATCTCTGATTCTTATAAGGGAAAATTAAAAGAAATAGTCCTTGGATATTTACTATGTATTTTTTTGTTATTTTTTTTAATCCTGCATATTGTATAGTTAATAGCTGAATTGAGATTGCTTCTAAACTAGAATATTCAACTATTAAAATACTTATCAGCCAGAAGGGCTTCTTCAGAAATTTTAAATGTTCAATCATTAATTAAATATTAATAAAATAAATAAAATATAAAATAGATATTAATAAAATTAATACATTCTTTGAAAATACTCATCACAAGAAATTGAATACTTGTTTATTTGTCTTTCCCATTAACTGGCAGTTTCAGACACCAGTGCTGTTGTGCTCACCATTATGTCCTGGTACTTATGGAAACGATATGTGTGTGGAAGGCTGAGGGTTGGGAGAAGACTTGCTAGCAGACATTTACTGAGTGAATAAATTAGCCTTTACAGATTAAAAGATCATATTGATTTTTAACAGGTGTTGCCAAAATTTACACAGGAGGAGTTTAAAATTGTTAATCTGGTTCATTAATCAGGTTTATAACTATTAATCTGGTCCACCCACTTCATGAGCAGAGTGGGTTTTTGTGGTGTCACTTCTCGATCTCTCAAGCCTAAAACTGCCTGATATGTTGTAAAGCCAATAGCCATCTGATGAATGAAAGATTAAATGCTTGGAAGTTCTTAGAAATTTTGTCTAAATTTTGTATTTTCATGACAAGTAAGCTATTTTTAAGTCTTTAAAAAAGACTGTTTGCGGGGGGCTGGGCAGGAATGACAGGATCTGATAAAGGCTGTGAGCTGTATATGGGAATTAAAGCCTCTGGGCACAGCCACTGGTTGGAGGAGTTAACTTATACCCACACTGCGGTGGAATAAATCACCACTTTTACTC